>NC_082651.1:6804565-7110210 GCF_028023285.1 Balaenoptera ricei | reverse complement strand
CATGGTATGAATGTACAGTGAAATACTACTCAGCAATGAAAAAGAACTGCTGATGCACCAACAACGTTGCGTTGTGCGAAGGAAGCCAGAACATTCTCTATTATTATGTTTATTCCAAGTTCAAAAATAGGCCAAGTTCATCTGTGGTGACAGAAGTCAGTACCAAGTGTTGCGTGTGGCAGGGAAGAGGCAGAAGGGAACTTTGTGGGTTATGGAAACGTTCCAAATATTCCACCCTGTACTGCAGTGGTGGTCACATTATCATGGGGGGTCTACTGATCACTGTTGAGTACCATCTGCCCCATAGCAACACTCCTCACCTAATGAGGGCTTGGACAACATGCTTCCCAGTGACCGCGAGGTTCTGGTTATTCCTTGCTGCTCTGTACAACATTAAATACCTCACGCGATATGAAGTGAAAAGGGAAGGAAACCAATTAACCACTCAGGCACAGGAAGGGGGCCGAGGAAGACAGTCAGAGGCCACCAAAAGGCCACCTCCTTCCCAGCCAAGCCCCACCCCACCTTCCTCCCAGCGGTCATCACACTCCCTCGGTTCTTAGACCTCAGCCTTCAAGCATCTTCCTCCTGCCTTGTCCCTACATCCATTCCTTTGCCAAATTCCATCTTGAATTGGTTCTTTTGCTTCTGTTCCCATGGCTGCCGCCCTAATTTTAGACCATCTCCATCTCTCATTCTGGATTACTAAAAAGTGTCCCTAAGAGTACCACCAGGCCAGAGCAATTTTCATGTCCTTTTCTCCACAAGGAGGTTGCTGGACCACAGAGAAGATGCAAATTCCAATGTCAACCGCACGAAGGACAGCGGCCCAAGTGCTTGAGCACTGACGGGTCAAACATAGGTCTGCCCAGATCCCAGGCAGCCACAATGTGCTTTCTTACGATCAAGCTGTAAGTGAGGCGTTTTCCTCCTCTGCCCTTCACGTCGGCCCCTCAAGCGTCTCCAGTATTGCTCTACTCCCCTCCTCTCCTGTCTACACAAACTCCCTGGGTACCAGGAGCAGACCCCCTCACTTTCCAGGCCTCAGCATCAGTGAAAAACCTCTTTGGTTTTCACTTTTTGAGCCTAGGTTTTTCTTTCCTTAAGTTCAGCTATCCACATAACTCGTTTGTTCTTTATCCAAAATCTGTAAGAGTTTGTGGCAAGAGAGCAATCAGGTTACCACATTCCACCCTTTCGCCAAAACTGTGCAGAGAATTACACCAGTTAGTTTTGCAAATTCAAGAGTCAAAACGGTGTTTGTGCAGAGTCTAGCTGAGTGGCACAGGGGACTTTATAACCAGGACTGGCGATCAACATCTCTGCCCCGGCTCCGTCACTACCCCCGGGTGCAGAGGGGCAGGAAGGAGGCAGTTACCAATGACTCGGTGGTTGAAGTAGTCGGGCAGCATCCGCTCACACACAGCAACCAGCAACCAGAAGGCTTCCTCCTCCTCGGCGTATAGCAGCAGAAGGGAGGTCAGGATGTTCATGGACTGCTCGGGGGGTTCGCAGGGGAGGGGACAGTTACCGACAAGGCCACACAGTGCCGCAGAGACATTCAATAACACACAAGCCCAAGTGATCCACAGAAGTCAAGACTGCATCATGAGAGACCCAGCGCACCCACCCACAGCGACACCGAGCTGGAACGACCGCGGTGTCACCGTGGCCTCACAAGACACACCGGGCTGAGCGACCAGCCACCGCTCCATCCTTGAGCCCGTGGTGTAATGCTGGATTGGGCTGTGGAGCACGCCTCAGGCTCAGATCCCACCCAGCTGTCTCTGTGTCTACGTTCGGACAGAGACACACACACACACTCACCCACTAATTTCGCTTATGCACAGGAAACAAAGCTTAAAATCCTCTGTTTTTAAGGGTCAGTAGCTTCTCTCACCCAGCCTCGTGCCGGGGTTTTATTTTGTGCTTGTTTACCACTCGGAGGGTGTCTTACCTCCATTCGTGCATCCTGGAGGAAAGTGATCCACCCCAAACAGCTTTTTCCTCCCCAAATAGCACTTAAAAAAGAATCCCTATGACCTCTGTACGGTCTGGAGGGAGAAAGCTTCACGGCAGCTTCATCGATACCGTCCTGCAGTGGAGGCCCGGAGGCGTGAAGGCTGCACGGCCTCCCGCGGACAGAGGCCCAGCCCGTGCAGCGCTCTCCCCGGGCACTGGGTAACGTTGCTCCTCCTGCATCATCAGCCTGACTACACGAGGTTGATTCCCTCCACACGACAGTCCTCAGTACAGACAGCCAAGAACACAGCACCCGAGGCCTGGGTGGTGGCCCGGGACGGGGGCTGTGAACTTCACCCCGCAGCGCACAGCTCACCTGGCAGTACCCGATTCTGGGGTTCCGGTGGGCATAGGCCGTCAGGACTCTCCTCAAAGCAGCGATCCCCGTTTCGTTTTGGAAGGCGGGGTGCTCCGGTAAGGAGCGATGCAGGTCCCGTTCTATCTCCTCTGTCACCAGGCAACACTTTCCCATGGACTCCTCCACCAGGTTGCCATAGTAACCGGGATGCGAGGCGAGGTCAGTGACGGCATCTGATGATTTAAAAGCAACGTTTCAAGGGGGACTGATTACCAGGAGAGAGTCCACGTGGGGAGGGGCCTGTCCAGTCAGAGGACCTCAGTGGGGTCCTGCTACCTGAGGGACATAAAAAATAGTCTGAGACTACACACAACCAAAAGGAACTTCAGTTCTGCTAAAAAGAAAAAAGAAAAAAAGAAATAACATGGCTTTTCTAAGAATAACCCTATAGACAGGGGGGAAGAGCCCACACTAGAAATAGCTTTATTACTATGCTTTTAATAAGTTGAATTCCCTGGTAACAGAACTGTGTGTGTGTGTGTGTGTTCACGTTCACTAAAGAGACCTAGAGGATGTCACCCCAGTGGCAACAGCAGGTGTCAACTCTAGGTGGTGGGATTGTGAGCCGAGTCACTTTCTTTGCTGCTCCATATGAATATGGATTGTTTTTATTAAATACAAAAGTACCCTCATCTGACAGAGGAAGGGCTTCACTGGCGTGCTGTTGGTGGGCAGCGAGAGAGACAGGCCGGGAGGCAGCGGGGAGACTCGGCCTGTGCAACAAGGTGAGCGCTGGGGGGAGGAGGACCAGTAAACCCCCGCTCAGTAGCACCACCGCCCAGGAGCTGGACAGCAGCGGGGCCGGGGCTGGGCCTCTCGGGCTGCAGAGGAGAGGGGCTGGGCGACTTCGGGGAGAGACGGGGAAGAGGGAGGAGAGAGGTGACGGAGGGGGAGGCCGACTGAGGGAGGGACAGGGACAGGGGAGCGGGGAGGACGGGTCCCCAGGCCTAGCCTCCGGGAGAGCACAGCAGGGCCCCCGGGGGAGGCGGAGCCCCGGCCACCCCGCCTCTAGCACCCCGAAAGGGGCAGCGGTCACACTGTCCTGGACCGCAGGGCCTTCCCTTCTTGCTGGCAGGGCCCCAGCCGCTCCCCCGAGCGGCACCCGACGGCTGACAGAGAAATGCCTGCTTGGAACGCCTCTGGGGACCTTGGCCCCAGTCTCAGCTCATCCGTCAGCGAGTGTCCTGATGAGAGATGCCCAACGGCAGCAGAGTCCCCGGTGCAGCGGTGCAGGAGGAGGACGCAGGCAGGAGAGAAAACCCTGCGGCCCTGCCTCGTGGGGACGCTGTGGGCCCTCCACAGAGGGGCGACCGAGGGAAGTGCGCACTGAGGGATTCACTACAACACACGCAACTGAACAACTTCTGAAGATGTTCTCGTTTCGTCGACCTCAGGACTCACGTCCTAGAAGGACACTGCACGTCAAGGGCGTCCTGAACAGAGTTCTGAGGACAACGAAGAGACTCATAAAGTCATTTCTACAGGAGAGGCGACCACTTGGCCAGACCCTGCACTGACCCAGGACATCACGGCCAACACGGGAAGGTCCTAGGTCCCCGGTCGGGCACGTCACAGGCAGAGGGGACCCGTCTGCACGCACACACTGCCCAGGTCGGGGCCTTTGTCCCGTGTCCAGAAATGAAAGTCGGCCTGGAGACCCCAGAAATGCTCACCAGAGAAAAGGAGCCAGAGTTTGCCGCGTAACGACTCGGGGATCCCCATGGCCACCAGCTTCCGGATCTTCTCCGTCCGGAACATGCACACGGTCCTGCCGTACTCCACGAAGTGGTCGTTCCACAGTCGCATCTTGATCTGTTCTCTGGACTGCAAGTGGAAACACGCTGCATGTACAAAGAAGGTCGTCCGCACCTTCCACAACCCGTCACAGAGGGGCGCTCCTTCTGCTGACAGAGGGACCAACAGGGACAGGCAATTCGCTCGGCAGATACTGCTGAACCTCCACCAGGCACAGAGGATGTAAAGGTCACCAGCCCTTCAGGGGTTCAGGGCCCAGTGGAAGCACTGACACAAATACTGATAAAATGTCCAGAGCAGATGGGAGGGGGGGCAGGGCGGGGTGGAGAAGCCTCTCCGGATGCTGACACCAAGCCAGCTGCCGAAACAGGTCAGCTCAGAGGGCAGAGGGGAGCAAGGGGCTCTCACGATTTGCCTGAACTTCCTGACAGCCAGAGGAAAAACTGCCAACCCGAAAAACTTACATCGTTCTCATCAGCAGAGATGGAAAAGATACGATGTCTCTAGGTGACCGAAAATCCTTTAAAATTATGGATTTTTAAAATCCTTTAGAATTCCTAGCTGGCAGGAATTTTTAGTGCCTTTTAAACAGATGTTTATATATGCTTTTAATTATCTGTATTCTCTAGTAATGGGAGACGTTTACAGAATACTGACGTTACATACAGTCAATATTCTTACGTGTTTCATCGAGCATTCATTGAGCATCTCTGTAAAGTACATCAGAAGGCTCGGTTCTGAATGAATAAAGCTAACGATCTATGATCCACGAGCCATTAAGCGGCCAAGGGGCAGCAATCGTGTTCACGGCCACCCTGATACTCACGGTCCCAACACAGCACCCCTCCTGCCAGGGCACCATCTCAGAGCATGATTTCTAGTCTATTTACCATACAGGCATTGCCCTCAGACTCTCCCTACAGAGGAGAAAACTATATAAATGTGACAAAAGTATTTTTAGTTCAGTAAAACTAGAAGACAGCCAGGGTACAAAAAAGAAACACTGTACCAAAGAGCCACACAGACACCACTGGATAAAAGGAGATAGACTTGTTCTGCACCTGGAAACCCCACAAGGGACGGCGTGGACGGATGCCACCTGAGGGGCAGGTGGGGAGAGCCATGGCCCTCGGACGTCCCACCACATCCTTCACCCACCGGGACGCGCTCAGGCCACTAGCACCACTGACCACTTCCCCTTTTTGCCAATGAGGCAAAGAGGGCGCATCATGTGTCCCCAGGTTGCCTGGTAACCTGTGCCACGCCAGGCCCACCCTCCAGGGCCTGCGGGAAGCCACGCCCCTGACACCTCCGCCTATGCCCGGCGGCGGCGGCGAGGGCGGAGCCTCATCACCCACCAGTCTCGAGTCGGGGCTCTGGCTGCCCGACCGCCGGAAACCGGCGACCAGGGCCTCGGGGTGCAGCTGCGGGCTCATCTCTTTCTCCCTTTCCTCGCTATTTTGAGAAGACACCATCTCAATACGCCCAAACCTGTGGTCACCCCACATGCTTGTTGAATGAAACACAGATGAAGTCTGCATGGGGAGAAAAAAGAAAATGAGAGAGAAGTCACTGCCTTCGTTATAAGACAGTCTTTGTTTTGCCTTTGGATGCATGAGCTTATTAACAAACACGCCTCTCTGTTTAGGACTTACGGGAAAAACAGACTAACACTAGACCCAACAGATCTGATCCTCAGTAAGGAATGTGGTCCACACAGCGCTTTCCCAGCAAGGCTGTTCATGGCACACAGAGCACGGCCCCAGTGGGGATGGGAAAGCACCATCGCGCCCTCAGCTTCCAGAACTGAGGATGGCCATCTCGAGAAAACTGCTCTCGGGTACTGAGAGACTTTCCCTCCTTTCCTCCTATCACTACTTGGATGAAAAGAGGTCCAGAAAGAAGGGGGATGGGTGTGAAAGAATTAGGGACTAGGTCCCAGCAGATCCAGGTCTATTTTTGCAGCTGTCCCATCTTAAAGACGATGCAACATCTCTTTCGGCAACTTACATCTGCTCCCAAATAACATCATCCCCTCCAACCTCGGGGGGATGGGGAGGGGGCACTGACCTCTCTAACTGGTAAAGAGGGTGTCCACTCACCTGTGGGTTGATTCCCCATCAAACCCTCCGACCTCTGAGGGGGTGGCCTGTCAATCCCTCTGACACGTGGGTATACCCCCTCTTATCCCTGTAACCTGTCGGGGGTGCAACCTGTGGGTGAGTCCCATCCACCCTCCAACCTGCCACACCCACTCAGGACACCGGTGCGTCAGAGATGATACCACACTGTCTGCTACACGGACCCAATCATTGCTAACATTTTTCTGGTACCCAAGTGGATCATCGTTACGTGCACACCCCTTTGGAGACCCCTGCCCTCGAGGTGCTGAAAAAAAGGGGTTTGCAATTTACGGGATCCCACGGTTTCCAAGGATCATACCAGGTCCTCATCCCCCGTGGTGTCATAGAGCACGGGGTGGTCGGCGTGCACCTGCTTCAGCCTCGCCAGCAGACTCTCCACCAGGCTGTCGCGATCCGCGAGCTCAATGAACTGGAAGGCCATCTTGCTCCTGATACTGACAATGATGGGGTTCGGCAGCAGACTCGTGTCCTCCATCTTCTCAATGCTCACGACCTGTTACAAACAATCACGCGCACAGAGGCACAGCAAGAGAGAAGACGGGCAGGCGTGTAACTGCGTATTCGGAAAATATCCCGAGAGAGAAGGCAAAACCCAGTAACTGCAATAAGGAACTGGTACGAAGTTAGAAAGTACGGAATGCGGCATATGCACCACGGCGCAAAGTGGGAGCAACTCAAGTGCCCCTGGCGGGATGAACGCGTGAATGGATAACCAAAACACGGGCTCTGCATACAGTGGAATATTATTCAGCCTTAAAAGGGATGGATATTCCAGCAGGTGCTACAGTCTGTATTCACCTTGAGGACGTTATGCTAGGTGACATAAGCCGGTCACAAAAGGGCAAATACTGTAGGATTTCACTGATACGAGGGACCTAAAGGAGTCAGATTAATAGAGACAGAAAGCAGAGTGGTGGGTCCCCGGGGCTGGGGGAGGGGAACAGGAAGCTACTGTTTAATGGGGATAGTGTTTCAGTTTGGAAAGATGAAAAAATTCTGGTGATGGTTGCACAACAGTGTGAATGTACCTAATACCAGTGAACTGTAACAGTTTAAAATGGTTAAAATGGTAAATGTTATGTATACATTACCACAGTTAAAAAAAAAAAAACTACTTAAGGCAATCCAGGATTTCTTGCTCCACTCATAAGTAGGAATATTTGTAAAATGAAGACACCTGCTGCAGAAAAATGGAGGTCAATCACATGAATGAAAAAATTGAGTTTTTCTGAATAGTGCTTAGTTCATATGTTAATAGCAAGAATCTGGAAGTCCTGAGGTGTGACAGAGCCGTGGGTCCTGTCACAGGCCGACATGCCCTGAAACCACAGCACTGAGGCTTGTCAGATGTGGAAGCAGACTCCATTTCCAAGAAGAGAATTGTGGAATTTTACAGTTGAAAGGAAGCATTTTTCTAAATTTTTACCTAAAGTTCCAGGAGGGTATAAAAACCAAGCAATCTGACATTTATTTTCAAAAGATGATGCTTTTTGTAAGTCCCCTTTTTTTCTTTTCCCTTTTGTGGGTGAAAGGGAAGGATTCATCTCTAAGGGCTGCTGGAAAAGCTTTCATTGCTAAGCAGGTACTTTATAATAACAGCTTTATCAATAATGCGGAGGCCAGGGTGCCCTGTTCTCACCATTCAGGTCTATGCAAATTTCAGGTTGCCAGGCAACAACAGAACAAGCAAAGGCCCCTGGTCAATTCAGGCCATGCATCTCTCCAGACCCGCCCATCCTGGGTGGCAGAGCCTTATAGCGTGAGCATGCACCCCCTCCAACGTCCCGTCTCACGGCAACCACGGTTCCCCGGCAGGAGGAAGGCAGGCCTACCTCTCGCAGCGGGAGGATGACTTTGCAGCAGCCAGCTTCCTTGCTGGCAAAGCACACGTAACTGTCGGAGGTGAACATCCGCCCGGCGGTGTGACAGCGGCTGAACGGGGTCCAGAGGGAACAGTCCAGGACGGCGTGCAGCTTCTCCCGCCTCGGCAGCCTGAAGAAGGCCCGGAAGAACTCGTTCTGCGCCCTGGCTTCCAGGTCCCTGGCGAAGGACGGAGGGGAGAGAGAGAGAGGCAGGAACAGTGACCGAACACACTCGATTATGGAGGAAAACACTCTTAACCCCCCGGCATAACCTGACATAGAAGGGGATGCAGAAAGGTCCTCCCCAGGGCACCCCCCATACCCTGAATCTCGGCTCTCAAACCCAATCAAGCAACAAGGCAGCCAAATCACAACATTTAAAAATACCAAGGAATTTATGTCATAACCCAGAATTTTAGGAGAGGAAAGATTCCAAAGAACAGAAGTAAAAACTTGTCTTTGTCACAGGAAATAAGCGTTCTAGATTTATCTGATAGAATTAGACTTTGCTCAGAGTCAAAATACGACCTCGTAGCTTGCTTATTAACTGTGCACCCCTGGATGAGACTTGGTGTCTCATCCTGACATCTGTAAAATGGAAATAACACCTGAACTTCCTGCTTCAGGGGATCCCTGTGAATATAAGATGACGTCCACAGTATTGTAAAAGAGAAAAAGCAGGTTAGAAATAGCATCTACGGTATGATCCCATTTACATAAATGCTAGAAAATCTGCAGAAAGTGACACGTAGAAAGACTTTCCCTAAAATGTTAACAGTGGCTATCTCCGCATAGTGGGATTGCTGCTTTCCACTCTGATTCTGCTTAAATTTTCCACCTGACTACATATTAGCTTTAAAAAAAAAAATTAAGGTATTTTCTTCTAGGAAAAGAACAAATCTTCAAACGTTGCGTAAATGCAAGGTATTAAACTCCACACCCGGGACTCTGCAAGCACGGCAGCCCAAGTGATTTTTTAGACACAATCTGGTCGTGGAGCCCCTGAGATGGGACCTCACCTCCTTCCCACACAGATGCCTGTTCTGCCCTAGCTCTCATTTCCAACCCAGACCTCATTTCAGACCCTCACACAAGTGTCTTCCCAGGAGACATCATACAGAGATGTGGCAGTCCACGGAATTTACTCTCCAAGCCTCACAAAGAGAAGATACGCACATGTCCAGAAAGCCCTCTGGGCACAGAGAGAAATGATACAAATTCCACAGATCAAGGTGGGTCCAGTCACTGTGTTCCGAAGCTGCAGCTCCTTAAATACCTGCTACAACGTGGATGGCTGTTTCCAAAGGGGCCTGAGCGGTGATGGATGAGTTAAAGAACTTGACTGTGATAATTATTTCACAGGGTATGCAAGTATCAAATGTTCGCGTTTCTAACTTAAATATATGCATTTTTATTTGCAACTTAGAGCTCAATAAAGCAGGAAGAAAAAGAAAAAACTTCAGAACTTCTGACTCAATCTATAAATAGCTTAAAAAAAAAAAACCCCTATCTTTTAGCTTAAAAAAAACTTCTATATGAAAAACTGGAAGATAATCTTTGTGAATTGGTTTACACAAATACTTCCCAGTAGAACCTGAAACACAAACAAAAAAATTAAAAATTGAATTGCATCAAAAATTAAATTTCTGCTTTTGAAAAGTGATGTTAAGATAATGAAAAGACAAGCCACAGGCCATAAAAACTATTGTCAAAAGACATATCTGGAAAAAGGACTTGTATCTAGAATATATCAAGATCTTTTACGATGCAATAGAAAGTGGGCAAACAATTCAGTTTTTTTTTTTAAATGGACAAAAGATGTGAACAGATATGACACCCAGAAAAAAGAGATACAACAAATAAGCAAATAAAAATGTGTTCAATACCATTAAGAAAAAAGGGGAGGAGGGGGTGGCCTGAGCCTCTTCCAGAGAGGAGCTGGGAGAACACGGGAAAGCGCCGTGGATGCCCTAGAAGTTTGTGCTCTGGGAGAATGGAAGGCAAGGCCCCTCCAGGTGAGCCCCGACCCCTGAGAGCAGACCTACGTCCAGCACGTGTGACTGGAAAACTTACATCCCTGTCCTCACAGTATGCGGCTCCGGTGGAAGTGAGGCCGGTGCCCCCACCCGTACATGTCCGACACATGTGGCTGCAGCCACTGCCAAATCCAGCTGCTGGCTTTTCCTTCTGGAAGCACATCCCCGCCTCCTGGGGAGATGGCTGGAGCCGAGGTGAGAACAGGGCAAGTAACACGGATCACAGCAGCTTGTGTGGAGCTGCAGGGAGGGTCGGGGGACTTACACATATATTTACATTGTGCCCAACCCTTCACACTAAGACTAAGGAGTTCAGTTATCTGAGGCGGATTAAAAACAATCTTTTCTGTTCAGTGCACCTGCTGCGCCAGCTGTCAGCTCGGTTCAGCCCCCTTCTCTACGGCCTCAGCGCAGCTACGCGCAGTGTCTGTTCTCCTTTCAGGGCTGTTCTCCCTTCCCTGTAGAGGTCTGTCTCTCCCACACTCAGTAGCCAGAGCCCAGTGACCTCGAGTTACCAAAAGGAAAGCAGCGGGGGGGGGGGGGGGGGGGGGACTTCCCTAAATTATCTTTCTTCCTCCCTACTAGAAAGCTCTCTTCCAATCCCACCTTGAAATATGAGTTATATGTGATATTTAATGTTCTAACGTAGCTGAGATGACGACACGACACCCTGAGAGATGGGGGACCCACAAGCCCCTCGGGAAGCCCAGCACAAGCCCCAACCCCGCACCCCTGCCAGCCTTGAGGGCCCTTTCCCAGCGGGTGGTCGTTTTGACGCTAAATATATCACCTCCTCTTTCTGAACAGCATCAGAAACAAAGCCCACTGGTCACAACTGGCCTTTCGGACCTTCCAACGCTCAGTAAATATCTCCACTCTTCCTCCATACAGACCACCAGACGCGGGTCATGACCTAACCCTCAGAAAGTGGCAGCCAATCCCAGGCTTGTGGCCCTGGCGGAAGCGCCCTGCGAGGATGGAGTGAGCCGAGACAGCAGCCCCAGAGACACTCCCCGCCCATGGTGCTCACCGCTGGGGGCGGTGGGCACAGGCCACAGAACAGCAGGGGAAGGGGCCACGAGTCATCCTATCTGGATACATGCCGTTTTAGGAACCGGGAACCACGTGGGTTGACCAGAATACAGAGCAGTGGACACCAAGTTTGCTGTCAAAGACGAAACTAACATGTGCAATAGGACATGACAACTATGCAGAAAATTCTAGGCTATATGCACACATTTAAAAAATTCAGGGCACTTCCCTGGTGGCGCAGAGGTTAAGACTCCGCACTCCCAATGCAGGGGGCCGGGTTCAACCCCTGGCCCAGGAACTAGATCCCACACGCATGCCGCAACTAAGAGTTCGCATGCCACAACTAAGGAGCCCATGTGCCGCAACTAAGAAGCCGGCCTGCCGCAACTAAGAAGCCGGCCTGCCGCAACTAAGACCTGATGCAACCAAATAAATAAATAAATAGATTTTTCTTTTTAATTTCAGGTTCCAGTCCTAAGACCTCAGACCCGAGAAATTAAGCAGTAGGTAGTTCTTTTGTTTCTCTGCATAACTTAGAATGAGATTTCTCTCTCCTGGATTAGGTAAAGATGGATCAGAAACAGGTATGGCTCTCTCTCTCCCCCCTCATAACCTTTTCTGAGGGAAGAACTGTGCCGGGCCTCACACCAACTCTCACTCCCTCACATCATTTATCCCACAAAGACAAACCTATGTGAGTCTGCAGACCTACAGCTGCTTCAAGGCCCCATGCTTCCCCAAACTCAGGCTAAGAGACGGGCTGGGGAGGCATGCAAGGACTTCCCATCCCTGGAGCCACCTCCTGCCTTTCTGGAACACTCAGGGCTCTGCAGCGAGGCTGCCTCACGAAGAAACACAGGGACTGCAGAGGCTCTCAGTTAGGTGCCTGCCTGTGCATTTCAGACTCTGGGAAGTACCAAGGACCAGCAATGTAGAAACAAGGCAGAGAGGCCAGACACGTGCTTCTCCTTCCCACCCAAGTCTGCACAGAAAACACTGCCTTTCTCAAGTGTGTGTTTATTCAACACCTCTTTCCCCTGTGTTGCCCCACGAGCACCAATGAAATGACGGCGGCCGTTGCCACGCGGCATCTTGCACAGGGCACACGGCAGCCCAGGACCTCGGGGGACGGGAGGCCAGCCTGGCCCTCAGACAACGGGCAGCCGTGTGAAGGACTCAGCTGACTCCACAGTCCCCCCATGTTCCCTTGAAAATCCACCCCTGCGGCCCTGACAGACCAGGACTCAACAGGCCTGGACACCTATGAGGCTCTTCCAGCTGAGAAGAGCCTCCTGCCGCCATCCTCTGCTCTCCGTCCTGCCCCAGAGAGAGCCAGCGCCCCCCGCCAAGCCCGGAGCAGCGAGGGCCCTGCAGGGAGCGGGGCGCGGGCTTCCCCCGGAACGCGGGCTGGGCCCTCTGGGGCTGCAGAAGCCCCTGGAGAGGACCCTGAGCCAGAATCAGGACGCAAAGTCGACTACATCACACCTGCAAGCCTGGGCCTTCCTAGAGGAAGCACAAGGAGAAGAGCAGGAAAAGGGGTGAATCTGGGTGGGAAAGGCCCCAGAGGGTCTGAAAAGCCAGTCCGCAGAGTGAAGGGTCAGCCAGGTGACGGGGAGGAGGGGTGTCCACTGAGGACATCAACCCCCAAGGCCACCACGGTTCACCTTTAGATACTGACAGCGTGGGAAATGGAGTCCATTTACTGCACTGCCTTGAGTCTCCCTGTGGCATTCTCAGCCAGTCGAAATAAATTTCAATGAAGATTACTGCATTAACTGAGTCTTCCTGTGGCATTCTCAGCGAATCGAAATAAATTTCAATGAAGATTACTGCGTTAACTGAGTCTTCCCGTGGCATTCTCAGCCAGTCGAAATAAATTTCAATGAAGATTACTGTGTTAACTGAGTCTTCCTGTAGCATTCTCAGCCAGTCGAAATAAATTTCAATGAAGATGTTATTTAATTTAGACTCAGGGAAGCCCATCACCTCTCCCTTCTCACCCCCCTAAAATAGTAGGCTACACTTTTCTCACCCCATGCTTCACACCTTCAGAATCGATATTTCCTGGTTGAAATATCAGGGCCAATCAATCTGTTCCCTCATTCCCTCCAATCTCCCTCCTGGAAACCCCCTCCCCGGCCTCAGTCCCCCTGCCCCCCTGGATCCTGTAGCTGCACCTGGAGGGTCCCTGGTCCAGGGCGTCCTCTGGGGAGTCCCGCCAGCCCTAATGTGTCTGCCAGACCGCGGTGAGCACGCCCTGGCCCATCATCCCTGCTCTCCTGGGAGGTCTGAGCTCACCCTGCTCTGTACCCCTAAGTCCCAGGGGAGCGACCAAGCTGCAGGCATAACTAATCCGTAATCAGACCCCAAGGCACCTTTTCAAAGCCGTTATCTGGGACTTCCCTGGTGGCAGAGTGGTTAAGAATCCGCCTGCCAATGCAGGGGACACAGGTTCGATCCCTGGTCCGGGAAGATCCCACATGCCACGGAGCAACTAAGCCCGTGTGCCACAACTACTGAGCCTGCACTCTAGAGCCCGCAAGCCACAACTACTGAGCCCGCGTGCCACAACTACTGAAGCCCGTGTGCCTAGAGCCCCTGCTCTGCAACAAGAAAAGCCACCACAATGAGAAATCCAGGCACCACAACGAAGAGTAGCCCCGGCTCACCGCAACTAGAGAAAGCCTGCGCAGAGCAACAAAGACCCAACGCGGCCAAAAATAAATACATAAATAAATTTATTTAAGTATTTATTTTTTTAAAAAAGCGGTTATCTGGGAAGGGAAGTAAAAATACATCAACAAAAGGGGGCCGGAGGAGCATTCCAGACCCTGTGATTGTACCCTTAGCATGAAGAGACTGTTTTCCTCAACGTTCAACCTGGGCTGTCTTGGCAGGATGTCAAGTTGACTGAGTCATTACCTGTTTATGTCCACAGGCCAATGTCTCCAGGACAGAAAGCTTCAAGCGAGAACCCGCCAGGAACTAGCGGGAATGGCACGCCTTTCACTTGTGGAGGAAGTCACTCAAAGTGCCGTGACCAGTAAAACATGCCATGCACCAGGACTCTGCCATCCATCTCGGGGTCCCAGGCACCCATGGGCCAGGCAGCTCCACCACTGGCCATCACTGGGGTCCTTTCTGCCCTTTCTCTTCTCCCCTTTCTACAAGTTTCCAGGGCTTGGGGCGGGGGGGCGGCGGGGTGGACAGCCTTGTAGAATTCACCTGTTTCTGGAAGATTCCCAACACTGCTGAGTTTTCTTCCAAAATGGATGATTTTTCCCAAAGGGTCTTAAGTGCTACAGACCTTCCACTTTCCTCTCCTTTCCTCATTTCTATCCCAAATTAAAAATGCCACATCTGAAAGTACAGCCGTGCTAGAACATCAGGAAATTTGTGAAGAATCACCTGAGATCCCAAAGCCCAGGGGACTGACCAGAACACAACAGCTATGAGCTGGCCTCCCCTTCCAAAAACCACTTGGTTACAATTCCCTCACCTACACATCTACGTGCAAACATGGTAAAAGAAGTCAAAGCTCTAACTGGTAGTTTCCATGAGCCCTTTAACAAGCTATACAATGGAGATGGGTTTCTTCATCTTTCACAGATCTTTGTAAGCTGGACTAAAAGCACTGAGGTACCAAACTATACAGAGATAGTTGAAGAAACATGGGCAAGAGTGGCTCCCTTGTACTGGGTTGTCTTCTTGAGGCAGGAAATAGCTGGGCCCCAGGCTGAGCAACTGGAGTTGTCCCCTGTGGACAGACACTCCAAAATAGTAGGATCAAGAGAAGAGCTGAGGGCCTTCCCTGGTGGCGCAGTGGTTGAGAGTCCGCCTGCCAATGCAGGGGACACGGGTTCGAGCCCTGGTCTGGGAAGATCCCACATGCCGCGGAGCGACTGGGCCCATGAGCCACAATTACTGAGCCTGCGCGTCTGGAGCCTGTGCTCCGCAACAAGAGAGGCCGCGAGAGTGAGAGGCCTGCGCACCGCGATGAAGAGTGGCCCCCGCTTGCCGCAACTAGAGAAAGCCCTCGCACAGAAACGAAGACCCAACACAGCCATAAATAAATAAAATAAAAAAAAAACACAACTATTAAGAGAAGAGCTGAGCCCTGCCCATACAAGAGATAAAAGGCCACATATTCCTCATTCTCAGAGTCAAGGAGACCCTCCCGACTACACATGCACAGAAAGGCTCCTTGGAAGTCAAAAAGGGAGTGATGTCAACCTACCCATGGGCCTCTTCGCTAGAATCCGCCTTGGCTAAGAGATGCGCACGCACAGATGGGAAGACCCTGAGATCAACAAAATACGGATTCAGAATCAAGCAAAAGCAAGATGATTGGCCAAAGGAAACCTGGAAGAAACGCCCTATAAAAGTGATTCAAACTACCACGGGGGCAAGACTCTCTCTCTCTGAGCCCACCCGGGTGTCTAGCCACATGTACCCTTTTTCCTCCTAATAAACACTTTACTTGTTTCACTCCTTTCCATCTCTTTGTGGGAATTCATTTCTGCACAGCTGAAGGACCAGGGCCTGTCACCGGCCACTGGTCTAGCGGCGAGGAGGATTCAGCGCTCCCACTGCCGTGGCCTGACTTCAATCTCTGGCTGGGAACCGAAAGCCTGCTTCAAGCCACCGCAGGCCAAGGGCACCCGAGATCATTCTCGGCCCTGAGATGAAGCCAGAGACAGTGATGGGAAGCCTGGGGCCAGAGGTACAGGGAGGAGCTGGGGACTGGGAGCCGTAAGACCAAAGGCAGCGCTGGCCCTGGGGTCCCCTGTCATAGGAGTGGTGAGCAGCAGCCCCACCCGACAAAGGAACTCTCAGGTTACCAGAGATGACGCAAAACCAAGTGCAGTTCAGTGGAGTTTTACCCCAAACTCCACTTATATACGCGATCGATTTAAAATATACACACACAGCAGGAAGGGTCTTTGAATTCTTTCTGAACGCATGAAAACTCTTAGACATTGCCATTCAGAGACCATTAATTAGAAAGACACACATTCCCTTAAATGTTCAGAGAAGGCAGTAGACATGTTTAAGGAATAACAGGAATGGTAAAATAGACGAATGATTAAAAAAAAAATAGTTTTAATGACTAGTGGTTCCTAAAAACTTAAACTAGAAATACCATATGATCCAGCAATTCTACTTCTGGGCATGTGACCAAAAGAGCTGAAAGCAGAGTCTCAAAGAGATATTTGCACACCCACGTTCACAGCACCATTATTCACAACAGCCAAAGGTAGAAGGAACACAGTGTCCACTGATGGATACACAGGTAAGCAAAATGCAGTATAAACATACATAGGAATATTATTCAGTCTTAAAAAGGAGGGAGATTCTGATAATCTACAGCGTGGATGAACCTTGAGGACATCAGGTTAAGCAAAGTAAGCCAGTCACAAAAAAGACAAATACTGTAGGATTTCACTACAGGAGGCAGATTCAAAGGGTGGGTGCCAGGGGCTGGGGAAGCAGTGGGGAGTTAGTGTTAATGCAGACAGTTTCAGTTTTGAAAGATAAGAGCTCTAAAGATGGATGGTGGTGATGGTTACACAACAACACGAATGTACTTAATACCACCAAACCATAGTCTTAAAAATGATTGCTAATCATCGGGAAAATGCAAATCAAAACCACAATGAGATATCACCTCGCACATGTCAGAATGGCCATCAGCAAAAAGAATACAAATAATAAATGTTGGCGAGGATGTGGAGAAAAGGGAACCCTCATACCTACCCTCCTACACTGTTAGTGGGAATGTAAATTGGTGCAGCCAATATGGAAAATAGTATGGAGATTCCTCAAAAAACTAAAAACAGAATGACCATATGACCTAGCAATTCCACTCCTGGGTATATATCTGGAAAAAAAACCCAGAAACACTAATTCCAAAAGATACGTGCACCTCAATGTTCATAGCAGTGTTATTTACAATTTCCAAGATACGGGAACAACCTAAGTGTCCATCAACAGATGAGTGGATAAAGATGTGGTGTATGTATACAAGGGAATACTGCTCAGCCATTTAAAAGAGTGAAATTTCGGCTCGCCCTCCACACGGCGCAGGCCACGTGCCAGGGGCGCGTGTGTCACAACGGGGGAACCTGCAGCACCGTCCTCCTGCCAAGGGGTGCCTTCTCCTTCCAGTGTGACTGTGCACTCCATTTCACCACCCGGTTCTGTGAACTGGCCGTGTGGCTGACATGGTCTTTGTGCTCTGGCTAAGTGTCAGGCCTGTGCCTCTGAGGTGGGAGAGTCGAGTTCAGGACATTGGACCACCAGAGACTTCCCGGCCCCACGTAATATCGGCGAAAGCTCTCTCAGAGATCTCCGTCTCAAAACTAAGACCCAGCTCCACACAACAACCAGCAAGCTCCAGTGCTGGACACCCTGCGCCAAACAACTAGTAAGACAGGAACACAACCCCACCCATTAGCACAGAGGCTGCCTAAAATCATACTAAGTTCACAGACACCCCAAAACACACCACCGGACGCGGCCCTGCCCACCAGAAAGACAAGATCCAGCCCCAACCATCAGAACATCAGCACCAGTCCCCTCCACCAGGAAGCCTACACAAGCCACTGAACCAACCTCACCCACTGGGGGCAGACACTAAAAACAACAGGAACTATGAACCTGCAGCCTGCGAAAAGGAGACCCCAAACACAGTAAGTTAAACAAAATGAGAAGACAGAGAAATACACAGCAGATGAAGGAGCAAGGTAAAAACCCATCAGACCAAACAAATGAAAAAGAAATAGGCAGTCTACCTGACAAAGAATTCAGAGTAATGATAGTAAAGAGGATCCAAAACCTTGGAAAAAGAATGGAGAAAATACAAGAAACATTTAACAAGGACCTAGAAGAACTAAAGAGCAAACAAACAATGATGAACAACACAATAAAGGAAATTAAAAATTATCTAAAAGGAATCAATAGCAGAATAACTGAGGGAGAAGAATGGGCAAGTGACCTGGAAGATAAAATAGTGGAAATAACTACCACAAAGCAGAATAAATAAAAAAGAATGAAAAGAATTGCGGACAGTCTCAGAGACCTCTGGGACAACATTAAACGCACCAACATTCAAAATATAGGGGTCTCAGAAGAAGAGAAAAAGAAAGGGTCTGAGAAAATACTTGAAGAGATTACAGTTAAAAACTTCCCTAACATGGGAAAGGAAATAGTCAATCAAGTCCAGGAAGCGCAGAGACTCCAATACAGGATAAATCCAAGGAGCAACACACCAAGACACATACTAATCAAACTATCAAAAATTAAATACAAAGAAAAACCATTAAAAGCAGCAAGGGAAAAGCAACAAATAACATACAAGGGAATCCCCATAAGGTTAACAGCTGATCTTTCAGCAGAAACTCTGCAAGCCAGAAGGGAGTGGCAGGACATATTTAAAGTGATGAAAGGGAAAAACCTACAACCAAGATTACTCTACCCAGCAAGGATCTCACTCAGATTTGATGGAGAAATTAAAACCTTTACAGACAAGCAAAAGTTAAGAGAATTCAGCACGACCAAACCAGCTTTACAACAAATTCTAAAGGAACTTCTCTAGGCAGGAAACACAAGAAAAGGAAAACACCTACAAAAACATACCCAAAACAGTTAAGAAAATGGTAATAGGAACATATATATTGATAATTACCTTAAATATAAATGGATTAAATGCTCCAACCAAAAGACACAGACTGGCTGAATGGATACAAAAACAAGACCCGTATATATGCCGTCTACAAGAGACGCACTTCAGATCTAGGGACACATACAGACTGAAAGTAAGGGGATGGAAAAAGATATTCCATGCAAATTGAAATCAAAAGAAAGGTGGAGTAGCAATTCTCATATCAGACAAAATAGACTTTAAAATAAAGACTATTACAAGAGACAAAGAAGGACACTGCATAATGATCAAGGGATCAATCCAAGAAGAAGATATAACAATTGCAAATGTTTATGCACCCAACATAGGAGCACCTCAATATATAAGGCAAGTGCTAACAGCCATAAAAGGGTAAATTGACAGTAACACAATATAGTAGGGGACTTTAACACCGCACTTTCACCAATGGACAGATCATCCAAAATGAAAATAAATAAGGAAACACAAGCTTTAAATGACATATTAAACAAGATGGACTTAATTGATATTTATAGGACATTCCATCCAAAACCAACAGTATACACTTTCTTCTCAAGTGCTCATGGAACATTCCCCAGGATAGATCATATCTTGGGTCACAAATCAGGCCTTGGTAAATTTAAGAAAACTGAAATCATATCAAGTATCTTTTCCGACCACAATGCTATGAGACTAGATATAAATTACAGGAAAAAAACTGTAAAAAATACAAACACATGGAGGCTAAACAATACACTACTTAATAACCAAGAGATCATTGAAGAAATCAAAGAGAAAATCAAAAAATACCTAGAAACAAATGACAATGAAAACACGATGACCCAAAACCTATGGGATGCAGCAAAAGCAGTTCTAAGAGGGAAGTTTACAGCAATACAATCCTACCACAAGAAACAAGAAACATCTCAAATAAACAACCTAACCTTACACCTAAAGCAATTAGGGAAAGAAGAACAAAAAAAACCCAAAGTTGGCAGAAGGAAAGAAATCATAAAGATCAGATCAGAAAAAAATGAAAAAGAAATGAAGGAACCAATAGCAAAGATCAATAAAACTAAAAGCTGGTTCTTTGAGAAGATAAACAAAATTGATAAACCATTAGCCAGACTCACCAAGAAAAAAAAGGGAAAAGACTCAAATCAACAGAATTAGAAATGAAAAAGGAGAAGTAACAACTGACACTGCAGAAATACAAAGGATCATGAGAGATTACTACAAGCAACAATATGCCAATAAAATGGAAAACCTGGAAACAATGGACAAATTCTTAGAAAAGCACAACCTTCCAAGACTGAACCAGGAAGAAACAAAATATAAACAGACCAATCACAAGCACTGAAATTGAAAGTGTGATGAAAAATCTTCCAACAAACAAATGCCCAGGACCAGATGGCTTCACAGGCAAATTCTCTCAAATATTTAGAAAAGAGCTAACACCCATCCTGCTCAAACTCTTCCTAAATACAGCAGACGAAGGAACCCTCCTAAACTCATTCTATGAGGCCACCATCACCCTGATACCAAAACCAGACAAAGATGTCACAGAAAAAGAAAACTACAGGCCAATATCACTGATGAACATAAATGAAAAAAATCCTCAACAAAATGCTAGCAAACAGAATCTCAGAGCACATTAAAAGGATCATACACCATGATCAAGCGGGGTTTATCCCAGGAATGCAAGGATTCTTCAATATACACAAATCAATCAATGTGATACAGCATATAAACAAACTGAAGGATAAAAACCATATGATCATCTCAATAGGTGCAGAAAAAGCTTTCATAAAAATTCAACACACATTTATGATAAAAACGCTCCAGAAAGTAGGCATAGAGGGAACTTATCTGTTGGCTGTGACAAACCCACAGCCAACATCGTTCTCAGTGGTGAAAAAGTGAAACCATTTCCTCTAAGATCAGGAACAAGACAAGGTTGCCCACTCTCACCACTATTATTCAACATAGTTTTGGAAGTTTTAGCCACAGCAATCAGAGAAGAAAAAGAAATAAAAGGAATCCAAATCAGAAAAGAAGAAGTAAAACTGTCACTGTTTGCAGATAACATGATACTATACATAGAGAATCCTAAAAATGCTACCAGAAAATTACCAGAGCTAATCAATGAATCTGGTAAAGTTGCAGGATATAAAATTAATGCACAGAAATCTCTTGCATTCCTATACACTAACAATGAAAAATATGAAAAAGAAATTTAGGAAACACTCCCACTTACCACTGCAACAAAAAGAATAAAATACTTAGGAATAAACCTACCTAAGGAGACAAAAGACCTGTATGCAGAAAACTAAAAGACACTGATGAAAGAAATCAAAGACGATACAAATGGAGAGATATACCGTGTTCTTGGATTGGAAAAATCCACATTGAGAAAATGACTATACTACCCAAAGCAATCTACAGATTCAATGCAATCCCTATCAAACTACCAATGGCATTTTTCACAGAACTAGAACAAAAAAATTTCACAATTTGTATGGAAACACAAAAGACCCCAACAAGCCAAAGCAATCTTGAGAAAGAAAAACAGAGCTGGAGGAATCAGGCTCCCTGGCTTCAGACTATACTACAAAGCTACAGTAATCAAGACAGTATGGTACTGGCACAAAAACAGAAATATAGATCAATGGAACAGGATAGAAAGCCCAGAGACAAACCCACGCACATATGGTCACCTTATCTTTGACAAAGGAGGTAAGAATATACAATAGAGAAAAGACAGGCTCTTCAATAAGTGGTGCTGGGAAAACTGGACAGCTACATGGAAAAGAATGAAATTAGAACACTCCCTAACACGGTATACAAAAATAAACTCAAAGTGGATTAAAGACCTAAATGTAAGGCCAGACACTATAAAATTCTTAGAGGAAAACATAGGCAGAACACTCTATGACGTAAATCACAGCAAGA
Source organism: Balaenoptera ricei (assembly GCF_028023285.1). Classification (NCBI taxonomy): domain Eukaryota; kingdom Metazoa; phylum Chordata; class Mammalia; order Artiodactyla; family Balaenopteridae; genus Balaenoptera; species Balaenoptera ricei. The sequence continues at coordinate 7,088,389 of NC_082651.1, read as the reverse complement.
TCCTTTTTCACCCACCTCCTAGAGAAATGGAAATAAAAACAAAAATAAACAAATGGGACCTAATGAAACTTCAGAGCTTTTGCACAGCAAAGGAAACCATAAACAAGACGAAAAGACAACCCTCAGAATGGGAGAAAATATTTGCTAATGAAGCAACTGACAAAGGATTAATCTCCAAGATTTACAAGCAGCTCATGCAGCTCAATATCAAAAAAACAAACAACCCAATCAAAAAATGGGCAGAAGACTTAAATAGACATTTCTCCAGAGAAGATACACAGATTGCCAACAAACACATGAAAGGATGCTCAACATCACTAATCAGTAGAGAAATGCAAATCAAAACTACAATGATGTATCACCTCACACTGGTCAGAATGGCCATCATCAAAAAATCTAGAAACAATAAATGCTGGAGAGGGTGTGGAGAAAAGGGAACACTCTTGCACTGTTGGTGGGGATGTAAATTGATACAGCCACTATGGAGAACAGTATGCAGGTTCCTTAAAAAACTAAAAATAGAACTACCATATGACCCAGCAATCCCACTACTAGGCATATACCCTAAGAAAACCATAGTTCAAAAAGAGTCATGTAGGGCTTCCCTGGTGGTGCAGTGGTTGAGAATCTGCCTGCCAATGCAGGGGACACGGGTTCGAGCCCGGGTCTGGGAAGATCCCACATGCCGCGGAGCAACTGGGCCCATGAGCCACAACTACTGAGCCTGCACGTCTGGAGCCTGTGCTCCGCAACAAGAGAGGCCGCGATAGTGAGAGGCCCGCACACCGTGATGAAGAGTGGCCCCCGCTCGTCACAACTAGAGAAAAGCCCTCGCACAGAAACGAAGACCCAACACAGCCAAAATAAATAAATAAATTAATTAATTTAAAAAAAGAGTCATGTACCACAATGTTCATTGTAGTTCTATTTACAATAGCCAGGACGTGGAAGCAACCTAAGTGTCCATCAACAGATGAATGGATAAAGAAGATGTGGCACATATATACAATGGAATATTACTCAGTCATAAAAAGAAAAGAAATTGAGTTATTTGTAGTGAGGTGGATGGACCTAGAGTCTGTCATACAGAGTGAAGTAAGTCAGAAAGAGAAAAACTAATACTGTATGCTAACACACATATATGGTATCTAAAAAAAAAAAAAAGGTACTGAAGAACCTAGGGGCAGAACAGGAATAAAGACGCAGACATAGAGAATGGACTTGAGGCCACGGGGAGGGGGAAGGGTAAGCTGGGACAAAGTGAGAGCGTGGCATGGACATATATACACTACCAAATGTAAAACAGATAGCTAGTGGGAAGCAGCCGCATAGCACAGGGAGATCAGTTTGGTGTTTTGTGACCACCTAGAGGGGTGGGATGGGAAGGGTGGGAGGGAGGGAGATGCAAAAGGGAAGAGATATGGGAACATATGTATATGTATAGCTGATTCACTTTGTTATACAGCAGAAACTAACACACTATTGTAAAGCAATTATAGTCCAATAAAGATGTAAAAAATAAATAAATAGAAAATAAAAGAGTGAAATTTTGCCATTTGCAGCAACAAGGATGCTTGGAGGGCATTATGCTAAGTCAGACAGAGAAGGACAAATACCATATGATATCACTTATATGTGGAATGTAAAAAATACAACAAACTAGTGAATAAAACAAAAAAGAAGCCGACTCAGAGAACAAACTACTGGTTACCAGTGGGGAGAGGGTTAGGGAGAGGGGCAATATAGGAGTAAGGGATTTTAAGAAAGGGTTATTGTGGGATTATATGAAATCATGTGTGTGAAGCTTTTGAAAATTGTAAAGCACTATAGAATTTAAAGAATCTTTCATTCAACTAAAAAAGTTTTTAAAAAATAAAATAAAAATGGTTAAGATGGCAAATTTTATGTTATGTGTATTTTACCACCAAAAAAACAGTTTTTTAATGACAAGTAGTATGCAGATAGCAGTGGTGATTCTGTAACTACATCAAAAACCTCCAGCCAGGGCAGCACTTTATGGACAAAGTGTTTTTCAAAGGATACAAAGGTGAACTTTTACAAAGGCATTAGCTCTGCAGTCACCCAGTTTGAACCACGGAGCCAGAAATCACAGTCAAGCTCAAACACCACAGTTTGAATTTTAGATAATAAAATCGAACTGCTTTAAAGTGGCAGATAATTAAAGCAACTACCTCATAAGTCCCCATGACCAGTATCAACTGGGGGCAAATAACTAAGAATGCTGACTTACTATCAGTAAGGTACATTTCTTATGACAAATTGGTACCAAAAATATATCCAGCGCTCCTGGAAAAGTCTTCTACAAAGTAATGTGATATGAAAAAACAACATTTCTTAATGTGTACTAATAAAGCCCCATGCTGAATAGAATTCTATCACGAGGCTACCTGTATTGTATTTTCTGGAAGTTTGGGTTTTTTTGGCCACACTGCGCGGCTTGTGGGATCTTAGTTCCCCAACCAGGGATCAAACCCAGGGCCATGGCAGTGAAAGTGTGGAGTCCTAACCACTGGACCGCCAGGGAATTTCCTGGAAGCATTTTTTTTTTTTTTTTTTATGAAAATCAATTTTGAAATACTTTCTGGAAAAAAAGGGGAAATTGGATCCAGGAATCAAAGCCTACCGCATAAAGGAAATGAATAACCATCATTGCCAATTATTATCTCTCTGTCATGATTAACGACATAGGAAAATCTGGATTACGCCACAAGGGAAATTTCAAACTAATACAACGAGGTTAACAAAGCACATGTCCGGGACTTCCCTGGTGGTCCAGTGGGTAAGACTCCGTGCTCCCAATGCAGGGGGGCCTGGGTTCAATCCCTGGTTGGGGAATTAGATCCCACATGCATGCCACAACTAAGAGTTTGCACGCCTTAACTAAGAAGTCCGTATGCCTCAACTAAAGATCCCACATGCCACAACTAAGACCCAGTGCAGCCAAAATAAATAAATAAATATTTTTTAAAAATACACTTATAAAAACAAAAAAAAACCAAAACACATGTCCATGAAGGTGGCACACGGGCCGTGGTCCCCTGTGAGGTTAGGGACACCTGTGTATGGAGGTTCCTACCTCTTGGTGATCTGGCTGGGCTCCTGCAGACCTGGGTCCAGGTCAAAGCCCTCGTTATCCAGCAGCCTTCGCAGTGTCACGTCAGCCAGCTGCTCCATGATCTTGAACACCTCATCTAGGTTCAGAAACATGGAGAAGTCCCGCTCCTTATTCCGTGTGGTGATGCGGATGGTATCCGTCAGAAAGACGTTGGACGTCCTCTCCAACTTCTGGATGTCAACCCAAGGGACTACAAGTTTAACTAGAAGAGAAAAAAGGGCAAATACAGATTTTACCCTCAAATGTAACCCAAACTTGAATGCACCAGCAACAGTGCAAAGCTTTTCCTGCAGCTGAAATGCAAATAGCTTCCAAACCAGAGCAGGAAAGAGGAAACACAGGAACTGCTTCACAGCTGTTCGTTAGAACCCAACCCACGTTCTCACAATTATCTTAAAGGTTTAAGTAAAACTTCCCAGGTTGCTGGCTACCGCACACATACAAGGGACATCATTCTGCCATACCAAGTTAACAACGTGAAAACCTTCCCCCAAAGAGTTAAACTTAAATATTTGCAAAATACGCAGATGTTTCTTGATCCACATAAATTCTGGTTTCAATAGCAGCATTCATGGCATAAGCTATGAAAAATCAGAGGTCAAAAGAGGATTCGTGATCTGTTTTAGAGGCACAGGCCTAACATTTAGACTATGTCAAGTGACAGTTGCTCAAATCTTGGAGAACAGAGCACAAGTAGTTTTTACTTAAGTACTATGGTACTAACTGTACAGTGTATAAACTAGCATTCTGTTCTCAGAAGTGTTTCCAGTGCAGTGGTAGTTAGGCTAGCGGGCTGATGCAGAGCAAATGGGGAGGGACATACCTAACAACTTAAAATGATAAATGTTATCAAATATTAGGAATCATTTCTTTTTTCCAAGTTTTATCAACTTAACAAAATCAGGTTTAGTGACGATGACTGATAAATATCAGAAAATAACTCATTTTCCTTTTCAAATGAAAAAGGGAATGATGAACTGTTTTTATTTCTATCATGTCTCTCCATTTATTTTGCAATAATGTTTTCAGCGCTTTAATCATTTCAAAGTCCACATTTCTACATCAGGCATGAGAATAAGCTTCTTCGGCTACTTCTAGTTGCTTTTTTATAGTTTTTTTCACACACACAGACACACTCCATCTATGCTATCAGCTTTCTCTCGTTAAGCATCTACCTTGCGAAGAGCCCTGCACTTAAGAAGCGCGTTCAAATAGGAAAAACAGACATATAAACAAAGAAGCAACCACTGACTGGACAGGACCCAAAAGAGATGCAAAGAGAGGACAAATTACAAGGGGACCAGGGAAGGCTTCCTGGAGGTGAAAAACTGTGAACTGAATTTTAAAGGATGAACAAGAGTTCCCAAATAGGCCTAAGAATAAGGAAGGCCAGGAGAGACAGGGTGTTCATTTTGAGAAGCATTTCAGAAAGCAGAAGAGCAAGGATGGCATGGGTTAGGTAAGAGCACATTCCAAGGGTGAGGAAGGCTGTGCACACAGGGGGCATGTACTGGGGTGTCTGAGCCCAGGCTGGTGGCATAGGGAAAGACACGGGGTGACCATGTGCAGGACGCTGGCCACAGCGGCGTGCAACAGGACCCCGCCCACTGGTTCCACGTGAAATAGAAACAAACGCAGGAAGAAAAAAATATATACTTAAATATATAAATATAGATACAGCACATACACCACCCTGCGTGGGCCCTTGAAACAATATTTGTTACGGAACAAGTTTCAATGGTAATGACTCTGAATGTTTCAACATACAATTGACCCTGTGGCTTCCCTTTTTCGCCCTGGAATCCCACTGCCCAGAACGATGACGGGGGGTGGAAAAATGTGTGAGAAGTGAATCCCTGCCTGGATCTCAGGGGGTCCCACGTGAGGAACCCCCTTCTAGGAACAACTGCTACTCTCCCAGGAGCAGTCGTGACCTTCAGGCCTGGGAATTCTCTAAATGGCCCCCCTGGATTCAGAAGCACGAGCTGTCCCATTCCTTTAGAACTCCTGGGCCATCAGTTACAATACTGTTTTCAAAGTAATAGATAATATAGTAGCAAAAACCCTTCAGTACGGTTTTTGCATGAAGGGAGCTACACAGAAAGGATCCTTAAGGCAGGACAAGAAATGAATTCCCGCAAAACCAAACCTCCTTAGATTGGGACTGACATGTACACACTCCAATATATAAAATAGATAACTAATAAGGACCTACTGTATAGCACAGGGAACTCTACTCAATACTCTGCAATGACCTCTATGGGAAAAGAATCTAAAAAAGAGGGGATACATGTATATGTATAACTGATTCACTTTGCTGTAGTGGAGAAACTAGCACAACATTGTAAATCAACTATACTCCAATAAAAATTTAAAAAAGAAAATCAAACCTCCTTAGTGGTAGTCGTATATGTAATACAATATGATTGCCTGCATAGGGCATTTGGAAATTAATCACGTGTGACCTGTTATGTCTCAACCACTTATTTAAATCTTTTGTCGTCTAACTATTCACGTCACGAGTGGTCTCGGGACCAGCGCTGAGCGTCCCAGGGGCCAGCTCCACCTGGGAGGGACCCAATCGCCCCTCACTTACGCTCCTTGCCCAGGAAGAAGGAATAGAAGCAGAGGTGGTTGATGCTGAGATAGAGCCAGCCTTGACGGGGCACCCTGCCCTTCCAGCAGCAGCACGAGTAATAGGTGACCAGCTTCTCGGCCTCCGGGAAGTTGAACCTGGCCTCGAACTTCACCAAGGCCTCTCGGAACTTCTCGGGTTCCTCCTCCTGCTCGGCCAGCCGGCTGCTTGTCTCCTCGGCGATCAGAGCCTGACGCACAGAGAGAAGGGTCCCCGGGTCAGGAGAAGGGCAAGGACAACCGCGCGCGGGCAGCCGGAGAGCCGGCCCCGCTCAGACGCACCCACAGGATGGATGAGGACCCCGTGCACCCCCCCCAGAAACACGTCCACGGGGGGAGAAGGCAAGCTGCGGGGGGAACCTCAGCACCAGTCTCTCTCTTGGCCGCTCGCCAGCCATCAGGCTTTGGACAAATCTCTGACTCCCAAGCCCCAGTTCTCAAACATGTTACTATTTTATAATCTCTCCCTGCTCCTCCCTCCAGAGACATGAGTCAGAGAGAGTCAAGTGACTGTCTCGGGTGTGTGAACTCAATGCATCAACCCTGAAGAACCACCCAAGGTGGAGTTTAAAAGTTGGTCTTTTTACAGAAATGAACCTATCTACGAAACAGAAACAGAATCACGGACGTAGAGAACAGACTGGGGGATGGCAAGGGGGAGGAGGGTGGGAGAGGGATGGAGTGGGAGTTTGGAGTTAGCAGATGCAAACCATTACATATAGGATGGATAAACAACAAGGTCCTACTGTATAGCACAGGGAACTATATATTCAATATCCTTGATACACCATAATGGAAAAGAATATTTTTTAAAAACGTATATATAACTGAATCATTTTGCCGTACAGCAGAAACTAACACAACATTCTAAATCAACTATACTTCAATAAAAATAAATATATAAATAAATAAGTGTTGGTCTTTAAAAAAAAAAAAAACAACTCACGAATGTCTTCCTCATTGGGTTCAAAAATTGGGTGTAAAGCCAATAATGTCTGCCTGTGTGACACCTGATATATTCCACCACCACTGTATCACCTCTGGTCCTCTAAGGCAGAAAAGGGGCGGGGTGGCTAAGGTTCCTGAGGTTGTCAATACCTCCAAAGCACTTCGGTATACGGGGAGGCAAGATGGGAAAGAAGAATCTAAATCTACAAATGTTTTGCCGATGACAAACAATAGTGAGGATCCTCTCTAAATCTGGGGCGAGGGGGTAGACGTGCCTAGAATGTAAGCTGTGGCCTGATCCTAAGGGTGACAGCACATTGCCAGTATCAGAGTTCTGATTCCCATTCCTGAGAGCTCACTGTACATTTATTTTCACCCAGAATTTCTTCTGTTCAAGAACTCCCCGGCCTCAGGCCTTACATATGCTAGTCGATTTTTAAAATACACTGTAATTCTATCTTTTTATTTATTTTTATTAGCATCTTCCTTCCTTTCTATTCTTGGATGGGTGGTTTCACAAAAGGCTAATAAGATAAGGCCACTTTTGGGGGAATTGCTACCCAATCTGCATTGCACAAGCGGTTTTAGAAAATATCCTGGGCATTACCATTAAAATAAAAATGTAATTTAAAATTACTTTAAAAGTCAATCTGAAATTTCAAGTGATTTGCATTTCCCTCATTATGTTTTTCTTTCTTTTCCAAATTTTATTTAACAAGACATTATAAAATATAAATGTTATAATTAAGAGAGGTATTTTTTTTAAAGCATGTCTAATATATAATAAATGCTCTGCACCTTGAAACGTGAAGGGGATTTTTTTTTTTTTTAATTTTTATCTCATTTTTTCACTGCAGCACACAGCATGTGGGACCTGAGTTCCCCAACCATGGATCTAACTCGCACCCCCTGCATTGGAAGCACGCCGTCTTAACCACTGGACCGCCAGGGAAGTCCCTGAAGGGGATTTTTTAAGAAGCCTCTACAGCAAACAGTCACGGCTCCAGACAAGGGCGGCCACACAGACTGCTGGCGTCCTTGTCTGCTGGGTCCGGTTACAGCACACCTCAAAGCAGAGGGGTTCCTTTAAAGCTCCACAGAGCAGTCGATGGTCAGGTTTTGAGTAGGAAAGCCCCAATTCCCAGATCCTTCAAATCTGCCCAGGGCAAAGGGAGAACCAACACCACATGGTGGCCCCAGAGGCTCGACCAGCCTCCGACCAGCCAGACCCCTCAATCCCCGGCCCCTGCTCCAGGCCAGCAGCCTCCCTGGGAAGTAAAAGGCATGTTCGCTATGAAGTGCTAAGGGATCAGAATATGGCACCCCATAATATGCCGCTCTGGCATAAGAATTATTTTGAGCTAAAGACACTTGACAAACGGCAGATGCCAAAAAAGCTCTCTGCCCTCCCCCACTATTTACCTAAAAACAGGACACAAATTCCCGTTTCTAAAGGTGTCTCCCCATCCTGTGCCAGAAAGAGGAAAGCAGCTCTTAGACTCTGAATCACCAGAGACAACTCTGGACTCTGACCAACTCCAGAGGCACCAGCAGGAACCGACAGGATGAACCTGACTGGAGCAGTCGGTCTCACTCCAGTACCCAGTGTCCGGCAGTTTGCTGCCCTAAAAGGCCACACTCCTGTTCCTTTGACTCCTCACTTCTCTACAAATGCACTGTTCTTCATTACGATGCTGCCCAAGCCCCAGGTCCTAAGCATCCCTTTGAGTTACTCATCACAGAGTTTCTCCTACCTGTCTGTGGGCCACAAAGGCTGATAAACTCTGTTTTTCTCATTAATCTGTCTTTTGTCAGTTTAATTTCCAGGCCCCTGGCACAGAACCTAAGAGGGTACAGGAAAAGTTTTTCCCTCCCCTAGAGAAGCTTTCTGAAAGCACTGCAGCAGAAATGAATTTCCTTGCTCCCAACTAAGAGGAGAAACACCTAAATCAAAGAACCACCACAACCAACGTGAGACCAAGAAAAGGGGGTAAATGTGAAAAATAACTGTGAACCGGGTACTTCTGTTGCTAAGCCCCAGTGCAGCCTGACCCAAGGAACCAAGTTGGACCAGGCTGTGGTGGTAACACACGAGATGGACAAGACCCGCCAGGGCTGGCGCCCACCTGCTAACCCCACAGGCCAGAGGTAACAGCAGGAGACACCAGACAACACTGTCATTCCACCTGGACTCAGAAGACTGGTCTTCTACCGGATCCCACAAGTATCCCCAATCCCCAAATGAAAAAGGTGCTCTTGTTTTGTCCTTTTAAATTCAAGAATTCACTCTAAGACCCTTTACTAAAAGCCAAAGCACGTGGGGTGCTGGAAAGGCACACTTTGGGGAAGAAAAAACAACACTCTAGGATGTTTTACCCTAAAGGACGAAAACTGTATTACAGGCTAATGTGTTAAAGTGTTTAGTAAGACAGTTAAATTTAGAATGAGAAACGGTCTCTCCCTGCCTGAGAGGGTTTTTAAAGCACCGGTTACCAATCATGCTTTTGCAGTGAGACCTGTTACATAAGACATAGCTCACAGCAGGTATGGAGAGAGACCTCCCCAAACAGTCCTCTCTTTTCTCAAAACTTTTTTGGTTTTAATTCTTCACTTAACATATTTTAAGAATAAATATCCACTTTCAGAAGGAGGAAAGTGCTAGGTCCAACAAAATAAAAGAGGGAAAAGATGTCACAGCTGCAAAAAGAGTTGGGAGTAACTAACTTCAGGAGGCAAATTACATTGTTGCTGTGCAAAAACATGAATCTTAGCATTTTTTTTTTCCCGAGATAAAAAAGAACCTTCACTTCTGTAAAGGGTAACGAAACCTCAGGCCTGAGAATGAGGCTTTTGTTGGGTTTTTTTTTTTTTTAATTTCGGGTGACTTTTGTCAGACTGACTCTGCAAAATTTGACTGCTGACAAGTCAAACTCATTTTGCTTCAGGTATTAAGCCAAGAAGTTCAATTATAGTGGAGAACACTGTCAAAGGAAAAGAATATGATTGAAAATGCTGTAGTGTCTAGAATGTTCTAAGGACGTGATAAGAAAGACGGGGAAACGGGGAGAAACATCGCAGGGCAGGGACCTACCTTCACCTTCCCTTTGACAAAACTGGCTATGTCATCTTTATTATCGAAGACGGACAAGGTGTGGAGGAGGTTTTGCTCTAGCCAATCCCAGTGCTGGTTTATTTCCTCCAACGTGGCACCTGGGTTAGAACAGAAAGAGACACAGAGATTAAGAGACAAAAGCAATTCTTAGAATATGAACTCACTTTCCAAATACGAGTCCTGCATTTATGTTATTAAAACATTCCGGTTTCTCACATCCCAATTTGCTGGCTGAAAAGGCAGAGGCAACCTCCTCTGGGGCCCTGGTCCCAGTCACCACAGCATTGGGGTTTGGGAACACCCATCCCTCTGCCACATGGATGGGCCAGCCAACCAGCCGAGTCATCCCCGGGACCTCTCTGTGGGCGTCCTGCCAGCCTCACTAACACGTGGAATTCTGACCACCTCCACTCAAGTGACAGAAACATCTGTAATTATACAGCCATTCCAGGGGAAACAAGCCCCAGGGTGACCAACTCTGAACATTCTCACAGAATTTCCCCCGTAAGAATGAGGGTCCCTCAAAAGGGACCTCAGCCCAAGTTCACAGAGAGAAGACCTCTTGAGATGGCTCTGCCAGTGGCCCGAGGGCGTTGCCACTAGGACATTTCCAGGTTTATCAATCTGTACTTCACATCTTTTATTAAAAAAATCCCTGAAAACAGTTATAAAAAGAGGTTTTATTGTATATGTTAAAACAAAACCACAGAAACATTAAATGGTACCTAGTAAGTTAATTTCTTTCAAAGGCAACTAAAAACACAATCAACCTATTAGTGAAGCATTAAGCAACATTGTTACCAAAAAGCTTAGACATCTTAGTTGTCATTATTTCCTCCTAGTCCTCCCCACTGGACATGGGCACACTGTGCCAGCTCCAAATGGTGTGGCAGAGGTTTGATCAAGTCCATGCCTTGAAGCAAGCACGGTCTTGCACAAGAAGAGGCATGTGTACAGCAGGTGTGTCTAGTGTGGAAATAGGTGAATGCCCGGCTAGGAGGGCTGGGTTTCCCAAATGGGAAGCCAAAGATACTCTAACCTCAAAGGGCTGGCGGACAAGCAACAGTGCAGAATAATCTAGCCAACGTGAGAGGCATAACGACCAACAGAGTCACGTACCACTTACACAGAAGCCAGACATGCATTATGCTACCTCTGAGCTTTCTCTCTCTCTGTTACCTGCAGCGTTCCTCTCCCCAGAGTGTGAACATATGTGAGGACCTTATAAATACCCCACACATAGAAATGCCAGAGAACTCACCTTGGACCTGTGGATTTGGGGTGAGTATGGAGAACATCTGTACTAGGACTATTGTTCTGATGGGCACTTTGGGAAGGAGTAAAAAGAAGAATCTAAGAGAACTCTCATTTTTCCTCATAAGGAAAAATGAGAGTTTAAAACAATGGTATTTATTTCCCCGTATTCTCCAATTTTTAGGCATGGCATTGCCAAAGCAATGTCCTTTGGTCATCACTAGAGCAGACTTCTCGTCCTTCTGATAAGGGCACTAATCCCATCAGGGGGGCCCCACCCTCATCTGAACCTAATCACCTCCCAAAGGTCCCACCTCCAAATACCACCACACTGGGGGGTGAGGGCTTCAACATTTGAATTTGGAGAGTGGAGGGGGATACCATTCAGTCCATAACAACCAGTGACCCTACCCAGCTCTCCATAAGTCCTACCTCCCCTGTCTTGCTCTTTTGGGATCATAAACCCAAGAAGCAACCCACTTGGGGTAAGTGGCCACGAACTCTATCTACTTCCCATCCACCTAGGAGGCCCCTGCAGTCTCAGGAAGCCCCTGGCCCTTCAGGCTCCCTACCCCTCTTATGGGAGGGAGAGATCATTTTGAAACAACGGCCTCACACCACAAGTTTCCAGGCTCCACAGCAGGACTCCCTTGAAGTTTCCAAACAATGTCCCCCTGAACTGAGGACCCACACCGTCTGCTCCTCACATTCAGCACTGACGTGGCTGAGGTGGGCATCTAATTTACCTGCCTCTGGCTTAATTCTCCTTGCCCATTCAGTGTCCTCGGGTGGCAGCTACATAAGTGTCAGTCACCAGGACACCCCCGAAATCTCGTTGGTCAGCAATGGTTTTTTCTTTTTGCGGGGTGGGTGGAGGGACAGCACATCACACGATTCATCTCAGGAGAGAGTCTTAGGGCCACTGAAGCCAATAAATTTGCACAGGCTCCTTGGGGTGGGCAGCTTCTGCTCTTCTCTGGCACTTTAAGGTTTCTTCTCTCTAGATCTTTTTTTTTTTTAATTTAACTTTTATTTTATATTGGAGTATAGTTGATTTACAATGTTGTGTTAGTTTCAGGTGTACAGCAAAGGGATTCAGTTATACATATACCTATATCCATTCTTTTTCAGATTCTTTTCTCATACAGGTTATACAGAGTATTTAGTAGAGTTCCCTGTGCTGTATAGTAGGTCCTTGTTGATTATCTATTTTATATATAGTAGTGTGTATATGTTAATCCCAAACTCCTAATTTATCCCTCCCCCCTCCATAGATTGTTATCCTTTATTATGCATCATAATAAAACCAACTGGTCAGAATTTTTTTTTTAAAAAAAGGGCAAGGAATACATGGAAAAAAGAATATCTGTATCGGCCTTCAATCTTTTGCCATATGTTTTCATATACTTCCTAATTTACGAAAAAAAAAAAAAAAGACTTGTAGGACTGAGGAGGAACAGAGAGGGGACAGGACTCACTCTGTGACCTTTCTGTCCCAGGTGTGGCCTCAATGATGTGAAATGAAGGCTGAGTGAGGAAAGGGGGCCTCAGTTACATCTCCAAGGTCACTCGTATCAAGTAAAAGGCAAACCAGGGTGTGAGCTCATTCTCTATGACCCTGAAGTGCCCTGGGGTCCTCCCATAGAAGCTGCATTTCAATTTTCAAGTAACACTTACATAATCCAGTCCAGTAGTTCAGTCCAGTAGTTCCTAGGGCTTGACACTAAAAAAGCTACTTTGTGCTTGCACATAGAGCATGCACTCTCCCCACCATCGCATTTTCCTGAGGGCATCTTCCTGGATGACATGAGACAGCTTTTCATTGATGCTGTTCCTAAGCTCATAGGGCCCACAGTTAGCTGTGAAACCACGTGTGTCTTCTCCACCTGCTAACTACAGACGCTGTGAATAAAATTCCAACCGAGCCCCACCACAGTATATCATGTGGAATTAAGACCTGAGGTCACATCATCCAAAAACTTGACTTTTATCCTTTAAGAAATTCTTCTACCTCCTGGGGAGGAGCTTAAAATAGGGGAAAACCATTCTAGAACAAAAGTAAGCTCACACCTTGAGAGAGAAGATCAACACACGTGTAAAATCGATCACCGAGCTGCAGTTAGAGGAGGTTGTAATGAAACCCATCACCCTGTCCTGAATCTGACACGGCTGTGTGCCTCTCCCAGCAAAGACAATCACCGTGATTGAACTTTCCCACTCGACTGTCTTCTACTTCCTACGAAAGTTGCCAAATGGCAGGGAAATTTTCCGAACTATAATTTCCTCTGCAGGGAAGTCTTATGATGGGCTTCAAAAATACCGTAAATCAGTGCAAGCCGACTGCACACTGATGACTCAAAGGACTAGAAAGGAAAGTCACGTAACATATATCACGCATTGAAGCTCTGAACCCACATGGCAGCCATGTTTCTCAGCTACATGAAGTAGCCCACCAGAAAACAGCTGTTTTTTAAAAAATGAAATATTTAGAAAACACATGCCACTTTATAAGGGCAATGACTGACTTATGAAATATTTGTTAGAGTTATGCACACACTCATAAATATATTTCTGTCTGTGGGTCATGGTCAAAATGTTTGAAAGCCACCACATTACAGACATATAAGTGGTGAAAAATGTAAAGAGGAGAAAATAAGAAAGTGAGAATTTGTCATCCATTGAAGGGACAGAATGATAAAAAGGCTACACACTGACTCAACACTATAGCAATATTCCCACTGCTTCTGCTGTGGGCGTTCCAAAGCCAAGATGGAGGAGAATGGTTATGGCCTGAATTGGGTCCCCCCAAATTCATATAATGAAGCCCTAACCCCCAACGTGACCATATTTGAAGATTAGGGCCTCTAAGGACGTAACTAAGATCAAACTAGGTCATAGGGGCGGGGGTCATTATAAGGACTGGTGTCCCTGTAAGAAGAGGAAGAAACACCAGGGATGCACCAGGTGAGGACCCAGCAAGAGGGCAACCGTCTGCACACCAAGGAGAGAGGCCTCAGGAGAAACCAATCCTGCTGGCACCTTGATCTTAGACTTCCAGACTCCAGAACTATGAGAAAATAAACGTCTGTTGTTTAAGCCATCTAGTCTGCTGTATTTTGTTAAGGCAGCCCTAGCAGGTTAATACAGCTTTCTAAAACCAAAATGTATAGGCTTATTGTGGATTGTAACAGAAGTCCAATCAGCAAAATTACATTGATACTTTGTTTCATTAAGCCCCTAATTTTTGCTGAAAAAGACTTCTCTCTTTTCTAAGAAAATTCAAGTTCAGTGGATCTTACACATTACCCACACAAGAAGTCAAAAATCAAATTTGTAAATGGCAATGCAAAACTAAAATACAGTATTAGAAACATCAGTTATGACCACAAAACAAACCACACTGATGGATTTATAAATAACCAACTTGATGGTCTAAGAAAGAACTGCCAGAGGTGCAGGCATAGGACGTTTTCTGAAGTCAGGCATTTTGTTAGGTATGTTGTACACTTAACCTTGTTTACCTTCATGAAGAGCATCACAAGATAGGTATTGTTATTTCCATCTCCTAGGTGAGAAATCTAAAGTGCAGACAAGAGCCAACCTTGAGGCCTGTTCTTCTGGCTCTTTCCGTAACGCACGGTGGAGAGTGGCACCTGGGGAGTAGGGTGGGGTGGGGGGCAGCTCCCAACAGCTGAGTCACTTTGAAACTCACACACAGTATTTATTATCTTACGTTTGCCCCAGAGGTATTTTCAGGAAATAAAACAAGCATCTCATTGTCTATACTTACAGCTTCTGCACGAAAACAGTCATACATAACTTGATCCCAGCTTCAGTTTTAAAAAGCAACTGTTTCCCTCTGCATAGTAAATATCCAATTGAATTAAGTATCTTCTCCAGCTACCTAGATCCTACTTTACAATGACATGGGCATTGCATGTGCATCTTTCAGATCTGTTCCTTTGCAATAGTCAACATTTCTCTACTGTCCAAACACTAAAAGCCTTCTGTCTAAATGCCTGGACTAAAAGCCACACAGACCACAAAAGGACTAATTAAAAGTTTAACAGTCAAGGCAGTACCATTCCTAAATTCCACTCAACACTCATCCTACACAGAGAAACACTGAGGCAAAGAATCTAGTAAAAATTACAAATGACAGGGGAAAGGGTTGGACCAAAGCTTTAATTTTCAGAAATCTCGCATTCTTCAAGTGGATACTCTAACATCTAATCTATATTGTCTGAAGCAGTATCTTTACAGGAACATGTAAAAGTTCAATATCAACATCACATCATCATGCTTTTTTTTTTTAAACCTGTGTATACTTCTCACTATATAGTTTAAGAAAATAAGTTCTAAACCTTTCTTTTTACATAATTTATTTATCCTTTTTTGCCTTCAAATTAGAATGAGTCCCTAAAATTATTTGCAATAAGTGAAAAACAAACTCAACTTCCTTGACAGTGAAAGTAAAATAGATTTTTAATTTATAACTGAAATAGTCATTAAAATGTCCTTGTACTAGTGCCATTAGAAACACTTCTCAGAAATAGAAGCAGGGATGGTAGCAGAGATGTAGGAAATTTTGACCTACGTAAACAAAAGAAAAATCAATCAATAGAAACAGAACCAGATATGACACAGATAAAAAGACAAAGACATACAACAGCTGTTATAAATATACTCCATGTGTTCAAAAAGTGGAGGAAAGCAAGAGGATGGTGAGGAACTAAATGGAAGACATAAAAAAAATTCCAAATCAAATTTTAGGGATGAAAAACAGTGTCTGAAATCAAAAATATACCGATACGATTAAAAGTAAATGGGACATTGCAGAGAAAAGGACACTTGATAGTGATAAAAACTCTGAAATGAAAAACAGAAGAAACAGGATGAACAAAACAGAAGGGACAAAGCATCAGTGAACTGTGGTACAATAACAAGCAGCCTGAAATCTGTGTAACTGAGGTCCCAGGAAAAGGGGGGTAGGGCAACCAGAGAACAGAAAAAAAAAATTTTTAAGTATATGTGCTACCAAAGCAAGAACAGAAAAATTTTTTTGAAGAAATAATGGTTGAAATTGCTTTCAAGTTTGATGAACACCATAAACCCACAGATTCAAGATTCTCAACGAACACCAAGTGGAAAAACCTTTAAAGAAAATTACAGAAAATCACATCATAAGCAAACTAGTGAAAACCAGTGATAAAGAAAGAAAAAAAACACAATATTTACAGTGGAACAAAGATAAGAATGATAGTAGACTTCCTATCAGAAACAATGCAAGCCAGAAGACATGGAACAACAGCTTTAAAATACTGAAAGAAAATTAATTTACAAGTAATTGAAGAAAACATGAGTGGATTCCTGAGTAACTCAGGAATGAGAAAACCTTCCAACCATAACTGAAAATCACAAAGTATAAAAGAAAGGCGTGTTAAATCCTACTACATGACAAACTGGGGAAAGATTTGGTAATTTCACACCTCAAATAAAGGGCTAAAATTCCTAATATACAGACAGCACCTAAAAATTGAGGAGAAAAAAGAAGCACCCAATAAAAAAGTAGGCAAATGATAGGAATAAAGAGTTTCTGAAGATGGCCCTTAAACATGAAAGATGTTCAACTTCCTCACAACAAAAGGAATGCAAATTAAAACTATGGAAATACACCATGTCTTACCTATCAGGTTGGCAAAAATCCAAAAATTTGACAATAGATCTGATGACAAGTCTGGGAAAACAGGCATTTTCATCCATTGCTGATTGGAATTTTAAAAAATAATACAACGCCAATGGAGAGAAGGGAATTTAAAAATATCTAATTATCCCTTTGATGCAACAATCCCACTTCTAGGAATCTACCAGGTTATTCACTGGGTCATTTGTGTCGTGGCAAAATCTGAAAACAACAGAAATACCCATCAGTAGAGAATAGGTTAAATAAACTATGGTACTTCTGGGCGATGAAAGAATAAAAACAAAAGAGCAGGAGAAAGAAAAAAAGGAGGAGGAAGAATATCTCTCCTCTCTGATATGGAAATGATTTCCAGGATATGCTGATACGTAAAAAAGGCAAGGCATAGAGCAGAATATATGTGACCTTTGTGAAAAAGAAAGTGGGCGTGGGGGGGAAGGATGGCTTCTCTACAAATATTTTGTTTTTATAGATTTTATAAATTTGATTAATCATGAAAGTGTTTTGTATCTTTTGAGTCAAATTAATAAGGGAAAAAATATCCTTAACAATTAAAACTTAACTTTATTAGGTTATTAAAATAATTACCAACATAATTACAAAGAGAAAATAACTGTTTTAAACAGTATTTTGACTATACCTCCATAGTTAAATATATTCTAAGGCCAAATAGAGCTGCAAAAACTTTACTCTCTTTCACTACTCATTCTTTTTTTACATCATTTTTTTAAAATCTTTTGGCTGCACCGTGCGTCATGTGGGATCTTAGTTCCCCAACCAGGGATCGAACCCAAGCCCCCCTGCATTGGAAGCACAGAGTCTTAACCACTGGACTGACAGGGACGTCCACTACTCTTACTCTTAATAGCAGTACTGATATTATTTAGAGACAATATGTTTGTGTGCGTGTACAATAGAGAAGAATTATGTGAATATTGTTAGAAACCAAGATTTTCAGTGAATAAGAGGAGATAAACAAATATAATATCAAAGTTAAAACTATGTAGTTTTACAGCTGAATTAGAAAGCTAAGTATGAACGCATGATTTATTTTTCTTTTTCATACCTCTTTTTTCTTTTCTTTCACATACTTCTTAGCTCATACCTATTTGAAGAGCCTTAGAGGCAGTGACAACCCAGTAACAATGAGCAACGCCACACCCCAGACTGTGGTCCCTAAATACCATCACCCGCCCAAAGGAACCAGGGCTACTTGGAGGAATGGCTGATTCCACACAGGAGGCAGGAAGTGTACAAGATGAGCACTTAACATCTTATTGGCAGAGAGCAAGGAATCACTCAAAGATGAATGAAAGTGAGACAAAGTCACAGAAGGCACAGGAAGGGGTTCTTGCAGGCAGAAGGTGGCACGATCTGAGTATCAAAAAGGACAGCAATTAACTGAAACACCGTGAACGTATAAAAACCCCGGGCTTAGAGTGTTCATTGTACAATCCTTTTCAACTTCTCTGCATGTTTGGAAAACTTCATAATAAAGCGTTGGTAGTGGGGAACAGGGACTTTGAAATGATACTGAAAAGGGAGGGAGGAAGGAAAAGAGAAAAGAAAACTAAAACAAGACCAAAAATAACTCACTTGTCACCACTGCAGACAACCAGGGCACCAACTACTTACACAAACCACAGGCAACTAAAGGGCAAAAGCGAGCATTCTCTCCCTCCCTTTCCTAAATGTTCTCAGGGTGACCAGATAGCCTTAGGTGATAAGGTAAGGTTCTTTACAGACAAGCTCAAGCTGACAGCTGTGAAAGTACTGATCAAATTAGAAAATCACCACTTTGCAGTATGCAGAGAAAAATTATTCAGGCAATATCGAAATGGGTAAAACCATTAGATGAAAGGTTGACAGGGGGAGAATGCAATGGAAGCTGTCACCTGAGCTTATCAACTAATCTAAGCATCACTAAGAGTCAGACACCAGAGGATACATGCCCCCCAGGCAGGATATAGGACAACCACCTGTTCAGTATTCTTCTTTACAAACCTGTATTCAACTGAACCTTTGTAATTACTGTCCAGTTTTCAGGAAATATGAGGAACCAAGTAATGGGTGAGGTGATACCTTGAGGAAGGAAACACACAAGTGTACCAGTAGGACATTCTGCATAAAAACTGACCCGGTTTCTTCACCAAGTCAATGACTTGGAGAAAACAGTAGGGTGGGAGTGGAGGGATGGAGACTTTCTTGACTAAAAAAGACACAAGCCACACACAATCAAATGAGTGCTGTTTCTGGATGAACACGGATGAGAACAACCAGATCCATGAAGGATCTTGAAGCAGCCAGAAGCCCATGTCTGCACCAAGTGCAAGTGACGGCAAGGAGTCCGGTTACCTCTAGCAGTTTAATGATGCTACTGCAGTGACAAAGAATGGCCCTGGATTCAGAGATGTTCACTAAAATATGTAGGGGTGAAATGTCATAATTTCTAGGATTTGCTTTAAAATACATTAGTGGGGGAAAAAAGACTCAGAGAGTAAGAGATAAAGCAAGGTGGGCAAAACCTTGATCCTAACGTACCTGCATAAGGACCCAGGAGGATTTCATTACACCGTCCTCACTACTTTGAGGTATGTTTGAAAATCTTCATAGTGAAAAAAATTTGTAAATGTTCTTAACGGAGGGGCTTCCCTGGTGGCGCAGTGGTTCAGAGTCTGCCTGCCAATGCAGGGGACACGGGTTTGAGTCCTGGTCTGGGAGGATCCCACATGCCATGGAGCAACTAGGCCCGTGAGCCACAACTACTGAGCCTGCGCGTCTGGAGCCTGTGCTCCGCAACAAGAGAGGCCATGACAGTGAGTGGCCCACACACCGCGATGAAGAGTGGTCCCCGCTCGCCACAACTAGAGAAAAGCCCTCGCACAGAAACGAAGACCCAACACAGTCAAAAATAAATAAATAAATAAATAAATAAATAAATAAATAAATTTATTTAAAAAAAAAAATGTTCTTAACGGAAAAGGCATGGCAGAATACTTAGACATTTCTCCAAAGAAGACATACAGATGGCCAACAGGCACATGAAAAGATGCTCACCATTGTTAACTATTAGAGAAATGAAAATGCAAACTACAACGAGGTACCACCTCACACTGGTCAGAATGGACATCATCAAAATGTCTACAAATAATAATGCTGGAGAGAGTGTGGAAAAAAGGGAACTGTCCTACATTGTTGGTGGAAATGTAAGTTGGTGCAGCCACTATGGAAAACAGTATGGAGTTTCCTTAAAAAAACTAAAGGTAGGACTTCCCTGGTGGCGCAGTGGTTAAGAATCCACCTGCCAAGGCAGGGGACACGGGTTCGAGCCCTGGTCTGGGAAGATCCCACATGCCGCGGAGCAACTAAGCCTGTGCGCCACAACTGCTGAGCCTGCACTCTAGAGCCCATGAGCCACAACTACGGAGCCTGCGTGCCACAACTACTGAAGCCTGCGTGCCTAGAGCCCATGCTCCACAACAAAGAGAAGCCATCACAATGAGAAGCCTGCGCACCGCAACGAAGAGTAGCCGCTGCTCGCCGCAACTAGAGAAAGCCCGCACGCAGCAACGAAGACCCAACACAGCCAAAAGTAAAAATAAATAAATAAATAAATTTATTAAAACAAAAAACTAAAGATAGAGCTACCATACAATCCAGCAATCCCACTCCTGGGCATATATCCAGAGAAAAACATAATCCAAAAACATACATGCACCCCTATGTTCATAGCAGCACTATTTACAATAGCCAAGACATGGAAACAATCTCAGCATCCATCAACAGATGAATGGATAAAGAAGGTGTGGTGTATATACACAATGGAATACTACTAAGCCATAAAAAAGAATGAAATGTTGCCATTTGCAGCAACATGGGTGGACCTAGAGGTTATCATTCTAAGTGAAATAAGTCAGAGAAAGACAAATATCATATGTTAACACATATGTGGAATCTAAAAAAATGATACAAATGAACTTATTTACAAAACAGAAACAGACTCACAGACATTGAAAACAAACTTACAGTTACCAAAAGGGGAAGAGGGGGGATAAATTAGGAATTTGGGATTAGTAGATACACACTACTATGTATAAAACAGATAACCAACAAGGACCTATTGTATAGCACAGGGAACTATATTCAATATCTTGTAATAACCTATAATGGAAAAGAATCTGAAAAAGAATATATATATATGTATTAACTGAATTACTCTGCTGTACACCTGAATCCCTGTAAATCAACTATACTTCAATTTTTTTAAAAAGGCATAAACCTGGATAATTAACCTCCACCTACGTGAACATGTTGTAAAGTCAGAAGTGAAAGCAGGATAAGAACATGGAGCAGAGAATTTCACACTCCCTGAATTTCCTTCTTATTTTTTAAATGCAGATCACTCCCCAGCCCAGGGCCACTCGGGCATGCAAGGTTCTAGCAGATGTCAGAGAAGTGAGGGACGGCGACAGCTTCAGTCATGGAAGTCAGCGTGACCTGAGGATGAGGACACACCCAGACCCGCAAGTCCAGCAGGGAAGGAGGGCTCTGGACACCACGTGAGTCAGGACGCTTCCACTCTGACACTCTGCCTTCATCCACTGACCGCTAAGGAGTCAATTAGTAAAAAGTCACTGTGTTCTGAAACCCAGCTGCATCAGTCACTCTCCCATCTTCTAAAATGGAAGGGACTGAACGGGATGTTTGCTAAGATCCCCTCCAGATGGTTTCTTTTGTCAAAGAAGCCATGCTCTGTGCAGAAGTGAGGCAACCCGTAAGATACTAGAGAAAAGTCTGATTCCCAGCTTTCAAACTTTATGTTTTTGTTTAGGTCATATTTATTCTGAAGCATGTCAAATAAAAAAACAAATCGGGATTTGTAAGGTAAGGAGAGACTTTATGCAAAAGGATTATTACAAGAGGGAGAAAAGGGGCGATATTTTTCCTCCCAGTTTTATTGAGATATAACTGACATAAAGCACTGTATAAACTTAAGGTGCACAGCAATAATGATTTGACTGACATACGTCATGAAATGATGATCACAATGAGTTTAGCGAGCATCCTTCATCTCAGACACAAAATTAAAGAAATAGAAAAAAAATTTTTTTTCCTTTTAATGAGAGAACTCAGGATTTACTGTCTTAAAAACTTTCATCTATTTATATATTTTTTATACATTTCATATATTATCATATATGATGATAATATATTTCATATATATTTCATATATAACATGCAGCAATGTTAATTATATTTATCACGTTGTACATTACATCCCTAGTACTTATTTATCTTATAACTGGAAGTTTGTACTTTTTGACCCCCTTCATCCAATTCCCTCTCCTCTCCACCTCCCCCCACCTTCAATAACCACAAATCTGGTCTCTTTTTCTATGAGTTTGTTTGTTTTTGAAGTACAACTGACCTACAACACTGTTAGTTCCTGTCACACAACATAGTGATTTGCTATTTCTGTATGGTTCAGAAAAGGGATTACTGCAACAGAGAGAACTCAGACCGTGGGGTCTTCAACAATCTCCCCAGTTTAAAAGCATTTTACAAAAATGAATTTTGACCTTCCAATTCACTAAGTCTGAAAGTTAGACTCAGCACTTGCCTGCTTTTTAAGTAACTATAAGCACCATCGCTGGTGCAAGAACACCTTCAGTGAGTTTAATTATTTGAGCATAAGCAAAATTACTTTACTGAAAACAGTAAGAGCCTGGTGATGGAAACATCCTAATAGAAAAGAAACGCCAACCGCGGTCCCCCTCCGTAACTTCCAAGTGTAAATCCACGTGGAAAATGCCAGCCAGTGTTGTTCTGAGGAATCCCAAGCAACCAAAAACAAGTGTGACCACTCATACTGAGTGACCTTAGGAAGTGCTCACAAAAACATTCTAACTTTCCTCCTGCAGGGCTGCCTTCCAGACTTTCCCTGAAGTGCACAGCAAGTTCTGTTCTTGAAAAAGGATCTGGCTGGCACTTCCTTTGCTGCCCTGGCACAAAGGTCACCAAGACACTAATCTGATCCACCCTGGAACATTTCCTCCCGTAATAAAACTCTCTCTCCAAAGACAAAGCAAACAGTGATGCAGAAAACAAGAAACTAAAACACCAGCCACGGTCAAGGGCAGAGATAAGGGAGGACACAGCAGAAAGAACAGTCTGACAGAACGTTCTGTAAGAACCCACACCTGGGCCACCAGGGAGGTCCCCCTGACGCAAGATGTGTCCCTGGCAAGTCATGAGGAAACTGTACGTTGCTTCTTCCCTCTCCAGGGCCAATAATTACTTACACGTTGCTGAGAGGCTCAGACGAGGAAAGTACACGAAAGGAAGGGATTTTTTAAACTGGAAAGCATAACTCCTGTGATTCTCACTTTTTAAAAAACATACCCCACATGTTGTTAGCAAAACTATCACAGCTTCCTTCAACGACCCTTGAAATTTCAAAATCATGTTTTTTCATTTTCCAAATCTAAAATATTAACGAAGTTTTATTCGAACTACACACACACCTGCTCCCAAGATGCAGATGTGCTTCTGCCCGTCCAGGCTGTATCTCCCCCTGGTCTGCAGGAGATCCTCACTCCGCCGCCGGGGAGGGCTGTCACGGCATCGCTCTCACCTGCCACCATTTGGCTCCTTTTGTTTTTCCATTTTCCTGCTCTCCCTCATCTCACTCAAGACCAGACACAGACCTTGCTAGGAACACTCAATCCTTGCATGACACTGTCATAAACAGTCACAAAACTAGCCGGGCACTCTGGAGTCCAAACGCAGTCCATAAGGACATGAGCATTATTAAAAGGCCACCTGGATAAAGATTTTATGAGCTTGGGCTTCCCTGGTGGCGCAGTGGTTAAGAATCCGCCTGCCAAGGCAGGGGACACAGCTTTGAGCCCTGGTCTGGGAAGATCCCACATGCCGCGGAGCAACTAAGCCCGTGCGCCACAACTACTGAGCCTGTGCTCTAGAGCCCGCGAGCCACAACTACTGAGGCCGCATGCCACAACTACTGAAGCCCGCGTGCCTAGAGCCCGTGCTCTGCAACAAGAGAAGCCACCGCAATGAGAAGCCCGCGCACTGCAACGAGGAGTAGCCCCCGCTCACCACAACCAGAGAAAGGCCGCGTGAAGCAATGAAGACCCAACGCAGCCAAAAATAAATAAATAAATATATTTAAAAAAAAAAAAAATATATATATATATATGCTTCTTTAAAAAAAAAAAAAGACTTTTTGAGCTTCTCCTGAAGCTTCTGCTCTCTTGGCCATGTTCTTCGCAGGACACCACCCTGGTTGCCTCTAAGCATGGCAAGTCCTCTGTCTGTAACCAGAAAAGACAGCCCACCCCCCATCTCAATGAACTGACATGAAAAGGACTCAAATTACTGCATGATCAATTCAACTCCTGCAATAGTCCAGGCAGATAATCCAGAGTCTTGCCTGGGTATTTTCTGCTTCCTAAAAGCAGGCAAAGAAAAAACAACTATCTCACTGTTTGGGGCCACGGTCAAGAATAAAATGTATGTGTGGATAACACAGCAATAGCTCTGAGAATCCGCTACCAACAGGAACACGAAATAACACATCAGTAACTCGCAGCGTGGCACGGTCTGGACTCGACTGCAGGACAAAGCACGGCTGAGGCCACCAGACACGGAGACACGGCGACACTGTCCTGTTCCTCCAGGGCCCCAAAGAGCTCTCCGCAGCCTAGGCGTCAACTCAGTCAAAGGCCGACCCCCCTGCAGGCTGGAGCCCCGCCCCTGCTCTCCTCTCCCTGCTCTTTCCCCCTCCCCTCCTGTCCCTGACTAGGGGCTGACTCCCAGGAGTCTCCTTTCCTGGTTCTACACACCGTGCGCTTGGTTTCTACTCATGCACCAATCACTGCATAGCTGATTTCAAAAAGAAAGCAGACACACATTATTCAGCCTTAAAAGGAAAGAAATTCTGACACACGCCATGACATGGATGAACCTTTTTTTTTTTTGAACTTTTTAATCATTTGCATATTATTTCCTAATTTGTCTCCAGCTTCTGACATGGATGAACCTTGAGGACATTATGCTAAGTGAAATAAGCCAGCCACAAGAGGACAAACGCTGCAAGATTCCACTTACAGGAGGCTCTTAAGGTCATCAAAGTCAGAGAGACAGGAAGCAGAGGGCGTTTTTCAGGGTCTGGGGGAGGGAGGAATGGGGAGTTAGTGTTTAACGGGTACAGAGTTTCCATTTGTGAAGGTGAAAATTCTAGAGATGGATGGTGGCGATGGTAGCACAACAGTGTGAATGTGCTTAATGCCTCTGAACAGTACACTTAAAAATGGTTAAGCTGGCCTATTCACAATAGCCAAGACACAGAAGCAACCTAAGTGTCCATCGACAGATGAATGGATAAAGAAGATGTGGTATATTTATACAATGGAAGATTACTCAACCATAAAAAAAATTGCAATAGTGCCATTTGCAGCAACATGGATGGACCTAGAGATTATCATACTAAGTGAGGTAAGCCAGAGAAAGACAAATATCATATAGTGCTTGTATGTGGAATCTAAAAAAATGATAAAAATGAACTTATTTACAAAACAGAAGCAGACTCACAAACACAGAGAACAGACTTGTGGTTGCCAAGGGCGAGGAGGGTAGAGGAGGGATGGATCAGGAGTTTGGGATTAGCAGATAAACAACAAGGTTCTACTGTATAACACAGGGACTTACATTCAATATCCTATAATAAACCGTAATGGAAAAGAAAAAGAAAAAAGAAAGAAAAAAATGGTTAAGCTGGTCAATCTTATATTTCACCACAATAAAAAAGAATTTTATTTTTTTTAAAGAAAGCAAGTAAGACCCCGGTTTTGCAAGTTCTTCTACCCTTCAGTGGTCCTGGTGGCTGGTTACAGAGCTCAGACTCAGACCCTGCACAGCCCTGGGCTATCCTTGGCCCTGGCTTCTCAGAAAGGGCCCGTGAAGTCTTATCTGTGATTACACGCACCACCTTCCTTCCCCTTCTTACAAACAGGAGTCTTGACTGCTGAGCCCTTGACCTTCTCTTGCATACTTTACCCCTCATTCACCCACCGCTATTTACTGAGCTGACCACACTCCAGGCTCTGCCCTGGGCAGTGGAGGGTCAGTAGTGAGCACGACTCTGAGAAAACTCTGATTTTCATGAGGCAGGCAAGCATTCAAATAAAAGGGAAACCTTCAAACGGCTTCCTCTGTTCTGGCCCTTGAGTCCTTCCAGTACTCAGCTCTACTAATGTTTCCCTTTTATAAAGCCTTGGGATTCTTTGGTCCATGTAAGTTAACAAAATACTAGTAATAGCAACTTCTCTCTCCTTCCCACCACAGCCACCCACAGATCTCTGCTGCCAAATAATAATCACGTTCACCCACGAAATTATCTCCCCAGCTCTTCCACCTCTGCTTAAAAAGAAACAGAAAAAGTTATCATGGAAATTCTCCCCATACTGCCGTGTGAGCAGCCAGAGACAAGTGAAAATATAAATCATTCCCGTGGGCCACCCTTCCTGTTCCTACCACGTCCTGGTGCCGCCCAGGGCCTTCCTACAGCTCCTGTTTGTGCTTTATCTGAGACGCGAAACCCTGGGCAGGGAGCCTTTCTCAATGCTCAAGACACAATAAAATATTAAATGTGGTGAGTCAATATCACTGTGCAAGATGCCCAAGTGACTCCCAGAAGAGGGCTAAGTACCTAAATCAATACCACAAGCCTGAGACACAAATCCCCTTCCCATCCTCTCTTCCCTAACCCAAGAAAAGAGGCACTGGAACGAACAATTGCCTACTCGGACCTTCTGTGGGCAAGAGGACAGAGGAAAATGAAGTATCTGCAGATCTGCCATGGGTCAGGTCCAAGGCAAACACCTACTCAAGTGGAAACCAAAGGAAGCAGATCTTTTTAATTTATTTTCTAAGTGGAGTCTAGTTGACTTACAATGTTGTGCTAATTTCAAGTATACAGCAAAGTGATCCAGTTATACATATATGTATGTATCTATTCTTTTCAGATTCTTTTCCCTTATAGGTTATTACAAGATACTGAATATAGTTCCCTGTGCTTTACAGTAGGTCCTTGTTGATTATCTATTTTATATATAGTAGTGTGTATATGTTAATCCCAAACTCCCAATTTATCCCACCCACACCCCCTTTCCCCTTTGGTAACCATAAGTTTGTTTTCTATGTCTGTGAGTCTATTTGTATTTTGTAAATAAGTTCATTTGTATCATTTTTTTAGATTCCACATGTAAGCGATATCATATATTTGTCTTTGTCTGGCTTACTGCATTTAGTATGATAATCTCTAGGTCCATCCATGTTGCTGCAAGTGGCTTTATTTCATTCTTTTTATGGTTCAAGGAAGCAGATCTTGGTTCAACAGAAAGAATGGTCCAGGAATTATATCTGCTGAGAACAACTACACTGCTGGGGGTAGTGGGGATTCAGTGTAAGCTGCTGCAGCCTTTACGGCAGGCAGTTGGGCAATATACATATCAATGGTCTTATAAATGTACATCCATTGGATGCAACAATTCCTTATTACAGGCACACCCCAGAGATACCGTGGGCTGGGTTCAGACTGCTGCAATAAAGCAGATATCACAATAAAGTGAGTCCAACGAATTTTTTGATCTTCTGGGGCCTATAAAAGTTATGTTTACACTATCCTATAGTCTGTTAAGTGCGCAATAGCACTATGTCTAAATAAACAATGGATATTGGTTCAAGATGGCAGAGTAGGACATGTGCTCACTCCCTCTTGCAAGAGCACCGTAATCACAACTAACTGCTGAACAATCATCAACAGGAAGACACTGGAACTCACCAAAAAAGATATGCCACATCCAAAGACAAAGGAGAAGCCGCAGTGAGATGGTAGGAGAGGCGCAATCACGATAAAACAAATCCCATAACCGCTAGGTGGGTGACTCACAAACTGGAGAACAATTATACCACAGAAGTCCACCCACTGGAGTGAAGGTTCTGAGCCTCATGTCAGGCTTCCCAACCCGGGGGTCTGGCAATGGGAGGAGGAATTCCCAGAGAACCAGACTTTGAAGGCTAGTGGGATTTGACTGCAGGACTTCGACAGGACTGGGGGAAACAGAGACTCCACTCTTGGAGGGCACACACAAAGTAGTGTGCGCATCGGGACCCAGGGGAAGAAGCAGTGACCCCCAGGGGAGACTGAACCAGACGTACCTGCTAGTGTAGGAGGGTCTCCTGCAGAGGCAGGGGGGCAGCTGTGGCTCACTGCGGGGACAAGGACACTGGCAGCAGAAGTTCTGGGAAGTACTCCTTGGTGTGAGCCCTCCCAGAGTCGACATTAGCCCCACCAAAGAGCCTGTAGGCTCCAGTGCTGTCACCTCAGGCCAAACAACCAACAGGGAGGGAACTCAGCCCCACCCATCAGCAGACAAGCCTATTAAAGTTTTACTGAACTCTGCCCACCAGAGCAACACCCAGCTCTACCCACCACCAGTCCCTCCCATCAGGAAGCTTGCACAAGCCTCTTAGATAGCCTCATCCACCAGAGGACAGACAGCAGAAGCAAGAAGAACTATAATCCTGCAGCTTGTGGAAGGAAAACCACATTCACAGAAAGATAGACAAAATGTAAAGGCAGAGGACTATGTACCAGATGAAGGAACAAGATAAAACACCAGAAAAACAACTAAATGAACTAGAGATAGGCAACCTTCCAGAAAAAGAATTCAGAATAATGATAGTGAAGATGATCCAGGACCTCAGAAAAAGAATGGAGGCAAAGATCGAGAAGACGCAAGAAATGTTTAACAAAGACCTAGAAGAATTAAAGAACAAACAGAGATGAACAATACAATAACTGAAATGAAAAATACACTAGAAGGAATCAATAGCAGAATAACTGAGGCAGAAGAATGGATAAGTGACCTGGAAGACAGAATGGTGGAAATCACTGCCGTGGAACAAAATAAAGAAAAAAGAAATGAAGACAGCCTAAGAGACCTCTGGGACAACATTAAATACAACAACATTCGCATTACAGGGGTCCCAGAAGGAGAAGAGATAGGGAAAGGACCCAAGAAAATATCTGAAGAGATTACAGTGGAAAACGTCCCTAACATGGGAAAGGAAATAGCCACCCAAGTCCAGGAAGCACAGAGAGTCCCATACAGGATAAACCCAAGGAGAAACACACCGAGACACATAGTAACCAAACTGACAAAAATTAAAGACAAAGAAAAATTATTGAAAGCAGCAAGGGAAAAATGACAAATAACATACAAGGGAACTCCTATAAGGTTAACAGCTGATTTCTCAGCAGAAACTCTACAAACCAGAAGGGAGTGGTACGATATATTTAAAGTGATGAAAGGGAAGAACCTACAACCAAGATGACTCTACCCGGCAAGGACCTCATTCAGATTCAATGGAGAAATCAAAAGCTTTACAGACAAGCAAAAGCTAAGAGAATTCAGCACCACCAAACCAGCTCTACAACAAATGCTAAAGGAACTTCTCTAAGTGGGAAACACAACAGAAGAAAAGGACCTACAAAAACAAACCCAAAACAATTAAGAAAATGGTAATAGTAAGATACATATCGATAATTACCTTAAATGTAAATGGATTAAATGCTCCAACCAAAAGACAAAGGCTCGCTGAATGGATACAAAAACAAGACCCATATATATGCTATCTACAAGAGACCCACTTCAGACCTAGGGACACATACAGACTGAAAGTGAGGGGATGGAAAAAGATATTCCATGCAAATGGAAATCAAAAGAAAGCTGGAGTAGCAATACTCATATCAGATAAAATAGACTTTAAAATAAAGAATGTTACAAGAGGCAAGGAAGGACACTACATAATGATCAAGAGATCAATCCAAGAAAAAGAAAAAACAGTTATAAATATATATGCATCCAACATAGGAACACCTCAATACATAAGGCAAATGCTAACAGCTATAAAAGAGGAAATCGACAGTAACATAATAATAGAAAGGGATTTTAACACCTCACTTACACCAATGGACAGATCAACCAGACAGAAAATTAATAAGGAAACACAAGCTTTAAATGACACAACACACCAGATAGATTTAATTGATATTTACAGGACATTCCATCCAAAAACAGCAGATTTCTTCTCAAGTGCACACAGAACATTCTCCAGGATAGGTCACATCTTGGGTCACAAATCAAGCCTCAGTAATTTTAAGAAAATTGAAATCATATCAAGCATCTTTCCCAACCACAACGCTATGAGATTAGAAATCAATTACAGGGGAAAAAACGTAAAAAAAACAAACACATGGAAGCTAAACAATATGTTACTAAATAACCAAGAGATCGCTGAAGAAATCAAAGAGGAAATCAGAAAATACCTAGAGACAAATGACAAAGAAAATACTATGATCCATAACCTATGGGATGCAGCAAAAGCAATTCTAAGCAGGAAGCTTATAGCAATACAATCCTACCTCAAGAAACAAGAAAAATCTCAAACAATCTAACCTTAGACCTAAAGGAACTAGAAAAAGAACAACAAACAAAACCCAAAGTTAGTAGAAGGAAAGAAACCATAAAGATCAGAGCAGAAATAAATGAAATAGAAACAAAGAAACAACAGTAAAGATCAATAAAACTAAAAGCTGGTTCTTTGAGAAGATAAACAAAATTGATAAACCTTTAGCCAGACTCATCAACAAAAAGAGGTAGAGGACTCAAATCAATAAAATTAGAAATGAAAAAGGAGAAGTTACAACAGACACTGCAGAAATACAAAGCATCCTAAGAGACTACTACAAGCAACTCTATGCCAATAAAATGGAAAACCTGGAAGAAATGGACAAATTCTTAGAAATGTATCACCTTCCAAGACTGAACCAGGAAGAAAGAGAAAATATGAACAGACCAATCACAAGTAATGAAATTGAAAATGTGATTAAAAGTCTTCCAACAAACAAAAGTCCAGGACCAGATGGCTTCACAGGTGAATTCTATCAAACATTTAGAGAAGAGCTAACACCCATCCTTCTCAAACTCTTCCAAAAAACTGCAGAGAAAGGAACACTCCCAAACTCATTCTATGAGGCCACCATCACCCTGATACCAAACCAGACAAAGATACCACAAAAAAAGAAAATTACAGACCAATATCACTGATGAATATAGATGCAAAAATCTTCAACAAAATACTAGCAAACAGAATCCAACAACACATTAAAAGGATCATACACCATGATCAAGTGGGATTTATCCCTGGGATGCAAGGATTCTTTAATATACGCAAATCAATCAATGTGATATACCATATTAACAAACTGAAGGATAAAAACCATATGGTCATCTCAATAGATGCAGAAAAAGCTTTTGACAAAATCAACACCAATTTATGATAAAAACTCTCCAGAAAGTGGGCATAGAGTGAGCCTACCTCAACATAATAAAGGCCATATATGATAAACCCACAGCAAACATCATTCTCAATGGTGAAAAACTGAAAGCATTTCCTCTAAGATCAGGAACAAGACAAGGTTGCCCACTCTCACCACTATTATTCAACATAGTTTTGGAAGTGTTAGCCACAGCAATCAGAGAAGAAAAAGAAATAAAAGGAATACAAATTGGAAAAGAAGACGTAAAACTGTCACTGTTTGCAGATGACATGATACTATACATAGATAACTCTAAAGATGCCACCAGAAAACTAATAGAGCTAATCAATGAATTTGGTAAAGTTGCAGGATACAAAATTAACGCACAGAAATCTCTTGCATACCTATACACTAACAACAGAAGATCAGAAAGAGAAATTAAGGAAACAATCCCATTCACCACTACAACAAAAAGAATAAAATACCTAGGAATAAACCTACCTAAGGAGGTAAAAGACCTGTACTCAGAAAACTATAAGACAATGATAAAAGAACTCAATGATGACACGAACAGATGGAGAGATATACCATGTTCTTGGATTGGAAGAATCAATACTGTGAAAATGACTATACTACCCAAAGCAATCTACAGATTCAATGCAATCCCTATCAAATTACCAATGGCATTTTTTACAGAACTAGAACAAAAAATCTTAAAATTTGTATGGAGACACAAAAGACCGTGAAATAGCCAAAGCAATCTTGAGGGAAAGAAAGGGAGCTAGAGGAATCAGACTCCCTGACTTCAGACTATACTACAAAGCCTACAACAGAAATATAATAGAAATAATACTACAACAGAAATATAGATCAGTGAAACAGGATAGAAAGCCCAGAGATAAACCCACGCACCTACGGTCAACTAATCTACGACAAAGGAGGCAAGGATATACAATGGAGAAAAGACAGTCTCTTCAATAAGTGGTGCTGGGAAAACTGGACAGCTACATGTAAAAGAATGAAATTAGAACACTCCCTAACACCATACACAAAAATAAACTCAAAATGGATTAAAGATCGAGGGACTTCCTGGATGGCGAAGTGGTTAAGAATCCACCTGCCAATGCAGGGGACACGGGTTTGAGCCCTGGTCCGGGAAGATCCCACATGCTGTGGAGCAACTAAGCCCATGCACCACAACTACTGAGCCTGTGCTCTAGAGCCTGCAAGCCACAGCTACTGAGCCTGCGTGTCACAACTGCTGAAGCCCACGTACCTAGAGCCCATGCTCCGCAACAAGAGAAGCCACCGCAATGAGAAGCCTGTGCAATGCAATGAAGAGTAGCCGCCGTTCGCCGCAACTAGAGAAAGCCCGCGCGCAGCAACAAAGACCCAATGCAGCCAAAATAAATAAATAAGTTTATTTTTTTTAAGTGGATTAAAGACCTAAATGTAAGACCAGACACTATAAAACTCTTAGGAAAATATAGGGAGAACGCTCTTTGACATAAATCACAGCAAGATCTTTTTTGACCCACCTCCTAGAGTAATGGAAATAGAAACAAAAATAAACAAATGGGACCTAATGAAACTTAAAAGCATTTGCACAGCAAAGGAAACTATAAACAAGATGAAACGACAACCCTCAGAATGGGAGAAAATATTTGCAAATGAGTTAACAGACAAAGGATTAATCTCCAAAACATATAAACAGCTCATGCAGCTCAATATTAAAGAAACAAACACCCCAATCCAAAAATGGGCAGAAGACCTAAATAGACATTTCTCCAAAGAAGACATACAGATGACCGAGAGGCACATGAAAAGCTGCTCAACATCACTAATTATTAGAGAAATGTAAATCAAAACTACAATAAGGTATCACCTTACACCAGTTAGAATGGGCATCATCAGAAAATCTACCAACAACAAATGCTGGAGAGGGTGTGGAGAAAAGGGAAGCCTCCTGCACTGTTGGTGGGAATGTAAAGTGATACAGACACTATGGAGAACAGTATGGAGGTTCCTTAAAACACTAAAAACAGAATTACCATATGACCCAGCAATCCCACTACTGGGCATATACCCAGAGAAAACCATAATTCAAAAAGATACATGCACCCCAATGTTCATTGCAGCACTATTTACACTAGCCACGTCATGGGAGCAACCTAAATGCCCATCGACAGATGAATGGATAAAGAAGATGTGGTACATATATACAATGGAATATTACTCAGCCATAAAAAGGAATGAAATTGGGTTATTTGTAGAGACGTGGATGAACCTAGAGACTGTCATACAGAGTGAAGTAAGTCAGAAAGAGAAAAACAAATATCGTGTATTAATGCATATATGTGGAATCTAGAAAAATGGTACAGATGAAACTGTTTGCAAGGCAGAAGTAGAGAAACAGATGTAGAGAACAAACATTTGGACGCCAAGCGGGTGAAGAGGGTGGATGAATTGGGAGATGGGATTGACATATATACACTAATATGTATAAAATAGATAAGTAATTTAAAAAGAAGACCTATTTAAGTAATAGAAGACATGAAGAGATGAAAAAATAAACTAACAAACAAACAATGTACATGCCTTAATTTAAAAAAACACCTTATTGCTACAAAAAAGGTAACCATCATCGGAACCTTCAGCAAGTCAGTAATCTTTTTAATCACAGTCACATCAAAGATCACTGATCACAGATCACTGTAACAAATAAAGAAAAGCTTGAAATACTGAGGGAATGACCAAAAAGTAACACAGAGACACAAAGTGAACAAATGCTGTTGGAAAAATGGCACCGATTTGCTCAATGTAGGGTTGGCCACAAACCTGGGACTGGTAATAAAAAAAATGCAACATCTGCGAAGCACAATAAAGTGCAATAAAATGAGGTGTGCTTGTACGTGTTCCTCCAGGGTCCTGGCCTCTCTCGCTTTCCTAACCCTGTTCCACCTGTACTTGCCATCTCCAGATGGCCATCTGACTCCCCACGGCCCTGGAAGGTCAGGTAGAGGGAGATGCCCCCTGACACACTCACCCAGGACTCCCTGGCACCAAGCATGAGTCGGGTATGAGGCAGGCATCAAATATTTCAAATGAGTGGACTTTGGGGATTGCAAGCATCCTGAAATATTTAAGTATCGGATGTTCATTTAGGCTTATAAAATACTTAAAAATCAGAGCCTATTAAGTATCTAATAAAGGGCGGGATGAGTAAATCGGGCTACAGCCGTAAGACTGAATGCTGTGTAGCTATCAAACATGACACCGCGTCTCCATGGAGCCTGGACTGGTTCCTGTGGACCTGCTGGGCTATGTGGACTCAGGACCCGAGCAGGCTTGTATACTAACTCCCCCCACTGCCGACTCCCCAGAAGCCCATCTAGCGAGGAGACAAAAATCCAAATATTCTCATCAAAAGCCTCAAATCCAGAGCGAGCCCACCTCCCTTGCCTGGGGCAGAGGAGAGAAGAGGAATCCGGGGAGAAACTGGAGAGAAGACAGGGTCCTGCCCCTCCCATCCCACGTCCCAGCCAGCAGCATGCCAGCCCTGCCTGCTCTGTCCCAAAAATACACGTCAAAAAGCCACACACACTATATTAACGCAAATAATACAGTGACGGTCTGGGGAACCATGTCCAAGCGTGAGCAAGATGGGGAGAAACAGCACAGCCACCAAGCAAAACACTCCAAAGGGATGAAGAGAAGAGAATGAGGTGCTTGCTCCAAAGACAGAGATGCCATCCTGGAGGAAAATGAGGAGGAGGAAATGCCCACAAAGGGTTCATGCTCCCAAACGATTCAACGGAAACGTGAGTTCAATAGAACAAGAGCTCAAAGATGAGACGGTGGAATTACAGAGATGAAACGGGAGACTGGAGACCTAAGAAAGTGAACTGAAGATCAAAACCACATGACAGCAAAATTAGTAGATCAGTTAAAGGCAGCAGAGTCTGGAATATACTGCTGAAAATGGAATTAACTTAGAGGAGAGGGTTATACAACCAGCATGGAAAGTGTAGCTGAAAACGGCAGGTCAAGAAAAACAGTCTTCCTGAAACACTACTACATTTACTGTACCTAAAAGAAATACTGCCTTACATACATTCCTTTTTCTGCGTCTTCCCTAAACAGTTGCCTTTTAGTGCTGTAACAGAGAAATCCTATAGCATAACCAGTAATGCACATATGAAGGCAAAAGGAATACTGTCAAAGGGGTGTACACTTGTACAGTCAATTCTTTTATTAAAGATCTACGCATTTTTACGAAAAAAGAAAAACAGAAATTAAAAACAGACAACAGCTGTCTAACATAAAGTGTCCTTGAAGTGAGGCATCCAATCAACAGAACATAAAATGCATTTTTTAAAATGTAATACGTACACAGAATGATATAAGAACGTTTCCTTAAATGATTAAAGAAATCAATCTGGGGCTTCCCTGGTGGTGCAGTGGTTAAGAATCCGCCTGCCAATGCAGGGGACACGGGTTCGAGCCCTGGTCTGGGAAGATCCCCCGTGCCGCAGAGCAACTAAGCCCGTTCACCACAGCTACTGAGCCTGCGCTCTAGAGCCCGTGAGCCACAACTACCAAGCCCGTGTGCCACAACTACTGAAGCCCGCGCGCCTAGAGCCCATGGTCCACAACAAGAGAAGCCACCGCAGTGAGAAGCCCGCGCACCACAAAGAAGAGAAGCCCCTGCTCGCCGCAACTAGAGAAAGCCCGCGCGCAGCAACAAAGACCCAACACAGCCCCTCCCCCCCCCAAAAAAAAGAGAAACCAATCTGCGTGCTGGAAGAGCACGTGGAGTTCCAGAAGAATGTAACACGGTATGCTCAAGGGAGTGACAGGTTATAACCAAGTTCCTAAAGGGACGAATGCTACTGAACTTCAGTGATAAAAAAGTTATCCCCACAAAAAGCACACCACCCACAATGGCGGGGGCAGGAATCAGACCAGCCTGAGATTTCTCCCTTTGCCACTTAAATACTGAAAGACCCCGAAGTGATGGCCACCAAGCTCCAGAGTCTGGCCACAGCCCCTCATACCCAGCCAAGGTGTTATTCGAGTCCAAAAGCAAGGCACAAACACTTGCAAATGTGAGACGTTATTAGGAGAAGAAAACAGGAATATAGCCAATTAAGACAGGAACCAAAATAAAAGACTCTGTGTTGGGAAAGCCGTACCTGATGGAAGCATTAAATTAATTTACATAGAGAACTGAGCCAAATAATGGCAGAGAGTGTGGTTACAGAAGAGAATGGAAATTACAATGTACAATGAATAGTAAGACTTTTAAAAATGAGAGCCTGATGGACATATATACACTACCAAAAGTAAAATCGATAGCTAGTGGGAAGCAGCTGCATAGCACAGGGAGATCAGCTCGGTGCTTTGTGTCCACCTAGAGGGGAGGGATAGGGAGGGTGGGAGGGAGACGCAAGAGGGAGGGGACATAGGGATATATGTATATGTATAGCTGATTCATTTTGTTATAAAGCAGAAGCTAACACACCATTGTAAAGCAATTATACTCCAGTAAAGATGTTAAAAAAAAAAAAACGAGAGCGTGGAGAAGCAGGGGAGGGATGAGAATGCTGGCATCCCTGTCCTTCAGGAGGGGAGTCAGGGAACACGGCCAGAACGGAAATACTGTCTTCAAAAGCCACAATTCGGACCTTTTCATGCTTTTAAACATCTCTCCCCTTGACCTTAAATGAACCTTTTAGAAAGTAAGTGCTCGGTGTTTATTTGAAGTTTAACAGCTCTTTCGTTTCACTTCAGCATCTTTCCTTATATTGAAATCCACGAAAAACAATATTTTTATTATAAACTAGCACTGTCAGACAAGCTGCATTTTTACAAAGCACGTCTATCCTTCTTCACAACTATCCCTGGACTTGTCTAAACGCATTAGAAAGTTCTGTGGGAATTCCCTGGCGGTCCAGTGGTTAGGACTCAACGCTTTCACTGCCGTGGTCCCAGGTGCAATCCCTGGTCAGGGAACTAATATCTCCAAGCCGTGCAGTGTGGCCAAAAAAATACAAAAAAAAAGAAAGTTGTCTGGATGATGTGACCCCAGTGTCACTGCAGGTACCCTTGGGTGCCTAGGATGTGGGGCGAGATATATTTTCTTCTCTGTACTTTCCAGTATTAACTGATTATATTGAGCACGCATCATTTCATCACTTAATGCAAATAGAGAATAATTTGTTCAAAAAAAACAAAACAAAACAGACTGGAAAAAACATGCCAAGATGTGAACAGTTGTTAGTAATGGTGGGTATGGACGACAATTTTCTTATTTATACTTTCCTGTATTTTTTCCAGGAAGAAAAAAAAAAAGTCATCCAACGTTGTTCAAGAATGTGAGGTGACAATGAAAGTTTATGGTAGTTAGTAAAATGTTAAGAGGAAAAAAACACAACTAAAAACCTCTGTGGAGAGGCACATATGCAGACACAAGAGTGATTAGCACCAGATAAAAGGTTATAGGTGATTTCTTTCTCCTCCTTTCTTACCTATTTTCTAATTTCTGGAGGGTGAACATTTATTACTTGTGTAATTTAAAAGACACATCTTGGTTTTTCTTTAAATATACATTATTTTGTTTTATTTTT
The DNA here is from genome assembly GCF_028023285.1 of Balaenoptera ricei. Classification (NCBI taxonomy): domain Eukaryota; kingdom Metazoa; phylum Chordata; class Mammalia; order Artiodactyla; family Balaenopteridae; genus Balaenoptera; species Balaenoptera ricei. The sequence goes on along the minus strand of NC_082651.1, from coordinate 7,050,568 downwards.
ATTTATTTATTTAATTTATTTATTTTTGGCTGCATCGGGTCTTCGTTGCTGTGCACAGGCTTTCTCTAATTGCGGCACGCAGGCTTCTCACTGCGGTGGCTTCTCTTGTTGCAGAGCACGGACTCTAGGCGCACGGGCTTCAGTAGTTGTGTCATACAGGCTCAGTAGCTGTGGCTCACGGGCTCTAGCGCTCAGGCTCAGTCGTTGTGGCGCACGGGCTTAGTTGCTCTGCGGCATGTGGGATCTTCCCGGACCAGGGCTCGAACCCGCGTCCCCTGCATTGGCAGGCAGATTCTTAACCACTGCGCCACCAGGGAAGTCCCTTGGTTTTGTTTTTTAATAGAAGGGGCTTCTCAGGGTGCAACGATTCCCAGCCCCAGAGGAGCTGGAGTGACGAGGCAGAGTATTGGACAGTGCGTGCAGGAGGAACTGAAGCTCAGCTGGAGAGGATGCGAAGGTGATTTCTAAATTCCCGTAGGGCTCAGCCGTCCAGTGATTCAGTGCACACGTGGAACAAGGGTGAAGGCTGGCCTAAGACAGACCCAGCCCCAGACATCTCCCCTGCCCTGTTACGGTATACGCACACGGCCCGGACTCGTGTGTTATGTCAGACATAAGATGAAGAAAACGGCTGGATTCACAGCCCCCTGGACCAACACACCACTTGAAAGCCTGGATACCCAAGCTTAGAGCCTCTACACGCTTCCAGTGGTTGGAAAAAAAAACAAAAAGAGAAAGGAAGAACAAAGAGCTCACGGCAGCAGATGAGGTTTTAGAAGGTGTTACCTTCCAGCGTCACGACCATGCAGATACTCATGCTCAGACCTCAAGGTGGGGAACACTCCACCTGGAACAAAACTCACCCGTGGCCACGGCCCAGTACACGTCCGATCCACTCAGTAACTCACCACATGCTATGGGAGAATACACCTGGGAGCCGGGGACCTGGAGCAGAATTCGAAACGGAGCGACCCGGGCGTTGGAATCCAGCACCGCATCCAGGGCACCCACCAGGCGACCTTCAAGAGACAAGAGGACAACGCACGTGTGAGCACAGGGACAGACAGGCCAGCAGCCCACGTGCAGCCACCCGCTCCCCGCGCACGTGCCCTGCATCTAGGCTCGGCCCCGGGCAGCAGGCCTGGTGCCCAGCTCGTGAAGCCCAGAGATCCAGCTGCCCTGTCCCGTTTCAGAGCATCTGGAACAGAGCCTGGCGTCTGCGGCCACTCAGCGCAGATCTGCAGAATCAATGAGTAAGTGAACAAGGGGCCCCCGGCAAGCCACCCAACCGAGCTGAGTCTTTGATTCCCCCAGCGGCACCGTACAGGAGGCCACAGCGTGCAGTGAATAAAGGCTAGGGACCCAGAGTCTGACGGCCTGACTTGAATTGTGGCTCCACTACTTTCCAGCTGTGTGACCTTGGGCAAGTTGTTTAACTTCTCTGTGCCCCAGTTTCCCCGTTTGTAAAATGGACTAACCACAGTGTATCTTCCTCACAAGGTAACTGTGAGAATTAAACCAGTTAATGTATGCAGCATTCAGAGGGCTCGGACTATCACCTGGCCGTGAGAAGTACTACCTAAATGTTGCCTATTATTATTATTATTATTATTATTATTATATCATCATCACAAAGGTGGAAGAATAATCCAGCAGGGAACTGTGAGAAGCAAATAAGAAAACATATTGAGGGACTTCCCAGGTGGTCCAGTGGCTAAGACTCCACGTTCCCAATGCAGGGGGCCCGCGTTCCATCCCTGGTCAGGGAACTAGATCCCACATGCATGCCGCAACTAAGAGTTTGCATGCCTCAACTAAGGAGCCTGTCTGCTGCAACAAAGACCTGGCACAGCCAAATAAATAAATAAAATAAATATTAAAAAAAAAAAAAGAAAACGTATGGAAGTCCTTCACAGACCATGAAGCACACAATGCAAAAGTTTACCATCCTGTTGTCAGGAAAAGCACCAAGAATCGACGGCAGAGGGAAAAAATGACAGCACCTGCTCCTGCCCAATCTTCTATTGCCTGGAACTCAAGACGGTTGAGAGGATTAAGACCCTCTAATTCTTACGTAACAGGCCCTGAGGAAGGGCCACAAGTTTCTGCAGAATGTCCCATAGTTTGGTTTTGTCTGATGCTTCATCATAATTAGAGCATAATTAGATTCAGGTTATACACCTTTGTAATGAGTCACAGAAGTGATGTTGTATCCCTTTTATCCCATCCTATCAGGTGCCAGGCGATTTTGTTCTGTCCCATTACTGGTAACACTCCTTTGACCAGTGGATGAAGAGTGTCTGCCAAGCTTCCGTCCTGTGCGGTATCCCCTTTCTCTTTGTCATTAACAAGCACTCCGTGGAGAATTACTTTGAAACTCTGTTCCTCATTAACTTTTCAACTTATTCATTTAGCTATATCAGTCTGGGTTCACGTTTTCCTACTTTATCCAATGGGTTTGAGGCAGGAGGGAAGGGGGCAGGGACAACCCTTAAAGAATGACACAGCCCTTGAGAAAAACCGGATACGACACAAACTGGCTGCTACCACTGTCCCCTCCCTGGCAGATGCCCTCCTCGTCCTATCCAGGCTCCAACTGCCCACGCACCCCACCCCTACACTCACCATGATCTGTCCCACTTAATGGCTTTAGGGGAAGAAGGGAGAAAGGGCGTGTGGGTTTTTAGAGCAATTATTCCTTAGGCTGCCCACAATATTTGCCTCCTTCCTGGTTGGCTGCTGACTTACGGAAAACTGAGAGGCCTGAAAGCTCTCTGCTTTCATGTAGAATCTGAGCAGAAGCTTAGGGGAGCTCTGATGAAACACACAGGTTGGGGGGAAGGGAGCAGAGGCTGGAGTTAAGGTTGCATTTGTATAAGATTGATGAAACACGTCTGCCTATCAAATATGGGGGGGTAATCAGGAGGCCAATGGAGACTAGAAAAGGACTAAAGACCCTCACCCATCCCACACATGTACACTTGGCACTCCCACCAAAACTCAGAGCTCCGTAAAATCCTGAGCAACAAAAGACGGAAGTGGGCAGGCTGGGCAGTAACTCAGAGCAGAAGCAGTCTTTTTTTTTTTTTTTTTTAATTTTATTGAAGTATAGTTGATTTATTATGTTAATTTCTGCTGTACAGCAAAGTGATTCGGTATATATATATATATAATATATTCTTTTTCATATTCTTTTCCATTACGGTTTATCACAGGATACTGAGTATAGTTCCCTGTGCTCTACCGTAGGACCTTGTTGTTTACCCATCCTGTATATAATAGTTTGCATCTGTTAACCCCAAACTCCTAATCCTCCCCGGCGCACCCTCCCCCTTGGCAACCACATATCTGTTCTCTATGTCTATGAGTTTGTTTCTGTTATGTAGATATGTTTATTCAGATTCCACACGTAAGTGACATCATATGGTATTTGTCTTTGTCTTTCTGACTTACTTTACTTAGTACTGATGCCGAAAACCTAGCCTCTGTGCACCAGTGCTGAATCGAATCTCAGAGGCAGAGTTTTGGGTGAAGTAGAAAAGAATAGCTTTATTGCTTTGCCAGACAAAGGGGGATACAGCGAGCTCGTGCCCCTTAAAGACTTTAGGGGGTAAAATTGTACATTACCACAATATCAACAGGCTATAGTGTGACAGTAGATGACATCTGAAAGAACAGCAAGACCCCATCTGAGGAGGAGCCCAAAGACAAAAGAGATCAAAACCAGGACACCTGAGGAATCTGAAACCTCAGGCATCTATAGCTGTAGCTATAGGCACTGACAGCAAACCTTAAACACAGCCCAAGTCATAGTAAGAATAACATACAATTCACAATAAAGAACCACTCTTCAGTTCTTATTACCCGACACATCATGTCTGGCTTTCAACAAAGAATACTGAAAGGCAAGAAAAAACATGATCTGAAGAGCTAGCAAGCATCAGAATGGGCATCGTACATGGCACAGATCTTGGAATTATCACACAAGGAATTTAAAATAACTGTGATTAATAGGTTAAGGGCTCCAATGAAAAGGTAGACAATATGCAAGAATAGATGGGTAATGTAGCAGAGAAATGGAGACTCTACGAACTAGTCAAAAAGAAATGCTAGAAATCAAAAACACACTAAAAGAAATGAAGACTGCATTTGGTGGGCTCATCAGTAGACTGGACACAGCCAAGATGAGCTTGAAGATAAGTAAATAGAAATCTCCCAAACTGAAATACAAAGACGAAAAAAAGATGAAAAGACAAAAAAGAGCATCCAAGAACTGTGGAGCAACTTTAAAAGGTTTAAGATATACATAAATGGAATACCAGAAGAAGAAAGAGAAAATTGTTGGAAGTTATAATGGCTGAGAATTCCCTAGAATTAATTACAGACACCAAGCCACAGATACAGGAAGCTCAGACAACATCTAACAGGTTAAGTACCAAAAAATACACACATAGGCATATCATATTCAAATTGCAGAAACCAAAGACAAAGGGAAAATCAGAAATGGAAAAAAACAGCTTACCCGTAGAGGAACGAAGAATTACAGCAGACTTCTTGTTAAAAACCATACAAGCTACCATTGCAACAAAAAGAATAAAATATCTAGGAATAAACCTACCTAAGGAGACAAAAGACCTGTATGCAGAAAATTATAGGACACTGATGAAAGAAATTAAAGATGATACAAATAGATGGAGAGATATACCATGTTCTTGGATTGGAAGAATCAACATTGTGAAAATGACTCTACTATCCAAAGCAATCTACAGATTCAATGCAATCCCTATCAAACTACCACTGGCATTTTTCACAGAACTAGAACAAAAAATTTCCAATTTGTATGGAGACACAAAAGACCCCGAATAGCCAAAGCAATCTTGAGAACAAAAAATGGAGCTGGGGGAATCAGGCTCCCTGACTTCAGACTATATTACAAAGCTACAGTAATCAAGACAGTTTGGTACTGGCACAAAAACAGAAATATAGATCAATGGAACAGGATAGAAAGCCCAGAGATAGACCCACACACATACGGTCACCTTAACTTTGATAAAGGAGGCAAGCATATACAATGGAGAAAAGACAGCCTCTTCAATAAGTGGTGCTGGGAAAACTGGACAGGTACATGTAAAAGTATGAAATTAGAACACTCCCTGACACCACACACAAAAATAAACTCAAAATGGATTAAAGACCTAAGTGTAAAGCCAGACACTATCAAACTCTTAGAGGAAAACATAGGCAGAACACTCTATGACATAAATCACAGCAAGATCCTTTTTGACCCAGCTCCTAGAGAAATGGAAATAAAAACACAAATAAACAAATGGGACCTAATGAAACTTAAAAGCTTTTGCACAGCAAAGGAAACCATAAACAAGACCAAAAGACAACCCTCAGAATGGGAGAAAATATTTGCAAATGAAGCAACTGACAAAGGAGTAATCTCCAAGATTTACAAGCAGCTCATGCAGCTCAATATCAAAAAAACAAACAACCCAATCCAAAAATGGGCAGAAGACCTAAATAGACATTTCTCCAAAGAAGATATACAGATGGTCAACAGAGACATGAAAAAATGCTCAACATCATTAATCATTAGAGAAATGCAAATCAAAACTACAATGAGATATCATATCACACCGGTCAGAATGGCCATCATCAAAAAATCTAGAAACAATAAATGCTGGAGAGGGTGTGGAGAAAAGGGAACACTCTTGCACTGTTGGTGGGAATGTAAATTGATACAGCCACTATGGAGAACAGTATGGAGGGTCCTTAAAAAACTAAAAATAGAACTACCATACGACCCAGCAATCCCACTACTGGGCATATACCCTGAGAAAACCATAATTCAAAAAGAGTCATGTACCAAAATGTTCATTGCAGCTCTATTTACAATAGCCAGGACATGGAAGCAACCTAAGTGTCCATCATCGGATGAATGGATAAAGAAGATGTGGCACATATATACAATGGAATATTACTCAGCCATAAAAAGAAATGAAATGGAGGTATTTGTAATGAGGTGGATGGAGTTAGAGTCTGTCATACAGAGTGAAGTAAGTCAGAAAGAGAAAAACAAATACAGTATGCTAACACATATATATGGAATCTAAGGAAAAAAAAAAAAAAGGTACTGAAGAACCTAGTGGCAAGATGGGAATAAAGACACAGACCTACTAAAGAATGGACTTGAGGATATGGGGAGGGGGAGGGGTGAGATGTAACAGGGTGAGAGAGTGTCATGGACATATATACACTACCAAATGTAAAATAGATAGCTAGTGGGAAGCAGCCGCATAGCACAGGGAGATCAGCTCAGTGCTTTGTGACCGCCTGGGGGGGTGGGATGGGGAGGGTGGGAGGGAGGGAGATGCAGGAGGGAGGAGATATGGGAACGTGTGTATATGTGTAGCTGATTCACTTTGTTATAAAGCAGAAACTAACACACCATTGTGAAGCAATTATACTTCAATAAAGATGTTTAAAAAAAAAAAAAACCATACAAGCAAGAGTGTGGAATGAAATATTTAAAGCATTGAAAGAAAAAACACCAGCCTAGAATTCTATATCCAGTGAAATTATTCATCAAAAGTAAAGGAGAAATAAAGAATTTTTTAAGCAAACAAAAACTGAAAAAATACATTTCCAGTAGACCTAACCAGTAATAAATGTTAAAAGAAGTTCTTCAGAGAGAAATAAAAATGATACGTCAGAACTAAGACCTACATAAAGAAAGCAAGTGGTGTGCTGGAGTAGAAATAAAAGCAAAATAAAATATTTTATTTTTCTTATTTGTAATTAATCTAAAAGGTAACTTTTAAAGTAATAATAGTGAAAATGCATTGGGTGATCACAGCACATGGAAGAAGTGAATAGCAGGAATGTCAAAGGATCAGAGGGAAGACCTGAAAACACTCTGTTATAAGACAGTGCTATTTTTTTTTTTTAATATTTATTTATTTATTTGGTTGTACTGGGTCTTAGTTGCGGCACATTGGCTCCGTAGTTGCGGCAGGTGGGCTCCTTATTTGTGGCATGCATGTGGGATCTAGTTCCCCGACCAGGAATGGAACCCGGGCCCCCTGCACTGGGAGCGCTGAGTCCCAACCACTGCGCCACCAGGGAAGTCCCAAGACAGTGCTATTTGAAGGCAGACTTAGATTAGTTTGAAATGTATATTGCAAACTCTAGGGCAACTCCTACAAAATTTTTTTAAAGAAGTATAATTGATATCCTAAGAGGAGAGAAAATGGAATCATAAAATATTCCATTGAAACCAAACAAGGCAGAAAGAGACTTTTTTTAATGTAATGAAACCAAATATGGTGGACATTAATCCAACTACAGTTCACCCTTGAACAACACAGATTTGAACTGCACAGGTCCACATAATACATGGATATTTTTCAATAGTACATACTACAGTGCTGCATGATCCATGGTTGTTGAATCCCTGGTTGGTCGAATCCATGGATACGAAGGAACCACAGAGCTGGAGGAATCATGGTATTTGGAGCGCTAACTATAAGTTATACACAGATTTTTGACTGCATAGAGGGTCAGGACCCCTAACGCCTGCATTGTTCAAGGGTCAACTATATATTATAATCACTTTCAATGTGAATGGTCTAAACACACTATGAAAAGATTGAGATTTCAGAGTGGATTAAAAAAAAAAATTTTTTTTAAATCTCAGTTGTATGCTCTCCCCAAGAAACCCACTTTATTAAGAGTCAGATTAAAGGAAAAGGGATTGGGGTGGGGAGGGGGAGGCACAGTAAAGAAATGGAGAAAAATATACCATGCTACCATTAATGAAAAGAAAGATGGAGTAGCTATATTAATTTTAAGACAGAGTAGACTTCAGAACAAGAAAAATAAAGGGGGGCATTACATAATGATAAAGGGGTAAATTGTGCAAGAAGACATAGCAATCCTTGTGTGCATCTAACAGAGCATCAAAATACATGTAGCAAAAACTGATAGAACTGTAAGGAGAAATAGATTAATATACTACCATAGTTGGGGATTTCAATACCCACCTTTCAGTAATTGATAGATCAAGCAGGTAGAAACTCAGTAAGGATCCATCAACTGGATCTAAATGACATGGATAGAACATTCCATTCAACCACAATAGAATACACATTCTTCAAGTTTGCATGGAATATTCCCCAAGATAGTACATAGTCTGGGCCATAAAACATACCTTAACAAATTTAAATAGAATATAAAATCACATAAAGTACATTCTCAAATTACAGTGGAATTAAACTAGAAATCAGTAACAGAAAGATAGCTGGAAAATCCCCGAATATATGGAGATTAAACACATTTGTAAACAACACATAGGTCAAAGAAGAAGTCTTAAGTTTTTAAATATTTGAACTAAATAAAAATGAAAACACAACTTAGAAAAAACTGTACAATGCAGCAAAAGCAGTGCTTAGAGAGAAATTTACAGTAATAAATGCATAAATTAGAAATGTGGAAAAAACTGAAAATCAATAATCTAAGCTCTTCCTTTAGGAAACTACAGAAAGAAGAGCAACATGATCCTAAAGAAAGCAGAAGAAAATAATAAAAATTGAGCAAAAAAAAAATTAACAAAATTCAAAATAAAAAAACAACAGCAAAAAATCAATAAAACCAAAATCTGATTCTTTGAAAAGATCAGTAAAAGTGATAAGCCTCTAGCTAGGCTAAGGAAGGAAAAAGGAGGGAAGATAGCAATACAAATTACCAATATCAGAAATGAAAGAGAGGTTATCACTACTGGTCCCTTGGATATTAAAAGGATACTAAAGGAATACCAGGAACAACTCTATACTCACAAATTTGATAACTTACATGAAATGTACCAATTCCTTGAAAGACACAAATTACCAAAACTCACACAAAGAGAACTAAATCATTTGAATAGGCCTATATTTATTAAGGAAATTGAATCAATAATTTAAAACCTGCCCAATAAAAGTAAATACCAGGTCCAGATGGTTTCACTGGTGAATCTACTAAATGTTAAGGAAGACATGATAATAATCCTCCACGATCTCTTTTAGAAAAACAAAAGCAGAGGGAAAACTCCCTACCTCATTCTCTGAGGCCAGCATTATCCTAATACCAAAACCAGATAAAGATTCTACAATAAAGGAAAACTACAAACCAGAATCTCCCATGCAAAAATCCTCAAAAAAATATTAGCAAATCAAATCCAACAATGTATGAAAAGAATTATGTGCCATAAACAAGTGGGACTTAATCCAGGTATACAAGGCTGGTCTAACATTTGCAAATCAATCACACAACAACCAACTAAAGAAGAAAAATCATATGATCATATCAATCGATGCAGAAAAAGATCTGACAAAAATCCAACATCCATTCATGGTTAAAATCAAACCAACCATCTTTGGGCAAACTAGGAATCAAGAACCTCTTTAGTTTGATAAGGAATATCTACAAAACACCTACAACTAACATCATAATGGTGAGAAACTGGATGCTTTCCTGCAAAGATGAGGAACAAGGCAAGGATGTCTCCTCTCACTACTCCTACTCAACATCATACTAAAAATTCTAGCTAGTGTAATAAGACAAGAAGAGTAAATAAAAGGTATACAGATAGGAAAGGAAGAAATGAAACTATCTTTGTTCACAGATGACATGCTTGTTTTTATAGAAAAATCCCAAAGAATCAATAAACAGACAAAAAAACAAAAACAGAATAAGCAAATATAGAAAGGCTGCAGGACAGAAGGTTAATATGACAAATGCTTTCCTAAATACCAGCAATGAACAACTGGAATTTTAAAAATGTAAATACCACTGACAATAGCAAAAGGTGTTTTTATTAGGTAGAAATCTAACAAAATATGCACAGGATCTATGTGCAGAAAACTACAAAACTCGATGCAAGAGTTCTAAGAAGATCTAAACAAATGGAGAGATAGTCCACGTTCATGGATTGAAAGACTCAATACTGTTAAGATGTCAATTCATCCCAACCTGATCTATAGATTCAGTGCAATACAATAAGAATCCTGGCAAGCTATTTTGTAGATATTGACAAATCGATTATAAAGTTTACTTGAAAAGGCAAAGACCTAGAAGAGCCAATAACAATACTGAAGAAGAACAAAGTTGGAGGACTCATGCTATACAATTTCAAGACTTAACTACAAAGCTACAGTAATCAAGACAATGTGGTATTGGCAATAGGATACACAGGTCAATGGGAAAGAATCAGATCATATCTCAGAAATATAGCCTACAAATACAGTCAACTGATCTTTGACAAAGGAGCAAAGGTATTCAATGAAGGATAGTCTTTTCAACAAATGGTTCTGGAACAATTGGACATCCATATGGAAAAAATTAATTAACCTACGACATAGACCTTACACCTTTCAAATATTAACCCAAAATGAATCACATACCAAGTGCTGACACAGATGCCAGCAACAGGAGCTGATTCATTGCTGATGGGAATGCTGATGGTACAGCCACTGTGGAAGACAGTTTGGTAGTTCTTGCTGAGCTAAACATATAGTCTTACACCATCCAGCAATCACACTCTTAAGTATTCATCCAACTGTTTTGAAAATTCATGTCCACACAAAAACCTGCATACAAATATTTATAGAAGTTGTATTCATAACTGCCCCAAACTGGAAGCAACCAAGCTGTCCTTCAACAGGCGAATGGATAATCAAACTGTGGTACATTATTCAATGGAGTATTATTCAGTGATAAAAAGAAGCAAACTATCAAGCCATGAAAATGGAAGACAGAGAGAGAACTTAAATGCATATTGCTAAGTGAAAGAAGCCCTCCTGAAAAGATTGCATTCTGTATGATTCCAACTATTCTGGAAAAATGAAAAGGGAAAACTACAGCAAGGGTAGAAAAATCAGTGATTGCCAAGAAGAAGCTGAATTAGGCAAACATAGGGGAATTTTAGGGTGATGAAACTACTCCGTATGATATTGTAATTGTGTATACATGACACTATGGCTTTGTCAAAATCCACAGATGTTTCCAGCATAAAGAGTGAAATTTAATGTCTGCAAATTTTGAAAAAAAAATCATTTAGGAGGTCCGGGGGTTCCCGAGTGAATGCAGAATATGACCCAAAAAAATCTAATTGTATTACAAATGTATGAAACAAGGGAGCGAAGGCGGTAAAGGGAAACGGTGTTGACTTAAGTAACTTTGGAAATGAACAGAGTCTTCAGGAAGAAAGGCCAAAGAAATGTACATAAGTTCTGTACTCCATGGAGTCTAGGTTAACAACTCTGATAGATTTCTGGTATACTAGAAATGAGCAAATAAGAAAAAGGATGATGGAAGGTGTAAGCCAGGTTCCTAACTGGAGTGGGAGTTTACAGATAAGCAAGGCAAAGAGGCAAGAATAATCTATACAGTAACGAATCAAAGGCATAGGTATAAACTGATGTTTAGTTTACCATAGATACAAATGGCTACATACAGAAACACTTGCTGATGTGTGTATATACAAGGGTAGTATATATAATTCCTTTCTCTGTCAGCTGAGAGGGCCCAGAAGCCATGAGCACACCCAGAACCCAGATATTGGTTTCTGATACCAACCTCCAGAAAAAGGGGATTAGTGTTCTTTGGAAAAATGGTTGATTCCAGGACTGGAGCAGGAAATATACAAGATGATCCTGGAGCATCTTGTAGTGGCTGAAACATAAGAAACATAAGAAAGTGCTCCAAAAAAAAAAAACCAAACAAAAAAAAAAACAAAAAATTCCCACAGTATGGGAAGTGGAGGGAGTAACTTTTCAGTGGAGAAACCTGACAAGCACTACCTTGGCCAGGTGATTAAGGTCAACATGTCATAAATCACGTTAATCGCATGCACTCTTGATATGATGCAGTAAGAATAGCATTTTACCCCTGTTCTTCCTCCCAAACACCCTTAACCCCACTCTAATCATGAGAAAAACTTCAAATTCCAATTAACGAACATTCTACAAAATACCTGGCCAGGATTCCTCAAAACTGTCATGGTCATTTAAAAACAAGGGAAGTCTGAGAAACTGTCACAGCCCAAATGACGACTAAACGTTAACATAGTATCCTGAATGGGATTCTGGAGCAGAAAAAGACCAAGGAAATCTGAACAAAAGATGGACTTCGGTTAATAATCATACTAGTTTTCTACTGCTGCTGTGACAAGTTACCACATAGTAGCTTAACACAAAACAAACGTATTATCTCACAGTTCTGTAGACCAGAAGTCTGATACGGATCTCACTGAGCGGAAATCAAGGTGTCAACACATGCGTTCCTTTCTGGAGGCTCTGGGTGAGAATCCATCTGCCTGCCTCGTCCAGCTTTAAGAAGCCACTCCCTTTACTTGGCTCACGGCCCCTGCTTCCATCTAAAGCCAGAAACACCAGGATGAGTTCCCCACGCTGCCATCTCTCTGGTTCTCTCTTCAGAGTCCCTCTTCCAGCTTTAAGAACCCTTGTGATTCCATTATTCCCACCTGGATAATCTCCCTAGTTTAAGGTCCGCTGATGAGCAACCGTAATTCCACCTGCACTCTTAACCCCCCCTTTGCCGTGTAACCTAACATAGTCCCAGGTTTCAGTCATTATTATGCCTATCACAGTGATCGATCAGTATCAGTTGGTTAATTGCAAGGGTAGTACATGTATTTCCTTACGAACATGTCCATAATAGGACACACTGGGTAAGGATATATGAGAACTCTTTCTACTATCTTCCCAATTTTTCTCTAAACCTAAAACTGTTCTAAAAATAAAGCTTATTAAGAAGAAAAGGACAAGGAAAGTCAGCCCAGTCAATGCCCCCCTGCAGACAAGTGCGGGGGAGGGGGGAGGTGACCCCCCTGTCTGTGCAAATGCGAACTCTCCTGCAGGAACCCCAGGAAGGGGCAGGGGCACTGAATGGGGGAGGGGTAAGCCAGAGCACTCAGGGTGGAACCAAAAGAAGCACAAAGACAAAAGAAATAAGGAGACAAGAGGCCAAGACCGCAGAGAAGATGCAAAGCTGGGAGGAAGGGCAGCGAGAGTTCTCAGCAGGAACACCAAAGTGAGAAGTGAAAACTCCGGAAGAGAAAATTATCCTTCAACTCCTGTTGTTGCACAGGTGCAATAAAGAGGTTAACATGGCAAAGAAATCCTTCAAAGTTATTAGAAAATAGAGTAAAATGTCTGCAAATTTCAAATGGGTCAAAGACAAAAACATATACCCATAAATAAAGCAAATATACGGGGAAATGTTTAGGCGCGGCTCCTAACGGCAGGGTACACAGCCCTGTTTATTCCGCCCTTTTATAAAGAAGCTGAAGAGAACTCACATGGATGTCTTTTACGCAATATCTATTAGCCAGGCGCAGGCTCATTAAAAATATATATACAGTGAAGTTGTACAGTACTGTGTCTGTTTTCTCACGAATCGTCACAAAATCCTCACAGAAATGCACCGTCACCCACAAAGCTGCACCTCTATCTGCATTCACACTGAATGCAGACCTGTCCCTGTTCCTCCAGAAACAGCCCCCCAAAGGCAGGGCAGCGGGCGTGGGGTTTCCTGGTTTCCCTTCCGAGGCAGCTCCATATGGCTTGTCTGGCGCTCCAGGGAAACCCTCCTGGTGCCCCCGGAGCGCAACACTCCTATTTTTAACCGATTTAGAATAACAACTCAGGCTGAGATAGCTGTCGAGTGACATGTTTTATAATTAGGGCCCAAAGAGGGACCTAGGAATAATTTGCTCCTAAGCGAGAAAGCTGTAATTCTTTCATCCTGGCTGCATTTCATGCACGTGGATGGAACCAAATTTAAGATGAAATGACAGCTACTGACCTGGGAACAAGCAAGGATGCTAGAAGAAGCCTTCCCACTGTAACCGAGCGGGACCCTCTGGGGCCTTCCCGGGACAGGCCCCCCGCCCCCATACCCTCTGCTTCAGCTCCTCTCTGAAGTACCTAGATAACAGCATTTGATGCACATTTCCTGAGTAGTTTTACAGATGTGAAACCCACCTCCCCACCAAATGGAAGACGTTAACTACTTGATGACCATGAGCACGTAGCCCCAGGACTCCTGGAGCCTAAGGACTGATAATATGAACCCCTGTGACACCACCCAGTTACCCAACATCAGTCAGAGGATTGTGCACGAGCTGATCAGGTACCCTGTGACACCGCTCCCTCATCTGGCTTTTAGAAGTGCTTTGCAGAAACCCTTCGGGGAGCTTGGGGCTTTTCAGGGCATGAGCCACCCATCTCCTTGCATAGCCCTGCAATAAACCTTTCTCTGCTCCAAACTCTGACATTTTGGTGTGTTTGGCCTCTCTGTGCGTTGGATACACGAACTTGTGCCAACGCCACTGCCTCCTGGCTCTTACAACCCCTGTGCTGGGCCTGGAAACTCACCACAGGCAGTGGTGACAGTTCTCCGCTCTTAATAGTAATAACACCAGAGTGTAATGAAACCCATTTTGAAGACCAGCAACACCCATCCCCCACGAAAAGCATTTTAATGAAAGTCAGTAAACCAGAAAGCCTAAAGTCTTTTTTTTCCCTCCTGCTTTAAAGAAAGCAGATCCTCCTAATGGCCTTGGGCTTCGAAACAGTATACCTAAGCAGCCCCATGACAAAAACTTCTCTCTCTCCAGTGAAGGCCTTCTCATCACAGCTCACCGGCATCAGTGTGACAGCGCATTCACAGGGCACCAGCTCAGCACCGTACACCCCGTCGGGAAACCAATCTGGGCTACATCTGTGTCTTCATGTTAGGGCTGTGTGGTTTGGCTATTGTCTCTGTTTTGGAGGCTTAGGGGGAAAAGCAAATAAAGGACCAGAATAAATGCGAAAGCTTAGTTGTGCAAAGTAACAACCAAAAAAGGATCACATAAAGTCCTTTCTACTGAGTATCAAAGAGAGAAGATAAAGGTTAGGGTATCTGCATTCTCAACATGAGAATGTTGACAATTCCCCTATTCAAAATATATAAAATTCATAACCCGAATTACTAAACTTCGAATTCCTTTTTACAAAGAATTTGACAGAATTCCATATATCTTTTCGTGTGAATCCCTTATGAGTCCCACACATCTCCACCAAACCAGGAGTTGCCTGTGCTATTTTCAGAGAACGCGGCAGCTTGGTGGGCGAAGCCACAGGGTAACCAGTCACGCAGTGGGTAACACGGGCAGTCACGTGCCCATCACGGGCGGCAGGATGAGCATGCCAAGTCCACAGCACGGGCCCATGAGCAAGTGACGGTCCAGAGACGAGGGCTCCAAGGGCCTCACCAAAGAGGGATTCCAGGGACTTCCCTGGCGGTCCAGTGGTTAGAACTCCTCACTTCGACTGCAGGGAGCATGGGTTCGATCCCTGGTGGGGGGAACTAAGATCCCACATGCCACATTATGTGGCCAAAAAATAAAAAATAGATAAAAAAGAACAAAAAAAGAAAAAGGGAGAGCGAAGGATTCCAGCCCCGTTCTCGAGAACAGGAGAGGCAACCACCAAGCCCTCACCTGCTCACTGTGTCCCAGATACATGGGGACAAGGACAGCCACACAGCGACCCCTGGTTTCTCAGGAAACCGAGAGACAACACACAGAGCGTACAGCTGCTAGCTCTGGTCAGCCAGGGGGCTCACTGCCAGACTGGCTGTCCTGTTCACGCCGGAATTAAAGGAGAGATTTTTTTTTTTTGTGTCTTCAGTCCAAAACCGTGAAAATTCTTTACTGGGTACAGAGTTTCAGTTTTCTAAGATGCAAAGAGCTCTGGAGATGGGCAGTGGTGATGGTTGCATAACAGTGTGAATGTACTTAACACCACTGAACTGTACACTGAAAAACAGTTAAGGCGGTCAGTTTTATGTTATGTGTTTTTTACCACAATCTTCTTTAAACTGTGAGAATTCTAATGGTCAGAAATGTCTGCAGTTGGGCTCCTAAGTAAGTATAAAAACTTCTCCTAACCCCATCCCCCAAGTGACTAATCATAAATGCATCTGAACATAAATGTCCACGCTGCTGAACCCTGGCACGTTCTTCTAGAAGCTCCATAAATAACCCTTGGATGGGGACCAAGCCGTCTGTTTTGGCTCACACTTAACGTACGGATCCTGCCATCGTGAACCTCCAAGCAGGGTGACGAAATACTCAAAATATGTGACAGCAAGAATCCTGCACTGAAACGCCATCGTGACAGCCAGTTCCAAAGCAGGGGCTGCCCTGCCTTACAGACACGTGTTCCTGTGGGTATGACGAAACGCTCTTCTGAGAATTGCCCAGAATGTCCATCCATTTGGTCCGTCCATTTACCTGGTCTTCCGGTATGATGCTTATGCATAGCAAGTAGCATTCAATTCTTGTAGAACAGGGATGATTCAAGGATATGAAATGAAAGGGCAAGGGACACCACGAAAGAAGGAAAACCAAGACTCAACAAAGGGCTTGGCTTTAAGATCTGATACAGTTGTCAAATGAAACACCAGCCGCCAGAGCATCTGTGGTAGACAGGGATGGATACTTGGTCCACCTCCACCGCCGAGCCCAGCACGATCCAGGGGCACCCAGAGCTCTTCCCTGGGCACTATGAAATGGGGCCTGACTGCTCCAGGACTGCCCACTCACCCGCCTGATGGGTCCACCCCCTGCTAATCCACCCTTCCCATTCTGTTTGGCTCTTTCCAGAAACCTCACTGTCACCCCCTTTTTTTTTAACGTACAAAAAGCCGTACATAATTAACATATACAACTTAAGGGTTTTGAAGATAAGTATACACCCATGAAACCATCACCATAATCTATGCCATAAACATTGCCCATCACCTCTAAAAGTTTCCTCTCGGCCTTTTATTAATATGTATATCTATAATGTGATACGAACATTTAACGTAAGATCTACCCTCTTAACAAATGTTTAAGTATACAGTATTGTTAACTATGGCTGTTACATGCTGTGCAGTAGACCTCTAGGACGTATTCACCTTGTATAACCAAAACTTCGTGCCCTTTGACTAACACCTCCCCATTTTCCCCTCCCCCAGCCCCCGGCAACCACCATTCCACTCTCTGCTTCTCTGAGTTTGATGATTTTAGATTCATCACATGTGTGGTATTATGTGGTATGAGTCCTTCTGTGACTGGCTTGTTTCACTTAGCATAATATCCTCAAGGTTTATCCATGTTGTCGCAAATGGTAGGCTCTCCTTCTTTTTTAAGGCACGGTCACCCATTTTAATCCTGGACTTTCCTTCCTTATATTCCCTAACCCATGAAGATCTCCTAACCCCTGAAGACCATCCCTAATCCATGAAGCCTAGAAAAACAAGTCGCAAAATTACATCATACTGACCATGTTGCAATCAAATACAGCAGAAGAGGCTGTATTCCCTTGCCAGTTTCTGCTACTTCAAAACAACCAAAATCCTTTGGCAAAACATTTCTGATCTCTCAATTCTGTGAGAAACTGTCTTGGGTCAAGTATTTTAATGGCCTGATGCATGTGGTACCTACAGGCTGTGAAAGGAGACTTTCCTTTTTTTTCACCACACCTCTAGGCATGAGGGCGGGATCTTAGTTCCCTGACCACGGATCGAACCCACACCCCCTTCAGTGGAAGCACAGAGTCCTAAACACCGGACCGCCAGGGAGGAGACTTCCCATTTGAGATGGAATAATTTAGCATTTTTGATGTCTCATGGTTAATAAGCCCAACAGGTATCACCTGTATCCCCCAAATCACACAAAGGTTATAAAGAACAGCTTTTCCAAAAATCTTCCCTAAAAAAATAAGACCCAGTCTCAATTTGTCCTCCTAAGGCAATCTACGTTTTTTGGCTTTGATTTTCTTGATTAAGAAATGAACACATTTTTGCTGTAGAAACTTGGGGAAATACATCGAAGCACAACGGAGAAAATTAAACTTATCTCACATCTTGCCACCTGTCAACAGCCCTTGGTATATGTCCTCCTCATGGCGTCTTTTCTAACTAGTCACAGATTTAGACGATTAAGTTTCCACACTGGGGATATCATGGCTTGGAAGTTAAAAAGAAACGACTGAACCTGAAACGCAAAGAAGTCTCCTTTCATGCTGGGAGACGGTTGCAGAAAGGCAGGGCAACTTGCTCAACAAGACTCCTAGGTGCTGCACAAACCAGTTTTACCAGCCGAATCTAATCATAAGTACAGCTTGCCGGCACCTGGAGCTGCTACAACCACGAGCTGACCGGCACCTCACAAACCTCACTTTTGCTTAATGGCCCTGTACATAATTGAAGGCAGGAAACGGAGCTTAGGGGCAGTCAAGGAGCACAGAGAAATAAATAAGATAAAGCAACAGTGCCTCCTTTGCAAAATGGAAATCAAGAGGAGGGTCAAAAAGGTCAGTGGAGCAAGACAGTTCCATCGGCTCAAGTTCAAAGCAAAAGACGGTACCCGGTGGACTCCAGCGCCTCACGTTGTAAACACAGCCCCCAACTCCCACCCGACCCCCACTCCCACCCCACCCCCCGCCCCGGGGGAGCCTGTAAAACTGCAAACAAGTCTTTAGAAGGGATGAGTCCGCCTGTTTCATCAGGCTTACTGATACAGCCGCTCGTGCACAATTTTTAAAACACACTTTTATTGACCACCTACTACATGCCAGTGTTGTCCGCGTTTGTAAACTGCAGCCAGTGAGGCCACAGCAGGTTCCATTCAGCTGGGAAGTGAAGGGTGCAGGTGCGTGGACCAAGAGAGGTCAAGTTTAGCACATCGGTGTTTGCAACAACTGTCTTCCACAACCCCTTACGACCTTCGCAATCAAGCCCATACTTACTTCTGACTTTCATTTTGACACTTCTGTCCTTGACCATGACAGAGTCTTTTCAGGCATCAAATTATAGCTAATTCGCTACAACTGAGTGTTGGAAGCTTCCAGCCCCCAGGAGCCCTCTTCCTCTAAGTGCCTGTTTAAGGGGACGTAAGGGGGCGGGGCAGAGACCCTGCATCAGCTCCTAACACCGGGTGCACCTGGCTCCTCTCGCGCCCTTAGGAAACACCTGCGGAATGAGTCCTCTGAATAAAATCAAATCAGAGAACACGGTTCTTTAAGCTCACTTGGGGGAAACTGTCTCCATATGCCACAAGTAGCTGGAGTTTTGTTTGCTGTGGATTCTGATCTTGAAATCCGATTACTCAAAGCCGGCCATCTGTCACCCCCTTTCAGTGACTCGCAGGCTCTGTTACAGAACTCTACTAATCTTATCTTGGGCTAAAGCAGAAGATAAGTGTTTCGGTAACTAAATTTATCGAAGGGATTAAGTAGGTTTTCTCGTCTTCTGTTTTTTGTTTTGCCTGCCCTCAATGTGTACTCAGAAATGCTAAGCCTTCCATTCTATAGGGTCCTACAGATTCAGATTAATGAACCATTAATTCAGGAAAGCAGAAAACAGGAGGAGAGAGCAGGGGGGTAAGGAGAATATACTCCTTCCCCAAGGAAAGAAAGAAATGGATTTACCCCCATCACCCATGGTCGGCCTTCCCCTAGGGTGACATTGTTGCAGACCTGGTCTGTAACCAGCGTCTTCAGGTCCTAAGAAAGCCGTGGACCAGGCTCAGCCATGTGCGGGTCATAAGCGGTTCTGTGGCAGAAACAGGAGGAAAGGGAGAGAGGGTAAGACAGAGGCTTGGCCCCTGGCTCTAAGGCCATCATACATCATGGGAACAGGGGTTCCTTCACCTGTCTTTAGAAAATCTTTCTTTCTGGACCCAAGATGCACATCTGCCCACATGCATGGGCAGAGACCCTGTGGGAAAAGCAAACTTGGAGCCAGTAATCAGAAAAAAATCAAACTAAAATTTAATAAGTCAGAATGGGGGAGACTTAGCAGGAGCAACTGACTTCCTCAGACTCACGGACGTCTCTTTATTCCAGGGAGTTTTCCACTGGGAATTCTGATCTTGAAATCTGCCTGTTCAAAGTCTGCCATTGCCAAAGTCACCGCAGCCTTCAAGGCTCTGGGTCCCGACGACAAGCCAGTGCAGGGCACTTGCTGGCAAAACGCTCTGACATTTACTCTGCAGATGCACGCCCGGCAGTAACCGTGGAGGCAAGCCATCTCACGGCCGGGGGCCCTTCCATTCTGAGCACTTTTATGCTGCAGAGGCCACTCCCCAGCAGAAACCGGGTCAAGTCCATGTCACGTAAGGCTGATGACACACGAGAATCCCAACAGACAAGCAACTTTCAGCAGGGTGTGGGTTAGCCAAGCTCTAAAAAGCTCTCTTTACACATTCAAGACAAGTTTAAGTTGTTAAAGTAATGAGAATGGAAACGGAAATAAAAATAAACACAATCCGGGCTTGCCTGGTGGCACAGTGGTTAAGAATCCGCCTGCCAATCCAGGGGTTCAAGCCCTGGTCCGGGAAGATCCCACATGCTGCGGAGCTACTAAGCCCGTGCGCCACAACTCCTGAGCCTGCGCTCTAGAGCTCGTGAGCCACAACTACTGAGACCATGTGCCACAACTACTGAAGCCCGCACGCCTAGAGCCTGTGCTCCACAAGGGAAGCCACCACAATGAGAAGCCCACACACTACAACGAAGAGTAGCCCCTGCTCTCCGCAACTAGAGAAAGCCCACGCACAGCAGTGAAGACCCGATGCAGCCAAAAATAAATAAATAAATAAATTTTTTTTAAAAAGTACTTTTAAAAAAATTTAAAAAATAAAAATAAACACAATCCTACCACCCACTCAATCCTACCACCTCAACAAATCAAACGAACGTCTTGTTTCCACGTTTCCTTCTATTAAATGGGTGGTATCTATTTCATTCAGAAAAGCAAGGAGGGCAGTAAAGTGGTACCTTAGTACTTAGAGCTTAGTACTGAGTACTTAGAGCTTAGTACTGAGTACTTAGACCTGCATAATGTCTCCAATGCCCTGAGAAGGCCCAGAAGACTTATGGACTCCATTCCACTGGATACCCCAAAGAACCATCAGTCAGTCTAAACCAGGTAAGTCGTATGTTGTTCCAGACTCACAAAGTCCTGGGTTCAAATCCTGGGTTCAAATCCTGACTCTGTCCTATGTTAGCTGTGTGCCTTAGTGTCCTGTCCAATAAGGTCTGCATGGACGTTAAAACACGTACAGAGCACCTGGACCACCCACCTGTTACAGACTGAATTGTGTACCCCCCCCCAAAAAAAAGATGCTGAAGTCCTAATCCCCTAATCCCTAATTGTGTATCCCCCCCAAAAAAGATGCTGAAGTACCTTAGGGTGTGACCTTATTAAAACAGGGTCATTGCAGGCGTAATTATTAGTTAAAATGAGGTTATACTGGTATAGGGTAGGTGCCCCTAATCTACTCTGACTGGTGACCCTGTGAGAAGACGGCCACGTGAAGACAGACACAGGGGGAGAAGGCCTTATGACGATGAAGGCAGTGAACGGAGCGATGCAGCTGCAAGGGGGCCCAAAGACTTCCAGCCACCACCAGAAGTGAGGAAGAGGCCAGAGCGGATTCCCCTAGAGGTGTCAGGGAGCCTGGCCCGCTAACCTCTTGATCTTGGACTTCTAGACCCCAGAACTGTTGATCTTTTAAGCAACTCGGTTTGTGGGTCTCTGTTACAACAGCTCTAGGAAACGAATACACTGCCCAGCTGGGGAGACTTCCTGGTGGTCCCTGCACACCTGCACAGAAAGTAAGACGGCTTCAAACGTGCAACAAAAGGGCCTCCGCCAGCTCCCACAACAGACCGACCATCGCACCCAACGATCTTTCTGGACCCAAAACCGACCTCATAACTAATCTTTACTGACTAGTTGTTAACGTTATTTATTTCACCCATTGCCCTGACTTGTCAATAATCTAAATCCAGCAAAAGGCAAACTCAGGGAGGAGGCGCCCATGCGTTCAAAGCCTTTTAGCAGAGGCTGCCCTGGTGGCGCAGTGGTTAAGAATCCACCTGCCAATGCAGGGGACGCAGGTTCGAGCCCTGGTCCGGGAAGATCCCACATGCCGCGGAGCAACTAAGCCCGCGAGCCACAACTACTGAGCCTACGCTCTAGGGCCCGCGAGCCACAACTACTGAACCCGTCTGCCACAACTGCTGAAGCCCGCACGTGCCTAGAGCCCGTGCTCCACAACAAGAGAAGCCACCGCAGTGAGAAGGCCGAACACCGCAATGAAGGGTAGCCCCCCCCTCACCGCAACTAGAGAAAGCCCGCGCGCAGCAACGAAGACCCAATGCAGCCAAAAATAAATAAATTTAAAAAGAAAAAAAAAAGCCTTTAGCAGAGTCAGCCTTTAGAAGAGTGAGCTCCAGGGACTTCCCCAGCAGTCCAGTGGTTAAGACTCCACACTTCCAATGCATGGGGTGTGGGTTCGATACCTGGTCGGGGAACTAAGATCCCACATGCCACGCAGCTCGGCCAAAAAAAAAAAAAAAAAAAAAAGAGTGAGCTCCTTAGAATGTCTGTGGATGGAGGAGTGGAGATGGGGACCCGCCCCCAGAACAAAAGCTGGAGCATGTGCTCCTGACAACTTCCTCCTGATCTACGTGAACACAAGGCTTATTTGCTGAAGTTCCTGAAACAGCCAGCATCACCCTTATCATGATCATCATGGGTCACAGAGTCACACGCAGTGAGGACTGGGCCCCCCACCTCCCCAACCGCACCCAGGAACTCAGGTTCTTCTGGGTCAGGGAGTTCCTGAGACTCCCCAGGGGCCCCTCACGTGCAAGGGGTGGAGAGCCACTGGTGCTGCGTGTTTCCCAGCAGCTGGTCCACACCCTGCACTCGGCCAAACCTGCAGGTCCCCTTGGTGCTCCCCACGGCCCCAAGGGACAGGGGAGCCAGGAAGGGGGGATGCAAAGCCCTCGAGTGGCAGGCTACTTCCCGTCAGGCACCTGGTCCCCACCTCCTGCCAGCCTCAGAAGACAAACGAGCCCCTCCATTCACGGTCCTCACCCCTTTCCTCCTGGACCTGGCTGCACTAAAGGACCCCTTTCATCATCTCTGTGAGATGGGACTTTCCTCCCAAACTCGAGCTTCAATGCAGAGTTGCCTGGGGAGCCTCCAAAATCCCGATGCCTGCAGCACCCCCATCCGCGAGTCTGGGATGGTTGGTCCACGGTGCTGCCCGGGTCCCCACACTGTGACAAGCCCCCCTGTGATTCTGCCGCGCAGGCGAGACTGAGACACGCCACTCTAGGACTTTCTCTGGCTCCCTGAGGCTCCTGGCCCTGTTGGCCTGGAGATGCTACTTCATTCCTCCGGTTACTTGCACCTTGAAAGTTACTGAAAAGCAGGACACACTGGCCGCACCCCTTCTTCTCTATCCATCCCGCACGGCCTCCATCCCGACAATTCTTCTACGGCAGGGCCTTAAAAGGACACCAGCCGTTTCTTTGGACGCATCACTCATTCCATCGAGCCTTAGTTTTCTTATCCGTAAAATGAGGATCAGAATCCCTCTCCCTGGTCAAGGGAAGGTCCAGATAAAACGAGGTGACATTCTGAAGGTGTCCCTCTCCAGGGAACAGGCCAAATAATCCACATGAGCAGGTGTGGAATCCCGGCCTCCTGGTTGCCCTCAGCCTCCCTCGTGCCTTCGTTCAGAGGTCCGTCCTCACTGTTCAGGGAGGGTCTCCGACTCCTGCCATAGCCAACACCAAGGTCAGGGGCCGGAGTCGGGGAGGGGCAGGGCGGCCAGCAGCAGGGAGGCTCTCTCATCTGAAAGACTGCTCCTCAGACCAGGACCGGGGGGAGACGAAAACCCACCCGCACATGCCGAGGGTCACCCTGACCATCCAACCTGCACATCCCGGAAAGTGGAGGGTCACTCCGCTGGTTCTCAATCCCGCCTGAGCGCTGGAGTCCTGCGGAGCTTTCCAAATCCTAAGCCAGAGGCACAAGGAATCCGTGGCTTGGCCTGGCATGGGGGCCGCTGGAAGTTCTCCAGGATCTTGAATCACTGGTTCTATCCTATTATTTGAACAATTAAGCAGGGGCCTTCGTTATATGATGGAGCTGCCCACTAAAATCTCCCTAAGAAGGCATGAAGTACAGGTGAGAATAAACCAACCTACAAGGGCCAAGACATGGAAACAACCAAAGTGTCTATCAATAGATAAATGGATAAAAAAGATGTGGGGCATACACATACATATACACACACACACACACACACACACACACACACACACACACACACACACAAATGGAATATGATTTGAGAAAGAAGGAAATCCTGTCATTTGCAACATGGATGGACCTTGAGGGCATTGTGCTGAGATAAGTCAGAGAAAGATAAATACCGTATGATCTCACTTACATCTGAAAAAGCCAAACTCATAAAAACAGAAAGTAGAATGGAGGTTACCAGGGACTGGGAGTGTGGGAATTGAGGAGATGCTGTTTAAGGGTACGAACTTGCAACTAGTAGATAAGTAAGTCCTGGAGATCTAATGCACAGCATGGTGATTACAGTCAACAGCACTGTATTATAGATTTCAAAGTTGCTGAGAGACCAGATCTTCATTGTTCTCAGCACAAAAAAGAAATGACAATTATATGAAGTGATAGAGGTGTGAGCTAACGCCACAGTGGTAATCACACTGCCACACATAAGTGTACCAAATCAACCCACGCTGTATACCTTAAACTTACACCATGTTACATCTCAATAAAAAAAAAAAGGAAAAAACTAAGCCACAGTTAAAAGGAAACCAGTCTCCTTGGTAAAATAACTAAACACAAAAGCACAGAAGACCCAGGCAAGATGCCGATCTCAGGGTCAGGCTGGATAAGAAACCAAGTCCCAGGAAAGCTCTGGACGGACCCAAGGACATGATGGGCAGCTGACTCATGTGTGACCCTAACAAGAGCTTGCTCACGGCCACCTGCAAGGGCACGGGCTGGGGGCATAAGGCCTGGGAAAGAAGGCGTTCAGAGGGTGTGTGTACACATACACGCTCACAGGTCTGGAGAACTTCTAAATGGGGCAGTTAGGCCTTAAAGCTTAGAAGCTAAACCCTATTACTACAGTTAAATGTCAGCAATCCACTGAAGGGTTTTTTTTGGTTTTGTTTTTTAACTTCTTGGCCCTTTTGAAATTCAGCAGCCCAGAAATATTGAACCGTATTCGGGCCTTTATAAATTGTTATCAGCTATGCCTATTTGACACAAGTCAAGTCATTTCAGTCTCCCCCTAACACCCCCCCCCACTGTGGACACGGTCACAAATGTCATCAGCTAGCATACATCACACATAGAGCAGGTGCCAGGGACTGCCATGAACTCATCCCTCTCATTACCCCTGTTTAAGCCTCACGACCTTAAAGGTGCGCATGGTTTTATCCCCGAGGCTCAGAGAGGTTATACAGCTAGCACCAGGTCACACAGCCGGGACTCGCAACCAGGGAAGTCCTCCCCAGACCAGTCTCTCTTACCTACAATGCTTAGACTGGCAGCCTGTGCTTCTCCAAGGACCAACTCGTGTTCCCAGCAGGGAGAGCAGAGGAGCCACACGGGCCCTGGCACCAGCAGCATTGGTTGAAAAGAACTCCTGCGTGGCAGGAGTCCCTGCAGGAGTGGGACAGGCCCTGCAGAGTCCACCCTGGCACAGCCCTGGGCTGGTCACTTCACCAGAGGAGGGAAAGTGTCCTCAGGAAACGTCCTCACGCAGAGCCCAGGCCATCACAGAGATCCTGAACCCGGGGAGAGCCCCTGAGGAGCCATGGTCTACAGCCCCAGGTCCACAGGAGTCCAGGGTCTGAGGGCAGCCCACACACAGCACCTACCACTGACGGGTCCGCTGGGCCAGGAGGACGCAGGCTGAACTTCCACCACCGACCCAGGAACTTGACTCTCTTAATCAACCAAGCAAACCTGCCAATCTCAGGTTGTCTCTGCAGGACTGAATTCCATATCCCACAAGAAATAACAGAAAATGTGAATACTGTCCTGACGAGATGTAATGTTTCTGATAGGACTACACATGAAATCGAGGCCCCTGCAGCTTGGGAAGTTCTCAACATTGCCCGTGACTGTCACCGCCAAGGAGATGACTGACAGGGAGGCACCACGTCCACTTTACAAAGCTACACTCGGCATCGCTCACGTCCTAAAAGATGGAGACAAGCAACCTAGCAGACAGGTGGTATGTCTGCTTAGGACCATCCAACAGGAAACAGGGCCCACGTTCATCAATATATCCATATTGGATTTCCCTGGTGGCGCAATGGTTGGGAATCTGCCTGCCAATGCAGGGGACATGGGTTCTAGCCCTGGTCCGGGAAGATCCCACATGCCGTGGAGCAACTAAAGCCATGCGCCACAACTACTGAGCCCGCATGCCACAACTACTGAAGCCCACGCGCCTAGAGCCCGTGCTCCGCAACAAGAGAAGCCACCACAATGAGAGGTCCATGCACCGCAACGAAGAGTGGCCCCCGCTTGCCACAACTAGAGAAAGCCCGCCCGCAGCAACGAAGACCCAATGCAGCCATAGGCTGCGGCTTGCTCTCTAACTGGATGACGGTGAGCAAGTCGTTGTTTTAACAGGTTGGCACAATCTAACCCTAAGTGTCAGGGAAAGCCGAGATGCGGGCAGTGGCACAGAACACCTCTCCAGTCCCAAGTTCCTCGTCCAAAACACGAGGGTCTCACCCACTCACAGACAGGCCTGAGCTAGGGCTCAGGAATGTTCTTCAATGCCGATGCTGACATAAGGCCTGTCGGGGTCCCCAGACAGCCTGGGGGGTGAGGCGGCACGTCAGGGGCACGCACAGGAGGTAGGTGCCAATGCAGGACTCAGGTGAGAGGCTGCAAATCATGACACAAACCCACAAAATGCATGGGTGGCACATCTTCCAATGCTGTCATTCCATTAAGTGAAAAACAAGATACAAAACTGCATATACACTATGAACTCGAAAATATCAACAAAATTCACAGATAAAGCTGGAAAATCAATACAAAAAGGCTAACTGTGGGATTAAGAGCTGTTTCTTCTTTTTCCTCTCTTTTTCCAATTTTCTACCATTAGCATTGATTTATAAGATCATGGGAGAAAGCATCATTACAAAAAAAAATGTTTCTAGTGTTTTGTTTTCTAACTTAAAGAGCTAAATCATGACGGGAAATGGTCTTTTTAATACTACTCTACTGACTGTTTTATGACGTTTTCCTCCCAAGGAGAGCCAGCTCTTGTGATAGCGTATTACATAATCGCTCGTGGAACCAAGATGAACTTCCAGACCAGTCAAGATTCTAATTGTTCAAGGCTTTAAAATCAGTATTTAAATAAAATAGTATCCCCGAATTTCGAAGATGGGTCCACCTGTGCTTTCAGCCAGTGTGTTGTCACACCAGCCTGTCACAAGCCCTTCCCAGCAGGTGCGAACACTGGTCAGTGTGTAACATGTTTTGCTACAGCCAGGAATGTATACATACTTATACGGTGGCATTTGTCAGGCAAGCCATCAGGCCGAGCAGGTCATGCAGCAATGCGACCTGGGTAGTTGTGGCTACAAGTAAAAGGGTAGGGGGACTTCCCTGGAGGTCCAGCGGTTAGGATCCCACGCTTCCATTGCAGGGGACATGGGTTCGATCCCTGGTTGGGGAACTAAGATCCCACATGCCACAAGGTGCAGCTAAAAAAGGAAAAAAAGGTTGAGGGGCACAGGAGAACGTCAAGGCAGCACCTGTGTCCACCAGAACACATGAGGTCAAGGCCTTAAGAAGCCATAAAACAAGAGCAGGAGAGTCAAAGACTGACAGAAGGTACAAAGGGCATGCGAGCCAGCAGTGTGCGACCCTAAAACAGGGATCCGGCTGTCCCCGAGTCTGATGTGGTCAGCGACATTCCAGCCGTGTCCAGAGTCTGCATGACCCCAAAGCTGCTGGGGAACCGGTGCTCTGGACGGGGGCTCTCAAGCATGCAAAGCCTGGTGAGTTATGTCCCTCAGTCTCAATCTGTCCTGTAACAATCTGTGAAAGCTCTGTGGTGTTGAGATGCTTTTCATGCTGTGATTCTAACCGCCATTCCTAAGAGAGATCACATTGCCCTTCCTGTGTCGTATTATTATACCGTCCCCGCTGCCGCTCTACCTTATAAAGGAGGGGAGGGTTCACTGGCTTAACAGACAGCTGGTTGTTTAGGTTCAGCCAGGTGCTCATGGAGTTAGCCCTGAAGTGTTAAGCCCTCCACAAGCCAGAGAAAACCTTCCCCTCCACAGCCAGGGCTCCCTCTCCTTCTGGAACCTGACAAACTCACCTTCCGAAGCTGCCAGAAGCAGCAGGAGACAAGCAGGGGAGGATTCACTGCAAAGCAATCTCCAAGAAGAGCAGTACGATTCAAACCTTTTTCCTTTCTTTACACACATTTTAAAAAGTATTTTCATCGTTACCTAAATACAGCTTTTAAGTGCTGCGTGTCTAAGATAAGTTCATTTGCTGTTTCAAGGCTTTATGAGAAATCCTTTCAAATTTCCTAAAAACAATTTCTAGAGAGTCCTATAAGGGTTGTTTGCAGGCTAACCGAGGTAAAAAAACTACCATATTTCTATTCCCCAAATCCAAAAATACATTAAAAAACAACTCTTCAAATTTAAGGAAAAACTTCACGTTAATTCGATATATATCATGTTGGCGCAAGTGAGTGAATAGATTTGGCCAGGGTTTTAAGTAAGCGGTGGATCGGAGGTGAGCTAGGGTTATTCCCCAAGAGAACTCACCAAAGGCAGGACTGAATTTGAGGCCCAGCCTCAATATAACTTTTTTCCCCCCAACCTTCTTGAGGACATGGTCCCTTTTTGGGTACACAGCCTAGACCTACCAGCTGCCAGGAGTACTCGCAGATTATTACTTAGGAAGCTTGGTGGCAGGAAGGGTCGGGTGGGGGGGGGCGGATCCAGAGTGTCACGAAGGGCTGAGTGGGCACGAGTCCTCTTCCAAGCCCTTGGAGACGTGGTACAGCTTCCCCACAGCAGCAGAACAGGACAAATACTCCCCCAAACGGGCTTGCGAGCAGACTCAGAGCCCTTGCCTCGAGTGCCTTAGAACTAAGCTCCTCAATCTGCAAACCATCTCATGGACAAACAATACAAGATCACCAAGGAACAGGTTCATGACATTTGTGTGCGAATCCATTTCCTCTGAGCAAATGATATTTTTATGCCTATTTTAAAGACAAGCGCTCTCCCATGACAGATGCATTCATTATCCAAACAATCCAGAAGCCTTCCGGCCACTCCTCTGGCCGGCATCTCTCCCCGCCAACAAGTGCAGTTGGCAACCCAGCGCCTCTGGAGTCCCCCCCCCCCCTCCGCCCCCCGCCCGGGGCACCCGGGGCCAGAGTTCAGATTCTGAAAACACAGCCCCGCATTCCTGAACCTGCTATTCACAGCCGCTCCCTGCCAGGAGTAGTCAAGACAGCCGTTCAAGAGACACTGTAGAAAACACTCCATTTCCCGTGTCCTTTGCATCCAGACCTGAACACTACCGTTTTGACAGATTTACTAAACACTTGCAAAGTCAGGAACTTGAGGAAATATACACACAGACATTCAAAAAAGAAAAGAAACAAAGCTTCCTTCCAGAAGTTTTATTTCCATACATCCTGGTAGATTCTAATCTGTTCCAGTTTCATTTATTTTAAAAATTCTTATTTCTGTTCCAAAGAAAGTCCTGGGTCAGCCCATGCCTTTACTTCCAGAGATCAACCTCCCAAACCACAAGCCCTCAAGATTAGAAATAAGTCTAGATAAACAACAAGGTCCTACTGTATAGCACAGGGAACTATATTCACTATCTTGTAATAAGCTATAATGGAAAAGAATCTGAAAAAGAATATAACTGAATCACTTTACTGTATACCTGAAATATTGTAAATCAACTATACTTCAATTTTAAAAATGAGGAAAAAAAGATTAGAAATAAGTCATGTTAGGCAATGTTTCCTGTCTTTACACCTAATAATAGTGTGAAATGGCTTGCAGAGATAAGCTATAGAAGCTTTCATGATAGAGAGCCCAGAGGTTTAAGGGTATCTGAACCCACTGTTTAAAAACTGTCCCCTTCCCCTAATGCCAGCATCAGGCAGGAGAACCAGTATTAGAGTATTAAATTCAGAGACATCCCCAAACTATGAATTCATAGCTCTTCCTTCACCCATCAGACATTTTAATTACTGGCCTTAATTACATTACTTAAATAACTACGTTAATTACAGGTAACAGACTGGAACTCCATCCTCTTCCCCTTAAGACCCTCTCAGGTCATAATGCCTTGAAGGTAAGAATTCTCTACCACAAGCATCTCTCCTGGGCACATACGGACTTTCCATAAATACTTCTTCAGTGTTGCTGACTGATCAGCTTCATAAAAAGAAAAGGTGCCAGGGCTCTGCTACCAATAGCTGGGCAAATCAGATGGCCACACCCACTTCAGTTTGCAACATGAGGATGTCAAGCGGCCCGGACAAATCTTTATGTACACATTCAATGAGGTGAAGTCGATGAAAAGTGCAATACAGTACACAAAAACACTACAGTATTATTACTGAGCTAATAAGCAATCTTTTTTTTTTTTTTTTTTTTTAAATAGGAAGATGGGAAGAAAAAGGCATTACCAGCTGGCTGTTCTTTCTTGGAGAAAATGAAGACTGATAACCGTAAGTAATACAGACAGAACAGCGCAACTGTAGACAACGGCCAAGTCTTGAAGTGGGCAGAGCGAGAGAGCTCCCCTGTCCAATTCCTTGAAGACAGCTTCACTCTCCTGAGCAAGTGAAAATTATATCCACAACCCCTTCTACCTTCTCCCCATCCCTTTTCTTTCTCTCCTCTCCCTGCTGGGAAGGACTCCCCCATTCCCTTGCTACATGTGGCCAGCCCCAGGGACACAAGGGCCCAGGGGTTAACTCTTCACAGGTATTTGGAATTCTGGGCTAGAGCCAGAAACTTGGCACCCAAGCTGCTAACAAGAAATTCTGGATCCCCCCCCACCCCGGCCCCGAAGCAGCAGAGCTTGAAATGCCAGAAATTCTCAGCTCACTTCACACCGCCCACCCACCCCCCAGGGGATATGTCCACCAACTACAGAGAATGGACTTGATTTTGTAGAAAAGAAAAAACTCTGCAGTCAGGAGAAGACTAGGCAGGGTGTGGGGGGCAAGGGGTGAAATGGGTGAAGGGGGTCAAAGGGTTCAAACTTCCTGTTATAGAATAAATAAGTCCTGGGGATGTGACTACAGTTAATAAGTCCTGGTGACTATAGTTAATAAGACTGTATTGCATGTTTGAAAGCTGCAAAGACAGTAGATCTTAAAAGTTCTCATCACAAAAAAAAAAACTGTTAACTCTGGGAGGTGATGGATGTTCACTAGACTCACTG
This sequence comes from Balaenoptera ricei, assembly GCF_028023285.1. NCBI lineage: Eukaryota > Metazoa > Chordata > Mammalia > Artiodactyla > Balaenopteridae > Balaenoptera > Balaenoptera ricei. The sequence goes on along the minus strand of NC_082651.1, from coordinate 7,019,149 downwards.
TGGTGACCATTTCACAATATATACAAATATCAAATCATTATGCTGTACACCTGGAACTAATATCATGTTATATGTCAATTATATCTCAAAAAAAAAAGAAGAGGATCAGGCTTAAACAGAAGCCTCTGGAATCGCTGATCCACAAGGAACCACAGAGCGGAGAGGGTCCAGCTTCCTCATTTGACAGGTGAAGAATCTGAGCCTGGAGGAAGCTGGGTGGGCGACTCGGGGTCACAGAGCACAGGGAGTTAGTTGCCTGTGTGAGACTGGAACCCAGCTCCTGATCCTGCTCCAGGCTCTACCCACTGCTGCTGTCTTACCCTGCAAAAGTCAAGGACCACTTTGGAGAACAGTATGGAGGGTCCTTAAAAAACTAAAAAGAGACCTACCGTATGATCCAGCAATCCCACTCCTGGGCATACATACGGAGAAAACCATAATTCAAAAACATACATGCACCCCAATGTTCATGGCAGCACTATTTACAATAGCCAAGACATGGAAGCAACCTAAATGTTCACTGACAGATGAATGGATAAAGAAGAGGTGGTACATGTATACAATGGAATACTACTCAGCCATAAAAAAGAACAAAATAATTCCATTTGCAGCAACATGGGTGGACCTAGAGATTATCATACTAAGTAAGTCAGACAGAGAAAGACAAGTATCATATGATATCACTTATATGTGGAATCTAAAGAAAAAGATACAAATGAACTTATTTACAAAACAGAAACAGACACACAGACATAGAAAACAAACTTATGGGGACTTCCCTGGTGGTCCAGGGGTTGGAATCCACCTTCCAATGCAGGGGACGAGGGTTCGATCCCTGGTCGGGGAACTAAGATCGCACATGCCGCGAGGCAACTAAGCTCACACGCCGCAACTAGTGAGCCTGTGCGCTTTGGAGCCCAGGTGCCACAACTACTGAGCCCAAAGCCCCAACTAGAGAGAAGCCTGCACACCGCAATGAAAGATCCTGCATGCCACAGCTAAGATCCAATGCAGCCAAAAGTAAATAAATATTTTAAAAAGAAAACAAACTTACAGTTACCAAAGGGGAAAAGTGGAGGCGGGGTGGGGGGAGATAAATTAGGAAGTTGGGATTAACATGTACACACTACTATATATAAAATAGGTGAACAACAAGGACACACTGTATAGCACAGGGAACTATACGCAATATTTTGTAATAACCTAGAAGGGAATCTGAAAAATATTAAAAATATATAAATATAAAAATATATACAAACTGAATCACTTTGCTGTACACCCAAAACTCACATAACGCTGTAAATCAACTATACTCCAAAAAACAAAAAGTTGAGGACCACCACACCCCCCCACATACAGCTTCCAATTATTCCATGATAACAAGCATGGGAGGACAGACTAATACTGACTAAGCCCAGTGGCTGTCAAGCACTGTCCTAGTACTTCAGATGCATTTTTCCCCAATTACTATTATAATTACAACAATTTGTGTTAGGTAGGTAGTATTAGCCCATTTTACAGAAGAGTAAACTAAGGCCCAAGGTCATACAAGGAATAAGAACAAGGCTTCTTCCCTTTCCTACCTCCTCATAGTCCTATTCTTTTTGCCAACAATGATGAAGGAAATGAGATATAGATGTAATCGAGGACATATTAGAACAATCCACCAAAACCAAATTAACTTTAACTATTCCACTCTATGGCTTAGTTATAAAACACAAAACTACATGAAATCCAAAACAAACAACCAAACAATAAACGTGAAGATGCCCCAAAGTCAAATTCTAATTCTTCTTCATCTTCTTCTTCAATGGACTGCCATGCTCCTCTAAACTAGCTTCAGTTCTCTTCAGGTCTCCCCTCAACCTTAACGGGAAGAGAAGCGAGGGTCTCTAGAACCAGGCTGAGGGTGCTCAGGAAGCTGGGGACCCCAGCAAACTGAGTACGGTCCCAGCCATACAGTCAAGTCCACAGAGGCCCAGAGAGATGGAGAATCAGATGCAAAAATTGTGTCTCCTCAAAAAATTAAATATGGAATTACCATATGACCCAGCCATTCCACTTCTGGGTATACACCCAGAAGAACTAAAAGCAGGAACTTGAACAAATATTTGCACACCTATGTTCCCAGCAGCATTATTCACGACAGGCAAAAGGCAGAAGCAGCTCAGTGTCCTTCGATGGATGAACAGGTAAGCGAGACGTGGTCTATACACACAATGGAATATTATTCAGCCTTCAAAGGGAAGGAATCTGACACAGGCTGCAACGTGGATGAACCTTGAGGACATTATGCTCAGTGAAATAAGCCAGTCACGAAAAGACAAATATTGCATGATTTCACTTATACAAGGGAACTAGAAGAGTCAGATTCATAGAAACAGAAAGCAGAATGCTGGAGCCAGGGGCTGGGGGAGGGAGGAATGGGAGTCAGTGTTAATGGGGACAGAGTTTCAGTCTGGGAAGAAGAAGAAGAAAATTCCAGAGCCACACAGTGATCTGATGGTTGCACAACAATGTGAATGTCCTTAATGCCACTTAACTGTACACTTAAAAATCACTGACATGCGGATGAATGGATAAAGAAGATGTGGCACATATATACAATGGAATATTACTCAGCCATAAAAAGAAATGAAATGGAGGTATTTGTAATGAGGTGGATGGAGTTAGAGTCTGTCATACAGAGTGAAGTAAGTCAGAAAGAGAAAAACAAATACAGTATGCTAACACATATATATGGAATCTAAGGGAAAAAAAAAAAAAAAGGTCATGAAGAACCTAGTGGCAAGACGGGAATAAAGACACAGACCTACTAGAGAATGGACTTGAGGATATGGTGAGGCGGAGGGGTGAGATGTGACAGGGTGAGAGAGTGTCATGGACATATATACACTACCAAATGTAAAATAGCTAGCTAGTGGGAAGCAGCCGCATAGCACAGGGAGATCAGCTTGGTGCTTTGTGACCACCTAGAGGGGTGGGATAGGGAGGGTGGGAGGGAGGGAGATGCAAAAGGGAAGAGATATGGGAACATATGTATATGTATAGCTGATTCACTTTGTTATAAAGCAGAAACTAACACACCATTGTAAAGCAATTATACTCCAATAAAGATGTTTAAAAAAAAAAAATCACTGACATGGAAAGCTTTATGTTATGCATATTCTACCACAATTTTTTTAAATTCTGTTACTTAAACCATTTTTTTAAATTTTATTTATTTTTTGGCTGCGTTGGGTCTTCGTTGCTGCATGCAGGCTTTCTCTAGTTGCGGCGAGCGGGGGCCTCTCATTGCAGTGGCTTCTCTTGTTGTGGAGCACGGGCTCTAGGCGCACGGGCTTCAGTAGTTGTGGCACGTGGGCTCAGTAGTTGTGGCTCGCGGGCTCTAGAGCACAGGCTCAGTAGTTGTGGCGCACGGGCTTAGTTGCTCCACAGCATGTGGGATCTTCCCGGACCAGGGCTCGAACCCGTGTCCCCTGCATTGGCAGGCGGATTCTTAACCACTGCACCACCAGGGAAGTCCAGACTTAAACCATTTTTAAAGGAACAAGGCAAAGCAAGGGTCTTGAGAGACACCAGCCCAGCCCAAGAGGAGGGGAGCAGGTCTGGAGGAGCTGAGCTGGGGGAAGGTGGGAACTGAGTCTCAGGGGCCCCCTTATCTTTCTAGAAAGGGCTAAACTCAGTCAAGTGACAACAGAGCCAGAGCATCTCTGCCTCGGATCAGACGGCTCCTGATCTGTAGTAAAGGAATACGGGCCGGTGGTCTCCGAAATCCCATCCTAACATCGTCCCCCTGTGACCCTCCGGGTCCGACCAGCAGGTGTCCCAGCAGAGAGATGAGGTTGTCCTCGTGATGGGAAGACTTGAACCCACAGCTGCGGAGGTTATTCTTATTTTTTTATTATTATTTTTTTAGCATTTTTTTTTCTATTTATTTTTGGCTGTGTTGGGTCTTCGTTGCTGCGCGCGGGCTTTGTCTAGTTGTGGTGAGTAGGGGCTACTCTTCATTGCGGTGCACGGGCTTCTCATTGCGGTGGCTTCTCTTGTTGCGGAGCACGGGCTCTAGGCACGCAGGCTTCAGTAGTTGTGGCACGCGGGCTCGGTAGTTGTGGCTCACGGGCTCTAGAGCACAGGCTCAGTAGTTGTGGCGCACGGGCTCTAGAGCACAGGCTCAGTAGTTGTGGCGCACGGGCTTAGTTGCTCCGCGGCATGTGGGATCTTCCCGGACCAGGGCTCAAACCTGTGTCCCCAGCATACGCAGGCGGATTCTTAACCACTGCGCCACCAGGGAAGCCCGGAGGTTATTTTTAAATAGGAAAATGAGTCCACTTCATCCCAGTCACCTACGGAAGGTTGCGGAGCTGATTCACAAAAGGGAGAGGGACCGGGGCACCCCGAAGCACCAGGGAAGCCAACGGTGTCAACACTTCACAGAGCGAAGGAGGGCTGGGCCCCCAGACACACCCACACCCGAGGCCCAGGGCGGAACCCCGGGCCAGCTGTACTCACGGTAGGTGCTCCACGTGCCGGTCCCCAGTGACAAGAAGGAGGCAAAAAGGCTTCAAGGAGGCAGGAGCTACTTCAAGTCTTTTGGGCCCAACACGGAGCTTATAAATAATGTGCCCAAAGCAGGCAAGAACCTCAAAGATTTGGTTCAAAGGCCCTAACTGCCTGGACTAAATATTTCAGTTTTTAAGGGCAAAGACCACAAAAGCCAACCTCTTACAGTGTGGTAGAAACATCACAAAATGTTTTAATGAAGTAAGCTTAAAATGATGCCCAGGCTGACATATTCAAAGGGATTTGCGTGCACACTTGAGAACTCCAGTCCTAGGTTAATTACTAGAATAAGAAAGTAATTACGAGAGCTGAGTTGTTCTAGATTGATTGCTAGAGTAGTCACGAGAGCAGAGTTGTTCTAGGTTAATTGCCAGACTAAGTAATCACTAGAGTAGAGCTGCTCTAGATTAATTACAAGAGTAGAGTACATTCCACGAGGGCAGGACTTTGTCATGTTCACTGCCTGGAAGAGAGCTAGGCACCCAGCAGCACCGTAAATACCTATTCAATGAACTTGTTTTCCAAGAGCTTCATGCTCTTAAAATTCAACTGTTTACTGACCACAACCAAGGCCTGACCTAACACTGAAACACGCACACACGATATTAAAAAGTCGTATGTCAAAGTCACTTCAAGCTTAGGGTGGTGTGGAATCCCCACCACCTGTCCTGCTGCACCTGGCCACCGGGACCCCAAGAAACCTCAACTCTTTAGAAACCAGTGTACAAAAATGGTTGTTTCAATGAGAAAAGCAGAGGGTGGTTAGTTCGCACCACAACGAAGTTATTTTTCCTGCAGAAATTTCCTAAATAAAGGTTTTTTTAAAGCTCTACTTTATATTTTGTTATCACAGGCTCAAAATACCTCAATCAAAGTGGACAAGTGCTTCCGGGCTGACACTCAAACGTATTTGTTTATTTAACTTTTTATTTGGAAATAACTGCAAGCTTAAGGAAAAGCTTCAGGAATTAAAATAGGACCAAGAACACCCATATACCCTTTGCCTAGAAACAGATTCACCAACTGTTAACAGCTCACACCATCTGCTCTAACACTGCTCTCTCTCACCCTCTCTTTTTCTCATGAGATATGATATGATATGACCAATATGATGTGATATGGTGCGCTATGATATATGACATAATATGATGTGATGTGCTATGGTATGATGTGATGGGATATTGAATACGGATATTCTCTTAACACAATAGCCTAGTTACCAATGTCACTCAATTTAACACATGCTATGCTTTTATCTACTCTTTGTATTCCAGTTGTGTTATGTTACCCAATAACAAACACCCATTAGAGCATTTTCCCCTCCAGCCCAGGACCCTCTCTAGGGCTGGGGATCGCATTTAGTTATCATGTCTGCTCAGTTTCCTTTAATCCACAGCCTTCCTTTGTCTTTTAGGACTGATGTTTTGAAGACAGAAGTCCCCATCTCCCTTTTTTTGTTTTTGACAGTTTTGATCCAAAAAGTTGTTTTTACCTTGTAATAAAAATATTCTGACATCTGAAATACTACGATCTGATTCAAATTTATAGATTTTTCTATACATTTTTTTAACATCTTTATTGGAGTATAATTGCTTTACAATGGTGTGTTAGTTTCTGCTTTATAACAAAGTGAATCAGTTATACATACGTTCCCATATCTCTTCCCTCTTGAGTCTCCCACATTTTTAATAATTTACTCTGTTCTTAAAATGGAGATCTCTCTGAGGCTTAAGTAATGGGGAAACTGTCTAATTTATACAAGTCTGATTCTAAATAAAACTTTCCAGGAATGCATATCACAATATTATACATGTAGCATATTAGAGCACGTCTTCCCAAAGCTTCTGCGATTAGGATCTCTTTTTGTGTGAGCACATCAGCCATTCAAGTCTCTCTCGGAGGTTCTCCCTCCCTCTCCTTCTCTCTCCCCCTCTTGTCTTCCCATCTTCCCGTCTTCACACCTTCCCATCTTCCCGTCTTCCCGTCTTCCCTCCTTCCCGTCTTCCCTCCTTCCCGTCTTCCCTCCCTCCCATCTTCCCTCCCTCCCTCCCCCACACACAGACTTTCTAATGATCTTTCTGCTATAAACGGATGCTCACCTATGGAGACCCTGGTCTTGAGCCTTAGTAGGATTTCAGGCACCATCAACACAATCAAATCTCTGGCTTTGCCTACAGTGTGGGTTTCTGTAGATTTTAATTCAAAAAAAGTAAATACACTTACCATTATATGACTCTAACTTAACTTTTGGCTATTAATATACAGTGCTCAAATCCAGCCTTCCAGGTCATACAGAAAGTTAAAAATCAAACAAGGAAAGCAGCTCTTACAGTGGGACACGCATCCCATCAAAGAGAACCTTCCAGTTCCACAAGAGGCTTTCCAACCTCTCTTCTCCTCAAATCTCAATGTTTTATTTGGATAAATGAAGACAAGCAAGAGGCTGAAAGACAAAACAGCATCCGCTTAATGCAGACCTTTTCACGGCAAGCCACCTGAGCATCAGACTTCAGAGCTGTAGCTCTCGGACACGCCACCATCATCAACCTCACCTAACAGCAATTCCCAGGTTAATACACCAAGCTGTAGCGCCATCTCTATTAGCCTCACCTGGCCACGGAGCTGGCTCAGGGACTTTACTTCAACCGGCAAGTGGTGGTACAGCAGACACGCATCTCACTCTAATGTATCAGATTCAACCGCCTGCGTGGACCAAAAAACGCAGAAGGGACAATAAATTCACCTGGATAGCCCACAACTCAAGGAGCACATGCCCTGGTGTGAGCCCCTTGAGGGGCTGGAATCTCCCAGTTCCACTGAGGCCTCCACCTCGCAGAAACTCCTTGTACCAGGAGCAGATTACCAAGACAGGTGACCCTGCTGGTTTCAGGGTAAGTTTAACCGCAAGCAATTTTTGTCCTTCATGTTGATTTCGGAACCTAATCCCCACATTGAGAGACAGCTCTATTATATGGGGATGAAAAACACAGGCGCACGTATGTACACACACACACACACACACACACACACACACACACGGTTTTGTTACACTGGGTTTACCCAAATCTAGTCTCTCCAGCCAAATCCTTGCTGTGACTGAATCCTTGACAGATGCAAGATCGTGAGCTATATATTCTGAAAGTAATCTTAAGGCCTTGCTTACATTTTACATTTATTTTAAATTATAACAGCAAAACAGCAACATAAGAGAAACTCAGAACCCACCTTGGCTCTCTATGCTCCAGTAGTAGATGAAATATCTAATCTCTATCTAAGGTGCGCTAACCTTTTCTGCCTTTTTTTTTTTTTTAAACAAAGTGTTTCTGTCATGTAAATACTGCTTCTCAAGTGAGAAACTCCAGAGGTTCCTTCCACACCTTGCATCACTAGGCCCATCCCATTTTAAGAATGTTACCAAATTTCCTCACGAAAACATTCCTACATCCCATCATTGGGCCACAATTTAGAACCCTGTTAGATGGACTCAATCATTCAGGGCAGCCAAACTTCCTGGGGAGCCTTTGTAATTCACTGAAATAATCTGCATTTTCCATCTAGCAATAAATTCTATTTTTTGAATCCTGATAACATGATTTACAACAAAAGACTGTTTAGCTTTATGAATCTGAGAAATAAAGTCTGGTCAAAACACTTAGTGAAGCCAGATCAGATTCCCACCAGCACTTACCCCAAACAAGAGGGTACAAGGGGTGTGGCACCAAATGCCAAACAAGTAACATTACCCAATTTTTTAAGTTGCCACGGTCTCCTCAAAGGGTTTCTTTTGCCAGGTGAAGCAATCCCTGTTCAGGGCTGAGCCAACATCCTTGGGTTCCATCTAAATTAGTTAAACTCTCTTGGTGGTCAGTTACAGATCCTTTGAGGCATTTTGTTGTTGTTGTTCAGTCCTGAGTACTTAACCTCATTTCCAAAACAAAATTCCTTGGGAAATGCTCCTGAGGTCTCCCTCCCCTGGATGCCTTACCTACGTCCTTGACCTCTTCAAATCCTACCCATTGCCCATCTCAAGGCCCAGCTGCCCTTCCGCAAGCCCACAATACCTACAGATCCATCATTCAGCACTCTGTTGACAAATAATAAATTTGTAACAGTGACAACAACAAAAACCAACCAAACTCCACCTTAACAAAGTTGTACCCACACGCGGTCCCTACCTCCTCACCACCCGCCAGCAGCCTCCAGCCCACTCCTATACCACGCCAACCAGCACCCAAACTGCTCTCGCTGAGGTTGCCAACGTCTTACAAGCCTGTTCCACACGACGTTGCATAGTTGATCCCTCTTCCCTCCCTCCTTCTTAAATACACTCTTCTCTTGCCTTCTGGAAAAATCCACTCTGATTTCCTCCCCTCCCAAGCCACTCCTCACCCCGCTCTGTGGTTTCCTCCTCTGTCCAGGCCTTACTGGACAGCTCACGGCCCGTCAAAGCTAACTTATCCAAAGCAGGCTCTCAGAGGCCACAGGGCTTTTGCACATGCTGTTTCTTCCACTCAGAAGGCTCTTTCTCTCACTCTGCAGCAGGCCAGCACCATCCTATACACCCTGCAGGTCTCAGCTGGGATCACAGGTCCTCAGAGAAATGCTCCCTGACACCTCAAGCTAAATTAGCTTCCGTGTTATTCCCTCTCACACCCCCTACATTTACCACCATTGATAATTCTGTATTTCATGGTTTAATACTGCCACCCCCACCAACCACGAGCACCTTGCCCCCTCCAGACCGTACACTTCATGAGAACAAAGGGCCTGGCATTGTTGGATGCAATATTCTTTGGGCTTTTTCTTCTTCTTTACATACAAATAATTAAGTGGATTTTGCCAACATGTCTATAAAATATAACAGTTTGAAATATAAACTCTTCCACAAAGCAAAAACTGCTGTTGTTGCTATATTATCACTATTTTGCAGGTTAAGGAACTGAGACCCCAGAAGGAATGGGATGCAGTTATAGTACCCTACCTATAGGAAAGGGACAAAAATTATAAATGTATTGTACGTGTATAACTCTAACCTGATTTCTTCTCTGGAGGAAAACAATCATCCAGAATGGATATATTTTAATTTCAAATAAAAGTACCTGGCTAGATTAGATGCATTTCTGAAAATAGGTTTTAAGCCTCTGTGAAATTGACATACCCCACATATTCGAGACACTTTGAAGGCTAAATATAGTTTACTGAGAGGACAAATATGTGAAGCAGGGCAGTTCAGGAATCACGGCCGTGAGGCACTAATACGACTGTGCTTCAATGCCTCTCCTGACCCCGTTACCCACGGGATCCCCATTACCCAGAAAAAATGCCAAGCTCTCCCAAAGTTTACATTCTGTATTTTATCCAGTTTACATGTGCATGGAAAGAAGCATCTAACTGGACAAGGTCCATGAGAAACCCAGCAGCCCCTCCCTGCTCCCACTTCCCAGCTCCCCGAGGGCAACCACTCCCAGTTCTTTACTGGTTCTTTTCCCATTCACCTCCACTTCTCCGGGAACATGCTGGTACGACTACTTCTTCAGTTTTCCATGCGGGCATCGGCTGGCAACTTCCAGAAGTGGAGGATGTATCCCCCATTCACTCAGCAACCCCACCTGCCACTCACTCCTCAATTAGGCAGCAGCCTGGGTTAGACCCCGAGTCGATATTTACATTCTTGTAACGACGTAAACGTTAGTGCAAGCTGAGCTTTGTAGTAAAAGGATGAAACCTTTCCTAACCTACACAGCTTTTTATGTTCCCTGGAGTTGACAATTGTCCTGGAATTCTTGGCTGATTCAGCTTTCTATGTGTCAAGAATTCACCCACAAGCTCTCCCCTGGTGATAGGATGTTCCTCCAACACGTGCAAGTGCAAGCGTGTCCCTGCTCTATCAGTTTCTCTTCTCCTAGGAGTTGTCCTGGAGCCTCCGCCCTGCTCCTATCTGGACTGAGGACCAGACTCTCATCTAAGGCTCTCCCTTCACCATCATCCCGGAGATTCCCTTCTAAAGATTTCTTCTTAAACAAGTAACAAAAAGTACAAACTATTAGAGGACAAGAATGGTACATCTGGCTGCGTGAAAATTAAGAATTTGGTCCTTCAAAAGACCCACAACAAAAATACAAAGCCCAGGCATGGAGTGAGAGATTTTTCAATACATATAATTGAAAAAGAATACAGAACACATAGACACATGTGCGTGCACACATACACAGACACACACCCACAGCTCCTAAGATAAGAAAAAGACACAAACCTTTCTCAAAAGGCAAAACAAATACTTAATAAACACATAAAAAGATTCTTACCCCTATGAGGGAAACACCATCTCGGTGGTTCTCAGATACTATTTTAATACCTACTAGATTGGCCAAAAGTAACATCTCTGACAATGTTCACAGCAGCACTATTTGTAATAGCAAAACAATAGCAACTAGAAACCCAAATATCAACTGACAGGAGAATGAATGAATGAATCGATCGATAATGGTATATTCATTCAATGGGTCACTACCCATCAATGAAAATAAACAAACATGGTTACATGCATCAGCATGGTTCAATGTTAGAGAAACATAATTATACACATAAAACTGTAACTATAATGGGGGGGCAGGAAAATAAGCTTCGGAAAAAATACATAAAGTATGATTCCCCTTGTAAAAAGTTTAAGAAAAAAACATACAAAACTAAACAATGTGTTGATTAGGGATACATATAAATGTGTCAAAACTATAAATAAAAGCAAGGGAGTATTAACACATAATTCAGGATATTAATGCCCACAAGGGAAGGAAGGGAATATAATCAGGAAAACACACAAGAAATCTCTCAAGCACTGGAAACATTCTAAATATTTTTTAGTAACAGCCGGTGGGTATTACATTATTTATACTTTACATTTGCATTATATGCGCCTATGCACATGAAAGATTTCATAATTTAAAACTTCAGGTAAACTATCATCCCATTATTTCTGAATATCCATTCTCTACTAGTAACTATTTATTCAGAATAAAACCAATCACAAAGTACAGTACCTTTTCCTAAGGAGACCTTACTGGGGGCTGTTTATTTTGTTGTTGATTTCTCTTTCTCTTTTTTTAAAGTTAAAAAAAAAAAAAAGGAAGCAGAAAAATAATAAAATCTAATGGTTACAACACACCCACCAAATGTTCAAGAATATTAATGACTCAGATTCGTAGAGCTGTGTTAGTTGGCTGGTGATGTGCTGGGAAAATCATTCTGGGTCTGTACAGGATCATTTCCATAAAGGTTATACCAACGGGGAGTTCTAACAGCTGGGCTGGCGCAGCTGACAAACCACCACTAATCCTTACAAGCACATAGGGCGGGTGTGAGAAATAACAATAACAACCCTCTGTATTATTTATTCCTGTTTTCTTCATAACTTCCATTTTCAGGATCATGCGAAACATTTCTCAACCTCAAAGGCTCACAGCTATCAATTCTACGTGGGCATCCGTGTATTCACTAAATACATATCAACAGTGCTCCAACAAGCGACAGCAAGGATTCCAGGGCAGGCGGCACAGTGGTGAGGGACGCAGACCTGGGACCTCCCTTCTGGAGCTCAAGGTCTGGTTTGCTCGAAACAGATAAAGCCACAAAGAGCCACATCACGACAAACAGTGGTCAGTGTTCTAAAGGAAAAGCAGAGGGCGGGACAAGAGGATGGGGGCAGGGGGTCCATGTCCAAGCAGTGGAGCTTAGGCTGAGACTGGAAGGGGAGGTGGGAGCGCCCCAGGCAGAGGGGACAGCCCGTGAAGGCCCGGGAGAGGAAAGTGACCGACACTGGAGGGTCTTTGCTCGAGTGCAGAAGGCAGGGGAGAAAGAGCCTTAGAGGTGGTGCAGGGGTAGCTCATGCGAGACCCCAGGAGCCGTGAAAATACGTCCAGGGCTGCTTTTTAATGCAATTGATTAAAGCTTTACAAAATAAGGAGGGGAAAAAAAATCTGTGCTGGAAATATGATCAGATTTACTACTTTCATTTTAAATAAATCCCTCCTTGATCCAATGCTGCCAGAATATGGCTCAAGTAAATGAATCCTTTAAACGTTCCAAGCCTCCCAATCGTTTTCAGCTCTTCCTAAAGAGCCCCGGTTAGGCTGAAACAGCCTTCCCTACCCACACATTTGTACCTCATATTATTTCCTGGAGTGACACAGCCCAGGCCTTGTTTGGTTATCTAATTACAAATGCATGGCCCTTATTATGTTCTCATTAAATGCATCTGTTGGGAACCCCAAAGCTTTTGTTAATGGCTTATCAGCCCTTAGAGATAACACCAGTTATTTTACTTATATAAACCTTCTGATTTATGCCCGTGGAATCAAAGTACTTCCGTTGTTTGTGATTTCTCCCTTGTTGTGCTTCTGGAAAACAAGACCAAAGTATGTAAGACTCTAGAGCCAATATGTGGGGAGTCTGCACAATGCAACGGCCGCCCTGTTGAGCCAAAGGGGTTTTTGCTGGTGGCAGGGATGAAATCCACCACCAACTTCAGCTACCTGAGCAGGACTCCAGCTGACGTCAGGCGGACTAGCCAAGAAAGGCCACGCTGGTGCTGGGCTTCACCATTCCAGCCATGGAGCAGAGTCATTCTGAGCAAGCTCTGGGAACCCCATGGGAATTCCTAGATGAGACTCCCCCAGTCTCCTGTTCCAAAGGCAGGAGACGACTCACCCTGGGCACAGCCGGCCACTCACACTCAGTTCCCTTTATCTACTAGGATTTAATGTGGTCGAAGACCCCCTGTATCCAAATCCTGCTGGCACAAATTGTTATTTAAATATTTAATCTTCTAATTACACTTAGTAAATCCTGCGCTAATAGATAAATGTTGCTTACATCCTTCACTACAATGCAAACTATTTTACGACACTTCGTGTTCTAAGAAGCGGTCTTGTTCTTCGGTTTTTTAAATGTTACTCTGCTTTGCTTTTCTTCAAACCTACCAGGTGACGAGCACAACTAAGCCCTTCATGTATATTGTTTATTTTCATTCTAACCCTTATTATAATCGGAAGCCTTGTGCATTGCTGATGGGAAAGATGGGCTAGCCATGGTGGAAAACAGCTTCTAACCCTCTAAAGTTAGTTTTTGTCCGTGCCTTAAGGCAGAGTTATAAGGAAGGCTCAAAGAAGCCAAATAAACTGGCCCAGATTTGTACCCAACCAACTTATCTTGACTCCAAAGCCCATATTTTCCACTCCCACTCCTTACTTCCTCCCTTGACCCAGTTAGGAAATCGGTTAGCCCATAACTGCTACAAATGCGGTGACAGGAACAGGGGCCAAAGGGAAACACTCTGAAAAGTAGAAAACATCAATATGTGATTCAAATTATTACTTTTAAACTGCCAGCCTCTTTGGGGAAAGAACTGCAAGATTATACAGGAATGTGCGTAATAAAACACTGAAAAATAAAATCCTTCAGAGGGGCACATCTGGGTGGTGATATTCGGTCTTTATATTTTTATTTTTATTTTGTTAATTTATTTTTGGCTGCATTGGGTCTTCGTTGCTGCACGCTGGCTTTCTCTAGTTGTGGCGAGCGGGGGCTTCTCATTGCAGTGGCTTCTCTTGTTGCGGAGCACGGGCTCTAGGCGCACGGACTTCAGTAGGTGTGAAGCACGCGGCTCGCGGGCTCTAGAGCGCAGGCTCAGTAGTTGTGGCACACGGGCTTAGTTGCTCCGCGGCACGGGGGATCTTCCTGGACCAGGGCTTGAACCTGTGTCCCCTGCATTGGCAGGCGGATTCTTAACCACTGCACCACCAGGGAAGCCCATTGGTCTTTAAAGTTTCATTCATGCTGCTCATTTTAAGTGCATCAGAGACCCCGGGGTGCGGGGGGGGGGGGGGGGTGGGCAGTGATACTGGGTGTTCTTCTGCCCACCACCTCCCAAAGGCTAACTGCTCCCACTCTGTTCTCCCAGAGCTGCACTTTTATAAGAAATATTCCCACAGGCTGGAGACCGTATCCAAGGGAACACTGTATAACTTCACTTCCTCCCTTCCGGGGCAGCAAAAATCACTCTGTCAGGGGAGTTGTGGAAACATCTTACAATACTGTGTTCAGCCACACCATGTTCACACTGGAAGCGAAGGTCACTGCCTTCCAGCACCGCCCGCCCCCTCCCCAGCCCAAGATCTCCTTCTCGAAGCAGGTCCCTGGGGCTGGTAATTGAAGCCACCTGAGAGGCTGGTGCCCCGCTCCTTTGCCCTCAAAGGAGAAGCTACAAAAATAGACAGGAGCTTTCAATTCCCACCCACCCTCTCCAGCTTTCCGGTGGGTCAGCCTGCAGGTACACAGGAAGCCGAGGAGAGAGAGGGCACGTTTCCTGGCCCATGTGATCAGCTCAGTCTGAACGCTGGGCCTCCACACCCACCCAACTTTTGAGAAAAAAAAGTGGGCTCCACCTTTCATGCATGGACTCAACCATCTATTCATCCTACAAATGTTACCTGAGCATATACGCAGTGCTAGGCACTATCACAGGTAAAATACCTGCCCTCATAGACCAGACAATTTAGTAAGGGAAACAATGAACAAAATAAGTATTTTGTATATTAGAAAGGGACACGGAGAAAATAAACCTGGACATGTGTATAGGGAGTGTGCGTGTGTGTGTGTGTGTGTGTAAGCAGGAAGACGAATTACAATCCTCAATGAAACAAAACCTTCTATTTCTGAGGGTGGGCAAGTTTTCAACATGTCAGATTACTTTAAACGCCAATGGAGACCTCACATTTTTAAGCCCCTACTACCTAATCTCAAACTCAGCATCGCAATACAAAAAGAGACACTTCCTTTTATTGCTCCTTTACATTTTATCTCCAGCCCTCTTAATCATCCTCTACTTGCTTCTCTCCAAAGAAAAGCCTAAAACCAGTCAGAATGCACACCCTTTGATTTCATAGATAAACTCAGTTGAAGCTTTAAATCTTTGAAATAAATTGCTAAATATCTGCCAAATTAGAATTCTACGTTTTCTGAAAACCGCCATCAGCATGGAGCTGGCCTCTGTGTCACATCAGTTTTGATTTTACAACATTCGTAGGGCCCCAGTAAGACCAGCCATCAGAGGATGTGGTAACAGGGTTGCCTAACTGGTACAGCCATTGGCTCCCCGGCTAAATGTCCAAAGGTGGAGTGTTCAGCTGCCGTAGGGGATGCCACCCTTTCGCAATCAGCAGGAGGTTCTGAGCCTCCAAGAAATAAAGCAAAGTGCCAGGGGTCTCTTTGTGGGGAATTTTCCTCTCTTTTTTGGCCAATCTTACTGCCTTCAAGAAAAAGAAAATTGGGCTTCCCTGGTGGCACAGTGGTTAAGAATCCGCCTACCAATGCAGGGGACACAGGTTCAAGCTCTGGTCCGGGAAGATCCCACATGCCGTGGAGCAACTAAGCCCGTGCGTCACAACTACTGAGCCTGCGCTCTAGAGCCCGCGAGCCACAACTACTGAGCCCACGTGCCTAGAGCCCGTGCTCCGCAACAAGAGAAGCCACCGCAAGGAGAAGCCCACGCACCGCAACGAAGAGTAGCCCTCGCTCGCCACAACTAGAGAAAGCCTGCGTGCAGCAACAAAGACCCAACACGGCCAAGAAATAAATTAAAAAAAAAAAAAAAAAGAAAATTGTGCATAGTCACAGCAAGCCCAAACCAAAGTAAAGCCCAAAGGCACAGGTGCTACAGCCCTGCTTGATTTTGGAATGCAGCGGGGGGGCGGGGGGGGGGCATCATTTTGAGTTCACCTCAGACAGACTGGACCTCAAAGCAGGCTCTCCAGAAGGGAAGCCGTCCTGAACCTCCATCAGGCACGGGATCTGAGGCTTTGCCCTCCAGGGCTGGACCCACCTCCCCTGCTGGATGGTGAATAACCTGAAGTCCTTCCCAAAGTAGCCACAGGACGAGCATCCCACAGTCAGTGTGCGCTGAACTAAGTCAATGAACGTTTGCTGGACCGACGTTCCTTGTTTCCTGTTTCACAAATCTTCAAGCCCTGTCCTCACCCTCTACTAAAGGAGACCATTTATAGGCCAAGTGCTGTGTTTAATGCACCAAAGATTAAGATACACAGCTTTCAAAGGACTGGGGAGACGAACCCCTCCTCCGGCCTCTTCGCCTCTGATGAGCCCCACAGGGCGCCACCAACCTCCATTTCCCAAGAGCCCAGGCACTAAGTGCCACTGTGCTGCCCAGGGGCCCAGAAGGCCCACCCAACCTCCTACACTAACTCCCCCACTCAGAGTTTCAAACAGCCCGCAGAGCAGGCCCACCTGCTGCCCACCTGTTCCCACTGATCACCATGACCATAGGTCACCCCACTGCCCCTTCCATCCAGAAATCCCACCAACTCCGTCTGACTCCTTGAGGCTCAGTGAAGTCTACCCTCCCTACCGAATCCAACTGCCTGCTTTCCGGCCTCCCCGATCTAAAGTATGGGAAGGGTAATGCCCTGGCACTTGGTTCTGCCCTTTCAGGACGTATGAATCGCATTTCCCCGTAGACTTTACTCCAGGAGGGCCTCCCCCAGAATAAACAGGCAGCAGTCACCAACAATGAGCCCAGGGACCCAAGCTCGTCCCCTTGACCACCCTCTCCCCGGCCTTGGTCTCCTCCTCCTCGGTATAAGGAGGGACAAAATGGGAAGATCTAAAGTCCCTCTTATTTCAGATTCCAAAATCTGAAATTCCATATAGCTTCCCTAGATACAACTGGAAAAGGCTCATATTGTTCCTCTGTTGACCTTTTAAACAGGTGTCCCAGCTTATGCAAGTTATCCAAAGGCCTGATTTTCAAAGAGTTTTGGACCATAACTTTCAGAGGAAAAAAAATGCTTTTTTTTTTTTTTTAGTAAATTTTACAAGCCTGAGTTTTCTTCCTCCTTTCATTCCTAGGAGGAAAGTGAAGGGATGGGGGCGGGGAACTGACCTGCTCAGTTCTGCTATTAAGATCACGAGCTCGGAATTCGTACCACCTGCGTTTCTCCTCCGGGCGTGGAGACCGTCCCAGGCCCGCCCGGCCCGACCCGTTCACCCGCCCGACAGTCCCGGATTGCCAGAGCCTCCCGAGCTGCGCCCCGCCATGGGCCGGCCGTGTGTCCCCAGCCGTGACACCACCTGGAGCCTCGGTCGCGTCCAGATGGCCGGGACGCACCCGCTGTCACCTGGCCCCGCACGGCGGCCCCGCTCCTCCCCGGACGGCCCTCGCTCCAGCCGGCGTCTCTCCTTCGCTTCCCGAGCCAAGCCTGGCCTCCGGGCGGTCACCGGGCCAGGCGGCGAAGGCACCTGCCCCGCCCGGGAAAATGCACGAGCCCGCAAGTCCCTTCTGCCACCACCTCGACGGGAGCTTGCAGGAGAGGCAGGAGAAAGGAAAACAAGCCCGAGGCAGGGCCGGCCTGGCGTCTCCCACAAAACCGCCACCTGCGCCGCAGCCCCGGACTGGGGCCGCGGGCCCGGCGGGGAGCGAGGTCCGGGCCCGGCCGATGCGCCCGCCCGCCCCGGCGCGCCCCTTACCCGTGAGCCGGCCGCCCCCCTCGCCGTGCCCGCGGCGCCGCTGCAGGATGAAGTAGCAGCTGCTCTTCTGAGTCACCCAGAGCTTCAAGGCGTTCTTCAGCAACACCTCCTCGGGCTTGAGCCACATCGCGGAGGTCCGGCCGCGCCCGCGGGCCCCGGCTCACATCGCCCCGGCCGCCGGGCCGAGCCCGCTTGGGAGGAGGAGGAGGCGGCGGCGGCGGCAGCGGTGAGGAGCGCAACCAGCCGGCGCCCTGCGCTCGGGAGTCCGGGGAGCGCGGCGGGCGCAGCTCGCTCCTCGCGGCCCGCGCAGAGCGCGCGCAGGCCCCGCCCGGGCCCGCCCACGGGTCGCCGCGCCCCGCCCACCGGCCGCGCCCCGCCTACCCCGCCGGCTCCTGCGGCGCCGCCAGGGTTTCCGAGTCCCGGCGGCTCCAGCGCAGTTCCGGAGTGGAGGGAGGAAGTCCAATCCCGGCTGCCGGGCTCCCCGCCTCTCCCCCTCCGCTCGCGGGGGGCGCCGCGGCCCCTCTCCTCTCCAACGCCCCTGCGGGGAGGCAGCCCGGAGAGCAGCAGGAGGAGGAGGAGGCGATGGTGAAAAAGACATCTTGTTGTCCCAGCTGCAGGTTGCCGACCTAGGGCATTTATCTTTGGGGGGACAGAATGCACCCCAGGAAATCCAGGTGTGTTTGGAATAACACGGCACTTAAAATAACAAGAAACGTTTTTACAAATAACCAGAAAACAGCGTTAAAAGCTAAAAATTATTTTCCGATTTTTTTAAACGCTGAGCGGTACGTTTTCCGTGATCTCACGAGGGATCCCTCGGAGCTGCTGAAGAAGCTGCGATGTTGTAGGACCCTGCGGCGAGGTTCACACCAAACTCAACACTGGACGTCCCTCGTGGGCACAGAAGATGCCGATATTAGGGTTCCCCTGCAGGTCCCCTACCCAGGAACGAAACCAGGCACGTTGGTTCTCAGAGAATGGAAAAGCTGGGAAGTATGGAGTCGGTGATAGTAAAGAAAAGCTAGAGCGAATATGCAGGTAGGGCTTTAAAAGTATTTCCTCAAAGCGTGGTAGAAATAGACACGTGGACGCTGGCCTTGAACAGCTGAGGGGGGCTCCGAGGCGTCTCCTCAAGGAAGCAGTTAAATCCAACGTCCTAGAAAGAGAGGGAAAGAAACTCCAACATGACCCTCGGGTTTTGACAAAGGGACGCCTGACAACATGTGACTTAATTAGGACAAAACTGAAGTAAAGCTCCCACAAGATTCCTGGGAACTGAGTAGAACTGCTTCACTGGAGGCCAAGGAATCTGTTTGTAGAGGATCAGAAACCCAGATCTGACCCAGCAGGTGAGAAGCCAGGTAAGAGCCCTGTGCCCAGGACAAACGGGACTGCCCACCCAGGGGGCAGGGGCAGCTGTGGTCCAGAACTGCAGGCCATAGACAGATATCCCCTGAACACAACTGAGGGAGGGAGTCAGCTGTTCTCAGGGGGACTTGGGTGCCGCAGAGCACTCAGGGTGAGCAGGGACGGCTAGAAAATATTCCTTCCAGAAATAGTCGCCGGCACCCACCCCCCTCAGTCAGATGCGCTGCCAGGCCCTGGAGCTGCGGACATGAGTGGAACAGGGTTCCCTGCCCTGAAGGACTTTCAGGTAGGAAAGCAGGCACAAAGTGTCGTGGGCGTCATGCTGGGGACAGTGGGGTGCACAGAATGAACGGTCAGTTCCTCTGGGAGGGGACTGAGAAAGCCCCACAGAACAGCTGTGGTTTGACTGGGGCTTGGAAAATGAATGTGTTTGGCCCAAGGTCAAGTCGGGAGGGCAGGTCTGGTGAGCGGATCAGCACATATGTCTTTGTGGTTTAGGGCATACCTCTAGGGACAGACTGCCCTAGATCAAATCCCATTCCTCTTACTAGTTCACTGTGCAACCTTGACCTTGGGTAAGATAGGAAACTCAGGGAGTCTCAGTCTACTCAGCTCTAAAATTGGGATAATCATAGCACCTCCTTTATAGGTACTATCCAGTGTATAATATATTCAAGTGCTTAGAACAAACATAAACACTCAATAAATGTCAGCTATTATTACTAAATGTACAGAAGTTCTTGGAAGTGAAACAACCCACATATACACTCATCCATATTTTACCCATATGTTGAAGCCCTAATCCCTAGTATCTCAGAATGTGACCTTATTTGGAAATAGGGTCATTGAAGGTGTAATTAAGTTACAGTGAGCTCATTAGGGTGGACCCTAATCCAGTATGACTGGTGTCCTTATAAAATGGGAAATTTGGACACAGGCAGGCACAAAGGGAGAACAGCATGTGAAGATTACATGTGAAGATTGGAGTTAGGCTATCACAAGCCAAAGAACTACCAGAAGCTAGGAGAGAGGGCTGGAACAGATCCTTCCCTCAGAAGGAACCAACCT
The DNA here is from genome assembly GCF_028023285.1 of Balaenoptera ricei. Taxonomy (NCBI): domain Eukaryota; kingdom Metazoa; phylum Chordata; class Mammalia; order Artiodactyla; family Balaenopteridae; genus Balaenoptera; species Balaenoptera ricei. Next base: position 6,998,614 of record NC_082651.1, on the reverse strand, counting down.
CGATCTGGGATTTCCGGAAGCGTGAGACAATGTCTGCTGTTAAACCACGCAGTTCGTGGTACTGTGTTATGGCAGCCCTAGCAAACTCATACAGGTGGTTCTCTAATCTTGCCCACCCCTGCTCAGTAGCAGGTCTCTTGAGTTGGGTTCTGTTTCCTGCCAGGACCTTGACTGATGCCAGGAGGGTCCCCAGCACACACAGTTCCTCAATATGGAATTCTGGCTGGGCTACTCACCCATCTGTGCATGCATTGGGAGCAAAAGGGGTGTGGTAATCTGTGACATAGAGCGGCCACAGGATTACTCAAGAGAGCCACTGGTGGTAGTGTGATGGGCAGATAGAGGACAAGGCGTGGAGGGCCGTTGCTGCTGTTAAACACTGATTGCTATGACAGTGATGTTAATTACAAAGAGTGTACAGGGAGATGGCTGTTTCTGACTGCCTGAAGAGTTTTTTTTTTTTAAATAAGCATGAAGTTTTAAATTTCAATCTCAAGATACAGATATGGTGACATTCAGAGAATCCTTTATAGGGTACAGCTGCAGGACACACAAGGGTCATCCTCAGATCCTAAATATAATTGTTCAGGTTACAAAGTTGTTGCAAAGTTGGGTTTGTTTGTTTTTTTTACTGAAGTATAGTTGATTTATGATACTGTATTAGTTTCAGGTGTACAGCACAGTGATTCAGATAGATAGATATGTCCATTCTTTTTCAGATTCTTTTCCCTTTATTGCAAAGTTTAAGTGTTCAACCTCAGCAAATTCTCTTGCTAAGATTAGGACACTGACCAAGAAGGAGCAGGACCATAGATTGTGATGGGAATATTTGTGTGGACACAGACAAAGTGATAATTATGTGATGCCATAGAGGTGTTAGCTAACACTACAATGGCCATCATATTGCAGTATAAATGTATCACATCAGTATGTTGTACACCATAAGCTTACACAGTGTTTTATGTCAATTATATCTCAATTTTTTAAAAAGTTGAATGCAGAAACTCAAAGAAATGAAGAGGAGACAGAGAACAACAGAATTAGAGCATAAATTGACAAAATTATCCAAAACATTATCAACAAAAGTTATTAAAACAAATGTGTAACAGAGGGACTTCCATGGTGGTCCAGTGGGTAAGATTCTGCACGCCCAACGCAGGGGGCCCGGGTTCGATCCCTGGTCAGGGAACTAGATCCCGTGTGCATGCCGCAACTAAGAGTTTGCGTGACGCAACTAAGTAGTCCTCATGCCGCAACTAAAAGATCCCACATGCCACAACTAAAGATCCTGCATGCTGCAACAAAGATCCCACATGCCTCAGTGAAGATCCCACATGCCACAACTAAGACCCGGTGCAGCCAAAATAAATAAATATATATATATATATTTTTTTTAATGTGTAATAGAGAAAACAGATAAACCCAAAAGTTGGATATTGAAAAATTAATACAGTCTCTAGAAAGACTGATGAATGGAAAGAGAAAGAAAGAGGGAGGGGGGGAAGATTCAAAATAGAGCTTCATAAATGCAAATAAAAAACATAATTGTAGATTCTAGAGATGCTGAACAAACAATACTAATGTATTATTAAATTTTTTTAAAAAGCTGAGCTCCCGAACCCCAAGCTTCCCCTGCCTACAGAAGCAGCCCCTCTTCCCCTGTTTAAGGAAATAAGCAATCACTCACAAGAAGACCTTTTCACCTGGGGCCTTTGTCTCCCATTTGGATGCCCGTTCTCAAAACCTGCCCACACTGCACCTCATTGGCTTCACGCCCATAGCAAGAATAAACTCCCAGCTGAGCCCAGAAGAAAATTGCAAGGTCTGCTGGGGACGAGGTGGAGGTAGATTATACACCAAGGAAGTTGGAATATCTTGCCCATGTGTATTGAGAGGAAGCTGAGGGTCATGTATGGGAATGGAATCTACAGTGTTACACCAAGAGGGATGAAATGTAAGGTTGGATTCAGCAAGATTTACGAACATATATACACTCACTCGGGACTCCTGATGTAATGTGTTATATTCAGCACATCTGAGTGGCTCTAAGGTTTGATTCCTTGGTTTATTGAAACCTGGATTTAACAATGGCCTAAATTCAATGAGGATGAGATGCTAAAACTTCTCTGGCATATTGTAGACTAAGGAAAGGGTTTGAAGGCTTAGGAGATTAGAATGTTTGAGTTGATATATTATATGCAACCTACTCAACCAACACCCCACAAGCATACCATACCCCTGGCCATCAAGACCACCACCCTACAACCACAACATGCATCTTCATCAAGACACTGAGAAATGTGGGAAACTTCTTCTAGTAATGGCAGTTAAAGACCAATCCTCCTGCCAAAAACCGCCATAAAAGCTGGACAAAGTATTGTTTTTAAATCTGTTTCTTCAAGTCATGAGAGAACTACTGTGGCAGCAAGGACTTGAGGTGGCAAGAATCTGAGGAGGTGAGTCAGACATATGATCAAGTTCTTCCCCTCTAAGTATTTGCAGATTTCAAGTGGCAGCTCGGAGACTAAGAAGCCAAGCACACCTTCTGGACATTTACAGGGCCAGAGAGATAAAAACTGGAGTTAGGATCCCCAAAGCGTTACATCCTCAGAGTAGAGAAGAGCCAGAAGAAGACAACCCTTCACAAAAACTAGACCTGCCCAGCCCACAAGCATCCCAATGCCTGATTCAAACGCCTCCCCCAACCCTAATGACCCACCAGGAGCAAAAGTAAATTCTCCCAACAGATGATAGCACCATCCAAAGACTCACTTTTTTTCCATGGTCTTTCATACTCCATATTCAGCATCAATACGTTACCAGGCATAAGAGGAAACAAGACCACGTGACTAAAAATCAAGAGAAAATAACAAAATCTATTAGTAACAAATTCACGAAATAGCCAGATATTGGAGTTACCAGACACAGAGTAGAATATATGTAAATAATAAGTTCAAGAATTGCAATGAAAATATAATTTCAGCAAAGAAGTGGATATACACACACACACACACACACACACACACACACACACACACACACGGGTCAAATAGAAATCCTAGAATGGAACAATACAATACCTGAAACTGTGAACTCCACCCATGGGTATAACAGTCGATCACACAAAGTGCATTGGTGAACTGGAATATTAAAAGAAAACAGCCAGAGATTTCTCCCAAGAAGATATGCAAATAGACAATAAGCATATGAAAAGATGCTCACCATCATTAGCCATCAGGGAAATACATATCAAATCTACAGTGAGATACCGCATTGCACTCACTAGGACGGCTGTAATTAAAAGAAGAAAAAACATAGACAATAACAAGTGTTGGTGACACAGGAACTGTCATATGTTGCTGTTGAAAATGTAAATGGTGTAGCCACTTTGAGAAACAGTTTGAAAGTTCCTCAAAAAGTTAAACATGAAGTTACTATTGACCCAGCAATTCTACTCCTAGGTATATATACCCAAGAGAATGAAAACATTGAAGACCTATGTTCTGGATTCCCCGAGTGGTCCAGTGGTTAAGAATCCGTCTTGCAATGCAGGGGACGCCGGTTCAATCCGTGGTTGGGGAACTAAGATCCCCCATGCCGCGGGGTATCACTAATCGCGCACGCCACAACTACTGAGCCCGTGCTCTGGGGCCCACTCAGCACAACTAGAGAGAAGCCTGCGCACCACAACGAAGAGCCCACTAAGACCCAACGCAGCCAATAAATAAATAAATAAATAAATAAATAAATTTTTAAAAAGAAAGAAAACCTATGTTCACACAAAACTTTACATGAAGGTTCATAGCAACATTACTCATAATAGTTAAAAAATGGGGGCTTCCCTGGTGGCGCAGCGGTTGAGGGTCTGCCTGCCAATGCAGGGGACACGGGTTCGAGCCCTGGTCTGGGAGGATCCCACATGCCGCGGAGCAACTGGGCCCGTGAGCCACAACTACTGAGCCTGCGCGTCTGGAGCCTGTGCTCCGCAACAAGAGAGGCCGCGATAGTGAGAGGCCCGCGCACCGCGATGAAGAGTGGCCCCCGCTTGCAGCAACTAGAGAAAGCCCTCGCACAGAAACGAAGACCCAACACAGCCATAAATAAAATAAATAAATAAATAAAATTTGAAAAAAGAAAATCCTCCCTATTTCACTTACAAAATTAATTAAAAAAAAAAAAAAGGAAACAACCCAAATGTCCAACAACTGATGAATAGATACACAAAATCTGTTATATCCAAACAGAGTATCATTCAGCCATGAATGAAGTACTGGCATATGCCTCAATGCAACATGGATGAATCTTGAAAACCACTATACAAAACGAAAACAAGACACGAAGAAGCACATATTATATGATTCCATTTATATGAAATGTCCGGAATAGGCAAATCCATAGAAATGGAAAGTGGATTAGTGGCTGCCATGGGCTGAGGGGAGGGATGAATGGGAGAAATTAAGAGTAACTGCTTTATGGGTACAGGGTTTCCTTTGGAGTGATGAAAATGTTTTGGAAAATGGGGTGATGCTGGCCCAACATTGTGAATATACTGAAAACCACTGAATCGTACACTTTAAAAGACAACTTGTAGAAAATGGATAGTAATACAAACACTGCTTGTCCAAAGCAATGCAAATAAACTTCAGTCCATTGAGATATCCCTTCTAGGATATTAATCAGTTTTGCATGTTAGCAAATTCACTTCAGCGTTCTTGACTAATATCTGCATCTATACCTATTTCAAATTCTCCTTTGAACTAGTCTTAACATCTTACTGGTTTCATCATTAATTAATGAGTTGAATAAAATTGTTGGTCTGTGTTCATTTTATGTTTGCAATAAGAAGTATGCTTTTAACTTTTTGAAAATTACACTTTAGCAATTAGAAGAAGGGGGACGTGATTGCTAGATGCTGAAATTATTTCCCTATAGTAGAAAGATGGAAAATGGAGAGAGACGTTAAGAGAAGAGGAACTTCAAAGATACTTGTGCTCCCCTACACAGGATACAAACACCCAACTAAATATACTCCCTGGCCTTAAGAAAAGATGCTAGTTCCTTAGTCTAACACCCTTGGCAAAGCATATCTGTAGATGCAGACCTGGTCTCTGACACCTGTCTCTGCTCTGAGAGCACCCAAACCCCAGTGGCCGTCCCCTCCGCTCTGACTGGCCGTCTGACAAAACATGGGAACACTGGCACAGAAGCGTGCCCTGCTGTGCAATGATGGGCATTAAGAAATGAAAGCACACCACTCATCAAAACTTCATCACCGCGATTTGCTTAGATTTAGGGTTAGGTTATGTTTAGAGCTAGGGTTTTGTCAGGTGGCTGACCAAATTGGCCATAGGTTTGCTAAGAAACACTAAAAGCCTCTTCTCCAGGAGTGGAGGGAAGCTGCATGTACAAGTCCGTCTATGTCATCATTGCTTGTACTTGGGGTTGGCTCTGGGCTGGGAATCCTCTCTAGAACCCCAGCCCTGACTCCTATGTCCCTGCCAAGACTGCCATGTCAGTTTCCTTCTGACCTCCTCTCTTTCCCCTTGATCTTCCCTTCACACATGCAATGGATAAAAACTGAAAACGAAAGAGGAATTGGAAATGAAAAACTGAATATTTCAAGACTTAGACCTGAAGCACTGAGGAAATCCTAAGAGAACATGTTTGGTTTCTGTTCACAACCATGCTATTTAATTCTTCATGAAATTGTCAGTTTTGTTATCTATAATCCTCCATTAGTTTCCTATTAGATACTAAATGTAATAGTTTAAAATTTTTAATCCTAAACAATATATGTTTGTGAAATTATTGATTTTCTTTTGAACAGTACTTCAGGTCCTCCTATTTGGCTTGACTGTTGGCTCACATATTTAGTATGACTTCTCCAAATCACGACTTTGTTTCCTCTTAGATCAGGAATCCTGTGAAGGGTGGCCCTGTCCTTTAGGGCATGGATTCTATTTCCACTCTTGACTGCCCATTTGATCTTAACATGCAGTGAAAGTGCCCCCTGTGCTTGTCCACATATTCCTATAACACTGCCTTCCGCCCCGTGGGCTCAAAGCCCTGCTCACAATCAGTCACAGAACAAGTTCTAGATCAGTTAAGTCAAAAAACATTCAGTGAGAATGTTCAACAGGCTAGCGCTGTCTGAAATTCCTGGGATGCAAAGATGAATGAATTTAATATCTGCCTCCATATCTTACCAAGGGGACATTCCCCCAAGGGAGAAAGGACACAGAAGGAGGACCGCTATGCATTAAGTACAGTGCTTGCTGTATTTCCAATATCACTCATGTTTCGCAATAAATTTGAAAAGAAAGTAAAATCAGTCCCATTTTACAGATGAGGAAAATCAGGCCCATAGAAAAATTTAGTACTTGCCAATAGCACGCATCTGGTAGGTGGCAGAACCAGCATTTGTTCCTAGGCTTTTCTGAATCACAAACAAACACTTTCTCTGTTAATGTGCACTTAGTTGATTTCAGTCTGATTCATAGAAGAGTAACATCACTTTTTTTTTCCTTACCATTACTTTCGATGAAGATTAGAGCCATCACCCGAGTTCCATGGGCTTCAAAGAAGGCAGACCTGGATTCCAAATTCTGCTTCCCCACTTCCCAGTCATGAGACCACAGGCAAGTTCCTTAACCTCTTACAGTTTCCATTTCTTGATTGGAATATGCGCGTCTCACTGAGATGTTACAAGGCCTAAATGAGGTAAGCTAAGTCTCACACCTACCACAGGGCTTGCCCCATGTGCATCTTCCAAATGGCAAGTGTTATAATCACCTCTGGGTTAATCCCACCCTGGCCCTGGCCACACGGGCGACATCCCTTTTCTCTGCCTGCAGTTCTGAAGGTGCTTTCAGGTGGTGAAGACATTCTCTCAAGCACAGGGGAGCATAGAACAGCAGAGGCCACTGGACTCATTTTTCACTTTTAAATCCAGGAAAGGAGGTTAGTAAGTCACAAATCATGACCTATCCACATGAACCACTATTGAAAACAGACCTTAGTCAGCGTAGTCATACGTAACTGGTAGATTCTTTTTTGGTAAATGTCAGTAGCCACCACTGGTTTGAGATAAGTCAGGGCTGAAGGTCGCCCCACCCCCCACCCCCAGCCCCATACACTTAACAAAAGGTAATTTGTTTGAATGGAAGCAAGTCACAGACCAAACGCAAACATGTATTGAACATAAAAAGAAAGCCCAATATAGTCCTACACTGTGTTTTGGGAGTTTTTTTGTTTTCTGGGTTTTTTTGGCTGTGTTGTGTCTTCGTTGCTGTGCGCGGGCTTTCTCTAGTTGTGGCAAGCGAGGGCTACTCTTCGTTGCGGTGCGTGGGCTTCTCATTGCGGTGGCTTCTCTTGTTGCAGAGCATGGGCTCCAGGCACTCGGGCTTCAGTAGTTGTGGCTCGCGGGCTCTAGAGCGCAGGCTCAGTAGTTGTGGCGCACGGGCTTAGTTGCCCTGCGGCATGTGGGATCTTCCCGGACCAGGGCTCGAACCTGTGTCCCCTGCATTGGCAGGCAGATTCTTAACCACTGTGCCAGCAGGGAAGCCCCTACACTGTGTTTTTTAAGCCCCCTAAGTCTCAGGTCTCACCGCACCTGGCATTATATGTTAATGTCAAGACAAAAACACAACCGTGTCCCAGAAGTAATTTCCTAGTTGGCATCAGTCAACCAGAATCCTCTGAGTCAGAAGCTGGACATAGGACCATTCAGTTCGAGCCTTAGATACCATTCCAGGGATGAGAGGTGAAGGGCTTGCTAAGTTTTAGCCAACCCATCTCTCAAACGAAACGAATGTCAACAATAAAATCACTTTTCTAACACCCATTGGACCAATTAACAAATTCTCTGTTGTGGATTAGAGAGAAAGACAGCTGGAGTGCGGGCATTTGATTATATGCTCCCTAGCCACCCCTGGAGTGTGTATTTGTGCTTAGAATTAGGGTGTCTGATGCTGTATCTAGAGTGAGGATTAAAATATACATATATATATATTTTTCCAAGGTAAGTTACTGCCAACACTACAACCACTGTCTGCCCTCCAAGAATCACAGGACTCTACGGATCTGTGGCTTAGTTAGAATACAGCCATCAGGACTTCACTGGCGGTCCAGTGGTTAAGACTCCATGCTTCCGCTGCAGGGAGCTTGGGTTCGATCCCTGTTCAGGGAACTAAGATCCCTCATGCTGCGCTGCGTGGCCAAATAAATAAATAAATAAAATAAAATAAAAGCGGCAGTTAAAAAAAAAAAAAAAAAAAGAATGTAGCCATTAAAAGCGCCCTCTTCAGGGACTGGTGCAGCGGGAGGGTCCTGGCATCCCCTTCTAGACTCTAGGACAGTTCATCTAACCTCTGCTTGCATTTTTCCCCCTATGTCTGTACTTACATAAAGAATGTTAACATGTTTGGAAAGAGTCCAACCAAATACAGCTCACGTCCATCTCGTTAGAAATTCCCCTCGTAGGGACTGTGCAGCCTCAACCAGATCAGACTCTTCTCCCTGGAAAAACAAGGCACAAGAATGAGGCCAAAAGAGACAGGAGAACTAGGGAAGGAAAAGTAAATCTTATGTTCTCAGCTCTTTTTGCATTTCAAAAAAAGTTATAATTGGAGAAATTGTATCAAATGGCAGTGCTTGTGAGTCTGCACATGTGCCAACGAAAATTACACAGTTAGGAAATGTACAAAGGAGCCATGTCCTGTTCCAGATTCTTTCCCTACTTTGCAACTGGTTTGTTTCATTTCTTTATGAGACAGAGAACCTATACTAATAACCCCCACAAAATAGATGGTTACACCACAATAGTATTAAATCAAAGGACAAAGCCTTGAAACACTCTAATGAGCTCTGAAAGATTGCTGATCTACATCTGATACATACTCTGCCTTCTATTTCAATAATAAGCTTCTTAGTAGAAAGAGGCTTTTGATAAATTAGAAGAATCTCCATAAACTAGAATCCTCCCAAGGTACAAATTATACTGTTCTTGCTGAGTCCCCAGGATTTGGCTTAAAAATGTTTTCTTTGCATATTCATCCACCACTGGACCAATAAGAGTAGAGGTCCTTCTCATATCCTGGCATGATTTCTGATTGTTACTCACTAGATTACATTATGAATCCCCCTCTTTCACTTCATCACCACTATTGATGTTAACAAGGCCCCACTTTCAATGAAAGCTAAAATTTAAGGATTCCATTTAAAGGGTATAGGCCAACAAGCAAAAAAAGACCTTTGCTGAGGCACGTAATCCTGCTATTTCAGAGGACCCAGGATAAAAATAAGACCCTAAAACCTTCCAAGGAGGAGAAACAGATCACAAACAAAAGAGGAGGAATCAGAGCAACATCACACTCCTCAACCACAACACTGGAAGCTGGCAGACAGTGGAACAAAACCTTCAGAAATCTGAGAGAATGATTTTAGACTAGGAATATTATACCCAGCCAAACTATGAATCAAGTATAGTGTGTTAATCCAGTAAAGACATGCTCAGATATTTCAAAAGCTTTGCTTGCCAAATATACTTTATCAGGAAATACTGAAAATTGTGAAAAGAGGGAGGAAATGGGAGCCCGGAAGTAGAAAACTCAACAGAGGGGAGTCAAAGGGAACTCTCCAGACAAGGGTCAAGGTGGTCCCAGCACAGCAGTCCTGCATGGTGCAGGCAGCCTGAGGCAGCAGGACACTTATGAACCTAAGGACCATCTGATTGAAAGGAACTGGGTTGAGAGGAACTTGATGACTCTGGCAGAGGGTTTGAGAAAGAATTTACATTGAACACCTAGAAAACTAAGCCAATTTTTTAAAATTAATTTTTATTGGAGTATAGTTGCTTTACAATGTTGTTAGTTTCTACTGTGCAGCAAAATGAATCAACTATACATATATCCCCTTTTTATTGGATTTCCTTCCCATTTATGTCACCACAGTGTGTTAGGTAGAGTTCCCTGTGCTATACAGCAGGTTCTCATTAGTTTCTATGTTATACATAGTATCAATAGTGTATATGTGCCAATCCCAATCTCCCAATTCCTCCCACCGCCCTTTTCTCCTTAGGCTAATTTTTTAAATGAAGAAATGTTTAACACAAGGGGGATTAAGTTTTACAAAGAGAGAGATGTAATCATATATAATTATGGCTTGGCTGTGATTAATTTAATTAAAATAACATACTATATATAATATATAATATATATGATTAATATATTCTTGACTATATACATATATATTTTTTAAATTTTATTTATTTATTTTTGGCTGCGTTGGGTCTTCGTTGCTGTGCGCGGACTTCCTCTAGTTGCGGTGAGCAGGGTCTACTCTTCGTTGCAGTGCGCGGGCTTCTCATTGCGGTGGCTTCTCTTGTTGTAGAGTATGGGCTCTAGGTGCACGGGCTTCAGTAGTTGTGGCTTGCGGGCTCCAGAGCGCAGGCTCAGTAGTTGTGGCACACGGGCTTAGTTGCTCCACGGCATGTGGGATCTTCCCGGACCAGGGCTCGAGCCCGTGTCCCCTGCATTGGCAGGCTGATTCTTAACCACTGCGCCACCAGGGAAGTCCCTCTTGATTATATATTAAAATAACATGCTTATATTATAATTTAGTATTAATTTAATCAAAATAACATAATCACTGAGTGTTGATTTTAATGAAATATAATATGGCTGTGGTGGCAGGACATGGGGCCAGTGTAGAGTATTGTGGAAAGGGAAGGGTAGAAAAACTTCTCATCTTTCATGATAGGAAGTGAATTGATAATATATACATTAAAAATAAAGAATTAGTAATATAAGCCTATTATTTAAAAATAGGGATGTCTGGGTGTCCACAGAGCTCATGGGCACCATCTCATTTTTGTTTCATAATATACACTGGATTCATACCACAGGAGTGCAGTTGTAACCTGAGATTAGAGACTACCAGAGGCAGGTGAACAAGTCTACCCTGGTGTAAAGGTCACCTTGTTTCAAGTAAATGAACTCATTGATTATTTCATGAAATCTTCAAACCCTGTTGAGCTGTACTCAATGTATATAATCTTAATCTATTTCTAGAGATTATCTGTTATTTTCATTTGTTGCCAGATTTATTTTCTCACATCATTTTTGTATTACTTTACTCATCTGCAAATTTCACTGTGATCTTTTTAAAAAATATGGAGGGGTTTCCCTGAGGAAATATCTGGGCTGTGTTTTTGTTTTGTTTTGTTTTTATTTGAGGTTAGGAAATAAATTACAAATTATATTGCAAAAAAAATTAAAAATAAAATAAAAATAAAAATAGGGATGTAAATAGCAGAAGAAAGTGCAAAGAGAGTTGAAAGAGGTTGTCTCTGGGGAGTAGCCGTGACGGGTGGGGGGGGATGGAGCATGGGGGGATGTTGTTATAAGTTTAAAGAAAGATATGTCTTATAAAATTATGTATTCTGTTAAATATAGTTTTTTTTAATTTTAAGGAATGAGCAGGAGTTAGAGAATGGGTAGAATGAATTTAGGAAAATCACATTTAGAGATAGGAATGATTAATTTAATTCCTGATGGCTGAGGCCAATAATTTCCTCAGTTTACCAAGACAAATAGCCAACCTTAAATGATCTATTTCCATTGCTGAGAACATGGGAGGATAAGCAACCGAAATCCACAGATTCCTCCCCGTCACCTAGTAACGACAAGGAAGCACCTCTGGCAGCACTGATTCCCATTTCTTAGGTTAGTGCACCCACAAACCCTATCCCAAGGGACTGGGCATTGTTTTAGATACTTGGAAATGAGCCAAAGAGATTACCAGGGGTTCCTTCTTTTCAGCACACTAGCCTTGGCATTTCCTTGTTTTATAAGTCCATAGGAACAGAGGTTAACTTGTAGATTTTTCTCTAGTGGAAATGCAAATTAATTTCTCTCCCATGGAACAGACAACCCCAAAGGCTATGGCTTATGGCCCTGTTGGACATTATCCAGTTCTGTATCTAAACTAGCAATGTATTAAATTGCCGATATAGGCCTCGTTTGGCAAATGCTTGTAGCATCTGATTAGTCACAACAGCTTAATTGTTCCCTCATTAACTGAGTTGACTAAATCTTTGACATTTTCATTTTATATTTGCATGAGAGTAATGATGTTACCTTTTGGAAAATTATACTTTAGCAAAGACTAAAATGAAACCTGTAGAAACATTTTAAAAGCTCCTCTTCTGAAATTATAAAGGATTAAGACACGTGTTAAAAGACGCTCAACGTATTAGTAAAAAAGTGAAACGCAAATTAACTTGACATGTTTATTCCCATCAGATTGGCAAACATTCCCATGTGTCAACGTCAAGTGTAGGGAGATAGGTCCTCTCATACATAGCTGGTGAGATTACAAATGGATGAAGTCACTTTGGAGACCAATTTGGCAATATCTATTAAAATTTAATATGGGAAAAATAAATAAATAAAAAATAAAATTCCTATTCTTGGAACGAGCCCTTCAAACCCATACTTACAAAAATCAAGACATTTCTTTTAAAAGCAACTAAGTAGATGGAACTGATGGGGTTTTATCTTCTTTGGTCTTCTGATTGGAGGTAACTGCTAGACTCAGTCAACCAAACACAAGTATTTTCCAGGGAGAGCCTTCTAGACTCATAGGGTGGGCCCAGTCTTCACAGACATGACAAAATAAATGGGACTAAGACAAAATCTTTTTCAAAATGAAGCTTGGAGGCAGTGATTTCTCTTAGAGTCTAGAGGAAAACAAAATTATGCTCTGGTTGGTAGGAAAAGCTTTTCCCCAAGCAGGTGCCCCTGGAGCTGGGACTTTGAAAGGCAGGACGGGGAGAGGAAGGCACAGAGTGGGCAGAGCCAGGAGGCCTGGCTGAGGCAGGCCTGTGGAGGAGGGAGAGCTTGAGGGCCGGAGAAGGAGATGGCTATTCCTCCATCCACTCACTTGCTCACTGACAATGTATTACCTCATTCCGTTCATTCATTATCTTTTCGTGTATCTTAGTCTATTCGGGCTGCTCTAACAAAAATACCATAGACTGGGAGGCTAATTAACAACAGAAACGCTATTTCTCACAGCTCTGGAGGCTGGGCAGTCCAAGATGATGATGCCTACAGATTTGGAGGATTGGAGTCCTGCTTCGTAGATGGCAGTATTTTCACTGTGTTCTCACTTGGCAGAAAGAGCAAGGGGGTTTCCTGGGGTCTCTTTTGTAAGGTCACTAATCCCATTCATGAGGGCTCTACCTTCATGACCTGATCACCTCCCAAAGGCCCCACCTCCTAAAAGCAACACATTGGGGAATAGGTGTCAACATATGAATAGGGGGGTGGGGGGCAACAGAAACATTCAGTCTATAGCATTGTGTTTTTGAATTAGATTGCAAGTTCCTTTGCATTACCGTAATTATTCTTATGGGGTAAACAAAGATTGAAAAAACATACAAAGTGTACTGCTTTGCTAGGGCTGCCGTAACAAGATACCACAGACAGGTGGCTTTGAAACAGGAGCGAAGGGGTCAGAACACAACCTTTAAAACAATGACATAGCCCTTGAGGATACAGCAAAAACTGGTTAGAACCAACTAGGTCCAAGATGGTGGAAGGTTCGACTTCCAGTATACTATGAGCCTCACTATACACTCACTCTAATATTATACCTCAGCTAAATGACACACCCACAGGTGCCATGACAGTTCAGAGGCTGACCATAAAAGGCCAAAAAGTGGGTGGTGGCCCAATTCCTGGAAATCTCCGCCCCTTCCCTGAAATAGCTGGAATAATCCCCCCCACTCATTAGCCTATGAAATTACCCAGTCCATAAGAACTAACCACCCCATATTTCAGGGCCTCTCGCCTTCTGAGACAGACCGCATTCTGTCTCTGGCATGTGTCTCTCTCTAAATAAATCCACTTCTTACCTATCACTTTGTCTCTCACTGAATTCTTTCTGCAATGAGACATCAAGAACCTGAGCTTCATTAAGTCCTGAGGCCAGGTGTGCGATCTCAATGAAAACACAGTGGGTTCAGGTCCCAATCTGGGTTCTGGCCAGGTTTGAGTCCCGGCCCATGGGTTCAAGTCACAATCTGAGTTGTGCGGTTTCAGCTTAACCAACATAAATTTTTTTTCTCACGGTTCTGGGGCTGGAAGTCCAAGATCAAGGTGCTTGGAAGTTTGGTTTCTGGTGAGATTTCTCCCTTGAGTTGCAGGTGGCCGCCTTCCCGCTCTGTCCTCAAATGGCCCTTTCCCTGTGGGCTCGCATCCCTGGTGTCCCTTCCTTTTCTTATAAGGACGCCAGTCATATTGGGTTAGGGCCCAATCATATGATGTCATTTAACCTTAATTACCTCTTTAAAAGTGCTGTCTCCAAATACAGTCACATTCTGAGGTGTAGCAGGGGTCAGGACTTCAACATATGAATTTCGGGGCTACACACTTCCATCCATAACACATGGTAAAAACAGTACAAAAGGATACACATTGAAAAATACATCTCGCATCCACCCTGCCTTCAGTCCTGTGTCCTCAAATGCACGTTATCATTCAGATTTTACATGCCTCTGAATGTAAGTTTTTTTGTTTGTTTTTTTTTCTTTTGGCTGCGTTGAGTCTTCGTTGCTGCGTGTGGGCTTTCTCTAGTTGCGGCGAGCGGGGGCTACTCTTCGTTGTGGTGCTCGGGCTTCTCATTGCGGTGGCTTCTCTTGTTGTGGAGCACAGGCTCTAGGTGTGCGGGCTTCAGTAGTTGTGGCACTTGGGCTCAGTAGTTGTGGCACATGGGCTTAGTTGCTCCACAGCATGTGCGATCTTCCCCAACCAGGGATCGAACCTGTGTCCCCTGTGTTGGCAGGTGGATTCTTAACCACTGCGCCACCAGGGAAGTCCCTGAATGTGAGTTCTTTGAAGGCTGAGACCATGTGATGTAATCTCTACAAAAAGGAGCAGTGGGCCACACGCTCAGGCCTGCAGACGAGGTGAGCATCAGACCTTATAGGCCAGCACCGCCCTCTGACCTCTGCCCTCTTCAGAACGCATGGAGGAGGGGAAGGAGGAGCACATGCTGTTTGCTGAGGACACACCTCTGGGTGCAGTTCTAGACAAAGGAGAAAATTGGGAAGGAACCATCATCCTACAGAACTCACAGGGAAGGGGGAGAAAGACCAGGGAAGCAAAAACAACAACAACAACAACAAAAACAAAAATGAAATTAACTGGCCTGGAGATTTTCCAAAGTATTTTAACCTGGACAAAATAATATGTTGGCTACTGTATTTACATTTTGAAAATTCCTTTACTTTATATGTCTGCATAAATGTTTTTAGTTTTTTAAAAACAGCTTTATGAGATGTAATTCACACATCGTAAAATTTACCTGTTAAAGTATACAATCCAGGGACTTCCCTAGTGGTCCAGTGGTTAAGACTCCACACTCCCAATGCAGGGGGCCTGGATTTGATCCCTGGTTAGTGAACTAGATCTCGCACATGGCAACGAAGATCCCGCGTGCCACAACTAAGACCCAGCGCAGCCAAATAAATAAATAAATAAATAGATAGATAGATAAATAAATACATATTTTAAAAAGCATACAATCCAGGGGACTTCCCTGGTGGTGCAGTGGTTAAGAATCCGCCTGCTAATGCAGGGGACATGGGTTCGATTCCTGGTCCGGGAAGATCCCACATGCCGCGGAGCAACTAAGCCCGTGCACCGCAACTACTGAGCCTGTGCTCTAGAGCTCACGTGCCACAACTACTGAAGCCCGTGCACCACAACTACTGAGCCTGTGCTCTAAAGCTCACGAGCCACAGCTACTGAAGCCCGTGAGCCTAGAGCCCGTGCTCCACAACAAGAGAAGCCACCACAATGAGAAGCCTGCACACCGCAACGAAGAGTAGACCCCGCTCGCCACAACTAGGGAAAGCCCGTGCGCAGCAACGAAGACCCAATGCAGCCCAAAAATTAAAAAATAATAAATAAAATTAAATTTTAAAAGAAAAGTATACAATCCAGGGACTTCCCTGGGTCCAGTGGTTAAGACTCCGTGCTTCCACTGCACAGGTTCGATCCCTGGTGGGGGAACTAAGATCCCACATGCCGTGTGGTGTGGCAAAAAAAAAAAAAAAAAATTAAAGTATACAATCCAGTGGTTTTTAGTAGATTCACAAGGTTGTACAACCTTTAGTGCTATCTAATTCCAGAACATTTTAATCAGATATGCTAAAAGAAAACCAGTACCCGTTAGAGTAATTCCCATTCCCCATTCCTCCCAGCCCCTGGCAAACACCAATCTGCTTTCTATAGATTTGCCTATTCCAGACATTTCATAAAAATGGAATCATACAATATGATGCCTTTTGTGTCTGGCTTCTTTCAATTAGCGTGATGTTTCCAAGACTCATCCACGTTGCAGCACGTGTCAGTACTTCATTCCTTTCTATGGCTGAATGTTATTCCATCATATGGATTGACCACATTTTGTTTATCCATTCATCAGTTTATGGACATTTGGGTTGTTTCCGCTTTTTAGCTATCATGAATAGTGCTTCTATGCACATTCACGTACAAGTTTTTTTCGTGGACATATGTTTTCAGTTCTCTTGGTATATACCTAGGAGTAGAATTGCTGGGTCAAATGGAAACTCTGTTTAACTTTTTCAGGAATTGCCAAACTGCTCAGCCGCATTATTTTACATCTCTACCAACAGTGTATGACGGTTCCAGTTTCTCTGCATCTAACACTTATTGTCTTTTTCTTCTTAACATCTTTATTGGAGTATAATTGCTTTACACTGTTTTGTTAGTTTCTGCTGTATAACAAAGTGAATCAGCTATATGTATACATATATCCCCATATCCCCTCCCTCTTGCGTCTCCCTCCCACCCTCCCTATCCCACCCCTCTAGGTGGTCACACAGCACCGAGCTGATCTCCCTGTGCGATGCAGCTGCTTCCCACTAGCTATCTATTTTATTGTCTTTTTGATTGTAGCTATCCTAGTCAATGTGAAGTGGTATCTCCTGGTTTTGATTTACATTTTCCTAATGGCTAATGAGGTTGAGCCTCTTTTCAAGTACTTCTTGGTCATTTGTATATTTTCTTTAGACAACTATCTATTCAGAGCCATTGCCCATTTTTAAATTAGGCTGTCTTTTTATTTCTTTCTTTTTTTTTTTTTTTTTGATGTGGACCTTTTTTTTTTTTAAGTCTTTATTGAATTTGTTACAATATTGCTTCTGTTTTATGTTCTGGTTTTTTGGCCACAAGGCATGTGGGATCTTAGTTCCCCAACCAGGGATCGAACCCGCACCCCCTGCATTGGAAGGCGAGGTCTTAACCACTGGACTGCCAGGGAAGTCCCTGTCTTTATATTTGAGTTGTAATCGTTCTATATACTCTAAGTCGAAGTCTGTTTTAGTCTGCTCAGGCGACCAAAACAGGATACCGTAAAATGGGTGGCTTAAACAATAGGAATTTATTTTCTCACAGTTCTGGAGGCTGGGAGTCCAAGATCAGGATGCCAGCTGGGTTGGTTTCTGGTGAGACCTCTCTCCTTGGCTTGCAGACAGTGTCCTCACGTGCCCTTTCTTCTGTGGATACACATCTCTAGTGTCTCTTCCTCTTCTTATGAAAACATCAGTCATGCTGGATTAGGGCCCACCCTTCTGATCTCATTTAACCTTAATTACCTCTTTAAAGGCCCCATCTCAAATACAGTCACATTGGGGGTTTGGGCTTCAAAATACGAATTTTTGTGGGAGTTTGAGATTAGCAGAGGCAAACTATTATATATAGGATGGATAAACAACTGTCCATCTGTATATGGTCCTACTGTATATCACAGGGAACTATATCCTGTGATAAACCATAATTGAAAGGAATAAGAAAAAGTGTATATATATGTAGAACTGAGTCACCTTGCTGAACAGCAGAAATTAAACACAACATTGTAAATCAACTATGCTTTTTTTAAAATAAAATTTTTAAAAATATATGAAGTATTGGGGAACACAATTCAGTCCATGACAAAGTCCCTTATCAGAGGTATGATTTGCAAAAGTTTTCTACCATTGTGAGTGCCTTTTCACTTTTTTCATGATGTCCTTTGAAGGACAAAAGTTTTGGGAGGATTTTTTTTTTTTAATTGTATTTATTTATTTTTTGGCTGTGTTGGGTCTTCGTTTCTGTGCGAGGGCTTTCTCTAGTTGCGGCAAGCGGGGGCCACTCTTCATCGCGATGCGCGGGCCTCTCACTATCACGGCCTCTCTTGTTGCAGAGCACAGGCTCCAGACGCGCAGGCTCAGTAATTGTGGCTCACGGGCCCAGTTGCTCCGCGGCATGTGGGATCTTCCCAGACCAGGGCTCGAACCCGTGTCCCCTGCATTGGCAGGCAGACTCTCAACCACTGCGCCACCAGGGAAGCCCCTGGGGGATTTTTTAATGAATTTTTATTATGTCCAGTTTACCTATTTTCTCTTTTTTGTTGCTTATACTATTGGTGTCATATATAAGAAACCACTGCCTAATCAAAGGTCATAAAGATTTTTACCTCTGTGGGCTTCTAAGAGTTCTATAATTTTAACACTTAGATTTATGGTTTGGCTCCATTTTTAGTTAATTTTTGCATATGGTGTGGGTTAGGTGTCCAGCTTCATTCTTTTGCATGTAGATATCCAATTGTCCCAGAACTAGTGGTGGTAAAGACTATTCTTTCCCCATTGAATTGTCTTGACACGCTTGTTGAAAATCAATTGACCATAAAAGTAAGAGTTTATTTTGGGACTTTCAGTTCTATTCCATGGATTTATATGGTTACTTTTACACGAGTACTACACAGTCTTGATCATTGTAGGTATGTAGTAGATCTTGAAATAGGAAAGTGTGAGTCCTCCAACTTTACTCTTTTTTTTTAGATTGTTTTTGCTACTTTGGGTCTCTTGCATTTATGAAGGAATTTGAGATCAGCATGTCAATTTCTGCAAAAAAACAGCTGGGATTTTGATAGGGATTGCCTTGAATCAGTAGGTCACTTTGAGTACTATTGCCATCTTAATAGTAAGTTTTCCAATCCGTAAACATGAGATGTCCTTCCCCTTATTTCCATCTTTAATTTCTTTGAACAATCTTTGTAGTTTTCAGTATACAAATCTTGCGCTTCTTTTGTGAAACTTATTCCTAAGTATTTTATTGTTTTAGATGCTATCCTAAATGGAATTTGCATAAACATTTTTTAATGGAGTTATATTGCTGAATGTTTATGAGAAACAGTTACAATTTTAAAAGAAAAACAGTTCCCTTATAGTGGTGATCATTAAAACTTCCCTACCAAATCTCCCCATTAGCTTTTCATCACTTCACTTTCATTTTCCTTTCCTTTCTGCCCACACCTTTGCCTGAATACCTTACTCAAGACACATATAAACAAGCTCGAACCAACCTCTCGAAAGTGAACAAAAGACAAGGGAAAAGGAATAAAGAAGGAGACCAACTGTCTGTTTGCTTAACCACTGCTTCCAATGGAGGCCTTTCCCCTTAGCTTTGTGCACACCAACTGCACCATCTATTATGTTGCATCCCAAGCTTCTTTCTGGAAAAAAAGATTATGGGAAAAATATTGCCTAAACACAGAAACATGCCTGCAGAAGTCAAGGACTTTCTGGGATTTGCATTAACGCTGGATTGTCCTGATGATTGTTAATAACAGCCGAGGCTGACCTCAGGCATAGGAGAGAAGGCTGCCATCCGTGTAGCCCGTTTTCAAGGACTTAAAGCAGGGCTCCCCAACCCTCGGGCCACAGACCGCTACCGGTCAGTGGCCTGTTAGGAACCGGGCCACATAGCAGGAGGTGAGTGGCGGGTGAGCAAGCGAAGCTTCATCTGCATTTACAGCCGCTCCCCATTGCTTGCATTACCGCCTGAGCTCCGCCTCCTGTCAGCATTATGGTGAGTTGTATAATTATTTCATTATATATTACTGTGTAATAATAATAGAAATAAAGTGCACAATAAATGTAATGTGCTTGAATCATCCCGAAACCATCCCCCCACCCCACCATAGTCCGTGGAAAAATTGTCTTCCATGAAGCCAGTCCCTGGTGCCAAAAATGTTGGGGACCACTGACTTAAAGGACGCCCTCCTTGGTCATTTATACCCTTTCCCTGATAGAACTTGCTACATTCAGACCCCAACTGCTGGAATAAGAGGTTCATTCTTTTGGCTTGAGACATTAGGGTTAAAAAGCTATTACCTCAGGGATGGGTCATTTACTAAGTGCTTTATGCCCATGTGTATTTGCCCCTCAGATCAGGTCTCTAGAGCGTGATCTGATAGAGAGAAGGGCAGGAGGTATGCAACAGTGAGCAGGGCAAGGTGCACTGTGATAGAGCAAAAGCTCTTTTCTCTGAAACACCTTGTCTGATCCTGGCTGTAACTCATGTATCAGATCAGGCTCAAGGTACAGAGGGCAGTGCAAGGACTCGATTTAAATCATTGGATCCAGCCTCCTCATCCTCATAATTCGCTATTGATGAGCAACACTTCTAATCAGAGCTGAGTGTCTGCAGTCTGGCCTTTCTTGGTCCCCATCCCTACCCCAGGTGTGTTGATTACAAAGAAACCACAAAACATCCTAACAAGGAGAGAGGAGAGAAACAAAGTTAGACAATCCACAACCTGGGCTTTCTTCTGATATATGAGGGCTGACTACCTTAAAAGAGTCAGACTGGATTTACTGGAGTTTTATATTGGATCCCAGGTGTCGGTACTATAAATGCAGCCACTTACCCATATTCTAAACTGAAAGGTCACATGCCCCTCAATAATGTGCAATTTGGAAATAACATCTAGATGTGACCCCATGCCTGTCCAAGGTGTCATTATTTTGATACATTCACCAAAATTTTGGCACTCAAAATTCATCTCCAACAACTTTCCTTCAGGAAAAGGCCAGGCAAGCTTGTGGGTAAGGGAAAAGCAGAAACTCCCTTTAAAAAAAAAACGCTCTAGGCTTGAAGTGTCAAGATTTTTTCCTAGTGCCACCTCAAATGAGATGTATGTGTTGGTCTTGTCCCCTGGCCCATCCCTCTAAGGAGTCCTGCCCAGGATGTTCCTGGGAACTCTCGTGTAGCAAGTATATTTGTAGTTTTCATTACTATGAGGATGGGCATTGTCTTCTTGGACAATCGCAAAAATAACATTTTAGTATTACTCATGGGAAAGCTATCTGTTGAGTGTTGTTTCTTTAACTGGACATCTAGCAAAATTGATCCCAACACCCTCACAGAAGAAGTACATGGCTTTAAAAGCAGAGCCACAGGGCTTCCCTGGTGGCACAGTGGTTAAGAATCTGCCTGCCAATGCAGGGGACATGGGTTCGATCCCTGGTCCGGGAAGATCCCACATGCCGTGGAGCAACTAAGCCCATGCGCCACAACTACTGAGCCTGTGCTCTAGAGCCCGCGAACCACAACTGCTGAGCCTGTGTGCCACAACTACTGAAGCCCTCGCGCCTAGAGCCTGTGCTCCCCAACAAAGAGAAGCCACCGCAATGAGAAGCCCACGCATCGCAACGAAGAGTAGCCCCCACTAGCCACAACTAGAGAAAGCCCGCATGCAGCAACAAAGACCCAACGCAGCCATAAATAAATAAATTAAATAACTTTATTAAAAAAATAAAATAAAAGTAGAGCCACAGACATATACCCAGAGAAAATTCTAATTGGAAAAGATAAATGCACCCCAATGTTCATAGCAACACTATTTACAATAGCCAAGACATGGAAGCAACCTAGATATCCCTCAATGGATGAATGGAGAAAGAAGATGTGATATATATACAGTGGAATATTACTTAGCCATAAAAAAGAAGGAAATAATGCCATTTGCAGCAACTTGGGTAGACCTAGAGATTATCATACTAACTGAAGTCAGAGAAAGATAAATATCATATGATATCACTTATATGTGGAATCTTAAAAAATGATATAAATGAACTTATTTACAGAACAGAAACAGACATAGAAAACAAACTTATGGTTATCAAAGGGGAAAGGGGGTGGGGGAGGGATAAATTAGGAGCTTGGGATTAACAGATACGCACTACTGTATATAAGATAGATTAACAACAAGAACCTACTGTATAGCACAGGGAGCTACACAGTATATATACTGTATACATATATATACATATACATATGTATATATGTACATATGTATATGTATGTACATATGTACATATATATATGTATAACTGAATCACTGTGCTGTATACCTAACACGATATTGTACATCAACTGTATTTCAATTAAAAAAAAAAAATCAGTCTGAAAAAAAAAAAAGCAGAGCCACAGGAAGCTCACAGTTGATCCAAAGAAATAAACTTCAAACGTGGCCCCAGAGCTTTGAGTCACTGCTCTAGCATCCCTGGGAGATGAGGCAGGGGCGGTCCTCTCGGAGGTAAAGTCTGGTCCTCTAGGGAGGCTTGAGGAATCTGAGGGGTCCTGGACATGTGGGAGGTGAGCTGAACGCTGGGACCCGGTTTTCCTCTCAGATGCCCCTATTTTTCAAGCCGTCATCATCTCCAGGGGCAGAGACTGTTGGCTGTCCACCAAAATCCAGTCTTCTTTCCTCCTGGACTCAAGGCTAGAGCACCTTTCTCAGCCTCCCATGTAGCCTGGAGTGGCCATGAAACTAAGTGCTCACCAGCAGAAGTGAGAAGAAGTGACAGCGCCACCCAGGCCTGGTCTGTAAAGCCGCCCTGAGCTCTTCTCCATGCCCTTTGTCCCCTGACCTCTAGCTGGATGGTACCACCCAGGGCCTCTTTGGAAGCCAGGTGGAAGTGGCAGGCGACCTCAGCCCAGGCCCCTGAGTGAGGCAGAGCCCCTTCTGACCCTGCGTAGGACTATTAGAGAGAAAGGCGTTTCTCCCCTGATCCACGGCATGTCAGGGCCCCTTGGTCACAGCAGGTTAGCCTTTTAGTCAAGTCAAGGGCATCCTACTCGTCGCTCATTGCCGTGGTTTACCCTCCTCCTAACCCCCTCCCCTCTCTGCCATGTGAGGCCCTCGTCCTTTCTGATCTGGACTGTCACAGCGGCCTCCTCGCTGGGAGGTAAAGGCGGCGTGGAGGCCACACCGGGACGCGGAGGCCTGCACACACGTGCCCGGCCGGCCCTCACCCTGCTGCGTCCTCAGCCAGAAATGCCCACCTCTCCCCAGCTGTGGCCAGCGCTGCTCCAGGTGTTTGCTCAAAACCCTTCTCGCCCCACGCCCCACCCCTGTAGCAGGAGTGGACATAAATCTTTAAGTTAAAGGGTCCAGAGATAAGAAAGGAAGCTACAAACAAAAAAACAGATGGAAGCAGCTGGGACCAAGATGGTGATGAATCTGACCTCCAACAGACCCTGAGTCTCATTATACTCTGACTTTACCATATTTGCATATTAAATGACACACCTGCCAGCGGCCAGGACCAGACATTAAGGACCAAGAAAGGATAAAAAGAGGGTGACACCCCACTCCCTCGGGAGAAGCCCCGCCCCTTCCCCATAGACTAATGCATAGGCCTCCCCATCATCAGCCTCACTCCTTCTCTCTTTGTCTTTAAAATTAAATCCCTCTCCCCACATGGGAGAGAAATTGATCTGGGAACTTAGTTCCCGCTTCTCCAGTCTTTGGCCACTGAATACAGCTTGTGCTGTGTTGATCTCAGCTTCGGCTTCGTTATTGGCTGCTCGAAGCCGAATGGAACAGGAACCAGAGAGCCTGGCCAGGCTGGGGGCCAAGCCGGGTCCATAGGACTTAACTCGGTAACCCAACCTTCATCTCCTCTACATCTGGCAATCTCCTACTCATCCTCGAGTTATGGACGCCTTCCCAGGTATCCCATAACTCTACCACGTGGCTCTTGCTGTCCTGTCAGCTCCAGAAGGCAGGACTGTGTGCTGGACACTCCTCTCCCCGGCGCCTTGCCCAGTGGCCACCCACTACGGGTGTTTGACACATGAACCAGTGAATGAGTGACAGTTTCTAAGCCCCCTGGGGCCCTCTCTCTCCCCATATTGGATGCTGCCATCTGAAAAGCCAAGGCTCTTTCCCCCAGAGTCAAGTGCTCAGACACTGAGGCACAAACAATAGGATTAGGAAAGCTTCACGGGCAGGGCTGTCAAGCCACCAAGTTCCCCCTCGGCGTCCTCCTCACTTCCCCCTCTGGTCTCAGTTCCCTTGGCTCCTGGTGCACTTGGAGAAACAAGAGGGAGGGAAGGGCAGCCTGACTTCCCAGAGGTCTGAAACATGGGGTACTTTCCAGTCTGTCAGGGGTGGTGGTCTCCCTCTGCAGGAAGCCATAAACCGTCAGGATGTCCCTCCTGTCCAACTGAAACAGGAGGGAAGGGGGCAGGGCACAACCTTTAGAAGATTGACATAGCTGTTGAGGACACAACAAATACTGGTTAGAACCTGCCAGGCCCAAGATGGCAGAAGGTTTGGCATCCAGTAGACTTTGACCCTCATTATATGCTCATTGTAATACATTAGCTAGGGGGCTGCCCTGGTGGCGCAGTGGTTAAGACTCCACCTGCCAGTGCAGGGGACACGGGTTCGAGCCCTGGTCCGGGAAGATCCCACATGCCACGGAGCAACTAAGCCCGTGCTCCACAACTACTGAGCCTGCGCTCTAGAGCCCGCAAGCCACAACTACTGAGCCTGCGTGCCACAACTACTGAAGCTCGTGCGCCACAACTACTGAGCCCGTGTGCCTAGAGCCCGTGCTCTGCAACAAGAGAAGCCACCGCAATGAGAAGCCCGCACACCACAACGAAGAGTAGCCCCCGCTCGCCACAACTAGAGAAAGCCCGCGTGCAACAATGAAGACCCAACGCAGCCAAAAAAAAAAAAAAAGGAACCTCCATACTGTTCTCCATAGTGGCTGTATCAATTTACATTCCCACCAACAGTGCAAGAGGGTTCCCTTTTCTCCACACCCTCTCCAGCATTTATTGTTTCTAGATTTTTTGATGATGGCCATTCTGACCGGTGTGAGATGATATCTCATTGTAGTTTTGATTTGCATTTCTCTAATGATTAGTGATGTTGAGCATTCTTTCATGTGTTTGTTGGCAATCTGTATACCTTCTTTGGAGAAATGTCTATTTAGGTCTTCTGCCCATTTTTGGATTGGGTTGTTCGTTTTTTTGTTATTGAGCTGCATGAGCTGCTTGTAAATCTTGGAGATTAATCCTTTGTCAGTTGCTTCATTTGCAAATATTTTCTCCCATTCTGAGGGTTGTCTTTTGGTCTTGTTTATGGTTTCGTTTGCTGTGCAAAATCTTTTAAGTTTCATTAGGTCCCATTTGTTTATTTTTGTTTTTATTTCCATTTCTCTAGGAGCTGGGTCAAAAAGGATCTTGCTGTGATTTATGTCATAGAGTGTTCAGCCTATGTTTTCCTCTAAGAGTTTGATAGTGTCTGGCCTTACATTTAGGTCTTTAATCCATTTTGAGTTTATTTTTGTGTATGGTGTTAGGGAGTGTTCTAATTTCATACTTTTACATGTACCTGTCCAGTTTTCCCAGCACCACTTATTGAAGAGACTGTCTTTTCTCCACTGTATATGCTTGCCTCCTTTATCAAAGATAAGGTGACCATATGTGCATGGGTTTATCTCTGGGCTTTCAATCCTGTTCCATCGATCTATATTTCTGTTTTTGTGCCAGTACCATACTGTCTTGATTACTGTAGCTTTGTAGTATAGTCTGAAGTCAGGGAGTCTGATTCCTCCAGCTCCATTTTTCGTTCTCAAGATTGCTTTGGCTATTCGGAGAACTACCATACGACCCAGCAATCGCACTCCTGGGCATATACCCTGAGAAAACCATAATTCAAAAAGAGTCATGTACCACAATGTTCATTGCAGCTCTATTTACAATAGCCAGGACATGGAAACAACCTAAGTGTCTATTGACAGATGAATGGATAAAGAAGATGTGGCACATATATACAATGGAATATTACTCAGCCATAAAAAGAAACGAAATTGAGTTATTTGTAGTGAGGTGGATGGAGTTAGAGTCTGTCATACAGAGTGAAGTAAGTCAGAAAGAGAAAAACAAATACAGTATGCCAGCACATATATATGGAATCTAACAAAACAAAACAAAAAAAGGTCATGAAGAACCTAGTGGTAAGACGGGAATAAAGACACACACCTACTAGAGAATGGACTTGAGGATGTGGGGAGGGAGAAGGGTAAGCTGTGACAAAGTGAGAGAGTGGCATGGACATATATACACTACCAAATGTAAAATAGATAGCTAGTGGGAAGCAGCCGCATAGCACAGGGAGATCAGTTCGGTGCTTTGTGACCACCTAGAGGGGTGGGATAGGGAGGGAGGGAGGGAGGGAGATGCAAGAGGGAAGAGATATGGGAACATATGTATATGTATAACTGATTCACTTTGTTATAAAGCAGAAACTAACACACCATTGTAAAGCAATTACACTCCAATAAAGTTGTTAAAAAAAACAAACAACAACAACAACAACAAAAATACATTAGCTAAACGACACACCCACAGGTGCCATGACAGTTCTGAGGCTCACCATAAAAGGCCAAAAAGTGGGCGGTGGCCCAATTCCTGGAAATTTCTGCCCCTTCCCCAAAATAGTTGGAATAATCCTCCCACTCATGAGCCTATCAAGTCACCCAGCCCATAAAAACTAGCCACCCCATGCTTCAGGACCTCTCGCCTTCTGAGATGGCCCACACTCTGCCTGTGGAGTGTGCTTCTCCCAGGGCCACTCTCTCTTTCCGAGACGACCCCATGCCCTGTGGCTGCTCTCGCCTTTTGAGATGGTCTGCATTCTGTCTACGGAATGTGTATCTCTCTAAATAAATCCACTTCTTTTTTTTCTTTTTTTTAAATTTATTTTGGCTGCGCCAGGTCTTAGTTGAGGCATGTGGGATCTTTAGCTATGGCATGCGGGCTTCTTAGTTGCGGCATGCTTGTGGGATCTGGTTCCCTGACCAGGGATCGAACCCAGGCCCCCCCCCCCCCGCACTGGGAGCACGGAGTCTTTTACCCAGTGGACCACCAGGGAATCCCCTAAATAAATCCACTTCTTACCTATCACTTTGCCTCTTGCTGAATTCCTTCTGGGCTGAGACATCAAGAACCTGAACTTCACTAAGTCCTGAGACCAGGTGTGTGGTCTCAAAGACAGTGGGTTCAAGTCCCAGCCTGAGCTGTTTGCTTGCACAGCTGTTCAGCCCCACGGGCACAGGTGGGGCAGGTACTTCCCCAGCTCCGCCTCCAGCCTCTGCGGAGGTAACAGTACTGTGAGCTGAGGGGCTGCCATGGTGACCAGGAGTCTGAGAAGAGCCCCGTGGTCCTCACCACTGCACCTGTACGGGAGGCCACAGTGACAGGCTGCTGGGGCCGAGGAAGGACCAGACCCACCTTATTCCGGCAGCATCCCCCATGCTGAGCCAAGAAACTCCTGACCCCAGAGTCTCCACGCTGGGGAGGATGGTCAGTGATGGCTTTATCTGGGAGAGGAGGGGACACAATCTGGCCTGCTCAGGAAAGCAGTGGAAAGAAACAGGGAAGGCAGGCACTTCACGTGGCTCCAACCTACTGACCTACTCGTTAGAAACGCCCCCTCCAGTATCATTGAGAGATGGAGGCCATTCCCTCTTCTTTGACCTCACGGACGTTTTTTTCTGTTCTGTAATAGCGAGAAGTTTTGATGATGTGAAACTGCCCATAAGTCATTTTTGCCAGATCCCGTGGTTATGCTGATCATTTGTGGGTTTGCAACAAACGACCAGAAAGAAGTAGTTCAACAAACACAACTCACTGATCGTTAAGCTTTTCTTTTATGGAAAAGAAATACAGCAAAATCTAAGTACTAGCTTTCTAAACTATCCATGTGAGCGAGTCATTTACAAATAGGATTCAGATTGTAGAAATGACCTAGAGTTTTCCCCAGTGAGTCAGCTTATGTTTATGTAAAGGATGGGAAGGGCAGACTCGGGGCCGGGAATCCAGAAACGCGGGCTCCAGCTCAGCGCAGCTCTGCCACCTGTTCTGTCTACCAGGAGCCTGTGTCTTCCGTCAGGTTGTTTGCTTCTCTGTTTATCTAGGGCCCTTTGGGTTCTGCAGCCTGTGTTGTCCCCTTGCAGGAAATGTGGGACTCCAGCCTAGTTGGGTACAGAAAGATGCATCCAGCGATGCTGTCCAATGTCTTAAAATTACTGTCATAATGCGTTTAAATTCTTTGGGGGAAAAATATTTCTAAGACCTGGTCTTTGCACTCTGATTTCTTGTGAAAGTACTCCTGGACCTCCTTTCCCCATCTCCTGACCTTTAAGTATTTCAGTAGTTTCCCCAGCTCTCCTTTCCTCCGGAATTTTTCTGAAAAATCTTAAATTTGAATTTCACGGTCAGTTTAAGGTTACGTGCAGGATTATCTTACGGCCTTTCTTTGGCTGGTGCTTAATTCTGTTTTGGAGAAAAACTACCCTTCCCCGTTTCCCCCGCCGCACAACACGGCAGACAAAAGCCATTTGCAGAATCATCAACTTTTAATGATTCTGCTGAAATTGGCCTCCTCAGAGGCGGCGATAACGGCGAATGTGTGTCTGCTTTGAGATTCCCAGCCGGGGCCCCAAGGCGGCTCGGGTTCTTACCTGGCCCCTTTATCAAATCTGGCCGTCAGATACCATCGGATTGATTTCACCTGGGGCCCTCGGACCGAGGAAGCAATCAGAACGGCTTGGCTGAGGGTTTAGGGTGAGCTGAGAGGGGCAGGGCCTGCGTGCGCTTCCAGGGCCATTGAAATGGTTTGAGTCCTAGAAAGAAACGTTAGGAGCTCCAAAATGTGAAGAGAAAATGACGGAGTCAGATCGATGTTAATGTTTCTAACACCAAATCGTAAAGTCTTTAACATTTTTTGTAGCAACATGCACTTAGCGTGGAATATGGGCTACCCGACAGAATGTTCCCGATGTGGTGTGGCGGAGGGAACCCCGGCCTGGGCGGCGGGAAGGCAGCCAGGCCCCTGGAAGCGTCCAGGGCTGCTTTTGGCCCCTGGAGGAGGCTGAGCCAGGCCGGACTAGGGCGTGGCAGGCGAGGCACCCAGGACTTACACACTAGACCAAGGTCTTCCTCCTGGGTGTGGCCCTGCTCTTGCACGAACCTGCTTGCCTCCTACAAGCGTGCACCCCAGGCACCCCCGTCTCAGTCCTGGGTCAGCTTGGGGTTCCGTGACACACGCCTGGATCCTTGGTATAAAGTCCCCCTTTGTGCTTAATCCAGCTTGAATTGGTTTTTGTTACTTGTAAACGAAACTCTGAAGGCAAGAATCCGGGGCCCCTTGGCCGCCCCCCTTTCCCTTTCCGCAACAGGGCAATCTAGTTTGTTGATTAAAGAGAGCAATAAAATATCAAAGCCTTTAAACCGACCTCCACAGGTTTAGGGTATCTACTTGAAGAGCGCTTTTGCTGTAATTATCCAAATAAGTAATTTGTTGCCTATTATATAAGTTTGTAGTTATTATGTTTGTCAGTTAGGGTCTGTCTCTTTCTTCTGGGTTCCATGCAAGGTAGGGTAGGGATCTCTGTTTTCATCACTGTTCTATCAAGTGTCTGGCAGGGGCTCTATATAGCTCAGAAGAATGATAAGCACCGTCTTGCTGCAAACACCCTTCATAGGAGTCCTGCTATTAGAAATAACCCTGCTAGGTCACTATCAATTCAATTCTTTACCTTACCTCCAAAGGGATGGATGAGGAAAAGCTAGGATGGATGAGGAAAAGCTAGGATGGATGAGGAAGAGGCTTCACAGGTCATTTGATCTGGTGTCATTTTATAGATGAAGGAAAACAGGCCCAATGGCCTGAACCAAGTCTCACAACCACAGAGCAACAGCCCAGGATTAGAGCTTGGGTCTCCCTGCTCGGCTATCTTTCTGCTACAGCAAATACCCTCTCATTCTTGGTCCTTGTGGGTGAGACATCGGACAAGGGCTGCTTTTCCCTCTACTTCCTAATGATGAACATGCCACAGGGCACAAAGGTAACCAGATGGGAGAGGGTTCAGCTTTCCTGCCCCCAAAGCACCAGCGAAACAGAAGCTGCAGACCCAAGAACTGTGGCAATCCGTTATCTTTCTACTCTAATCTTTAGAACTGGGGTTATTGGACTAGCCTGAAGTTGTATCTTGGACCCGAGAAGAGGGGACAGCCCAGGCAGTTTCTAAGATGAGTCACACTGTTTTTCTGAGCCCTGATTTTCCAGATTCAACCGCTTCCTTGATGAAATAATCAACCTCCAAATTGCTTTGCCCTGGCCATCAAGATAACGCCCAGGAGAAAACCGGATCCCCTTTTGACAGATAACAGAATAAATGACCATGAATATTCAGTGGTACACAGCATGCTGAAACCCCTGTGGTTTAGCACGGGAAAAATAAAAACAAATCCAGGAAATGCTGATGGTATGTGTCCAACTCCTGAGGGTGTCCAGCAGATAGATCATTGGGAAGAATTCAGGAATGGAGTGGTTAGGTGAATGTATCAGGACAATTCAGCCATGTGTCTCATTAACAGACCAAAGAGTGAGTCTGCTCACCAAGGCTGCAGTGAGAAAGTGCAATGCTCTGCTGAATTGTGATCAGCTCAGAGTATTTCCATTTTATTTCTCACCCATGATTTATAATAGCTGAAAGCATAGCAATGTACCTACGGTGGTCAAGGTATAAAAAGAAGTTAGAAATAAGATGTAGCAATAAGATGAAAACTCTGATAATCTGGCATGAAATTAATTCTAGACATGTATTTTTTTTCTTAATATCCAAAAACTGGGAAAAGCTAGATGCTTGGCATTTGGAGAACTCTGGAAATGGAGAAGAACCAGTCCCAGATGCCAGAAGACAGATGGTTACTCTGGAAATGTACAACTGGGGTACACTTGGAGAGGTTTTGCTTTGAAAAACAAAAACTCCCTTGGTTTATCACTACCAGGGGGTGAATTTTCTTTCACAGAAGTCCGTTCCACAGTCCTTGTGATCTGAGATAGCTGGGCAAGACAAACGCTAGCTGTGGTTACCCTTGGCTGGCGAATAATTTGGCATCCCTTCAAACTGACATTCTTTAAATATTTTTTCAACATTTTCTTAGTTGGGGCAGAAAGAACAGATTGTCTACTAAGGAAACCTGTATACCTCTTTCTTTATGTTCAGAAGAAAGGATTTATTCTATGCCTGTGAAAGACAAAAACGCACCGGATAATTAAGGAGATGATTTTATTTGGGCTATTGCAAGAGAAAGAACATAATTAATGAGGAACGTCTCGAGGTAAAGGAAGGGGGCCTGGTTTTATAGAGGCAGGAGGACCAGAAGGTAATCCACCAGGCCTGTAGCATCCAGAAAGCGGACAGCAGATCTTATCTAAGTCAAATGGAGAAGCCAGGTTCTTTGCAATTAAGGTCAGCTGTTTCCCAGAGCACAAGAAAGTGGGGTGGGGGAGATTTCGGGATGCAAAGGGGTGGGGTTTTTTTTTCCATTGCTTTTTTTTCCAGGAGCACAGGGCTCCGGTCAAGCCAAACATCACCATGGGGCTTCCCTGGTGGCTCAGTGGTTGAGAATCTGCCTGCCAATGCAGGGGACACGGGTTCGAGCCCTGGTCTGGGAAGATCCCACATGCCGCGGAGCACCTGAGCCCGTGAGCCACAATTACTGAGCCTGCACGTCTGGAGCCTGTGCTCCGCAACAAGAGAGGCCGCGATAATGAGAGGCCCGCGCACCGCGATGAAGAGTGGCCCCCACTTGCCGCAACTGGAGAGAGCCCGCGTACAGAAACGAAGACCCAACACAGCCAAAAATAAATAAATAAATAAATAAATAACTAGTAAATTGGCCACATGAGATCTTTAAAAAAAAAAAAAATCACCATGCCCTAAACGACAACATCTGAATTTTTTTAGAATTGTCTTTCATGTCACCGTTTTCCCTGATATTTATAACTGGGCAGCGTAAATCACTCACACTCACAAAGACCTGCTCAAATCATCTTTCATGTGCTTTCTTCTGGCTTGTATGTGGCCAACCCTGGCCTACTTTTCTGAACTTCTTGTTCCCCAGTTTTCTTTTGCTATTTTCTCAATCTGGCAATTGTGTGGTGAAACTATTCAAGAGTTTACAATGTAGATAATAAAAGGAATCACTCGTGTCCAGTTACCAGCAGTGGACATTAGCATTATCTTAGGTGACCATCATCCGGTTGGTCTGAGGTTCGGGGCTGGGTCTGTGCAGGTCTGTTCAGGACGATTATATACAGCACGGTACAAAAGTGCTCTGTAGAAATATGTTGGCACTCCTGAGGAATGGTGGCTGCTTGATTGGGTTTTTTTGTTTGCTTTTTCCCCCAGTGAGGATATTTTACATTTTGCCAGTTATGTGAAGAGTCCTGTGTGCAAGCTGGCATTGATGGGCACCCTACTTCCCATTTATTCTAATGATTTCTTAAATTATTATTGAGATGTAATTCACCAATCATAAAATTCACCCTTCTAAAGTGTATAATTGAATGATTTTTAGTATATTCACAGGGCTGTACAACTACCACTACCATCTAATTCCAGAAGATTTAAAAATACCTCACAAAGAAGCCCATGCCCATTTTTTTTTTTAAATATTTACTTATTTATTTAGGCTGCGCCAGGTCTTAGTTGTGGCATGCAGAATCCTTAGTTGCGGCATGTGGAATCCTTAGTTGCGGCATGTGGGATCTAGTTCCTCAAGCAGGGATCGAACCTGGGCCGCCTGCATTGGGAGCGCGGAGTCTTACCCACTGGACCACCAGGGAAGTCCTGAAGCCCATAGCCATTTACAGCCATTCCCCATTGCTCCCTGTCCCCAGCTCCTGGCAACCTTTAATCTATTTTCCATCTCTATCCATTTGCCTCTTCTGGACATTTCATGTGAATGCAATTATAGAATATACGGCTTCTTTTTGTGTGTGTGACTTCTTTCACTTGCCATAACATTTCAAGGTTCATCCGTGTTGTGGCATGTATCAGTACTTCATTTCTTTTTATTGCTAAGTAATATTTCATTGTATGGATATACCACATTTTATTTATCCATTCATTGGTTGATGGACATTTGGATTGTTTCCAACTTTTGGCTATTATGAATAAGACTGTTATGAACATTTCTGTACAAGTGTTGGCTTAGACATATGTTTTCATTTCTCTTGGGTGTATACCTAGGAGTAGCATTTCTGAGTCATGTGGTAATTCTATGGTTAGCTTTTTGAGGAAGTGCCAAACTGTTTCCCAAAGCGGCTCTACTGTTTTACATTCCCACCAGCAATGCAGCAGGGCTCTGATTTCTCCACATTCTTGCCAACATTTGTCACCGTCCATCCTCTTTAGCACGGACACCCTCATGTGTGTGAAGTGGCATCTCACTGTGGTTTTGATTTGCATTTCCTCATGACTCGTGACTTGAGCATCTTTTTCTGTGCTTCTTGGCCATTTGTATATCTTCTTTGGAGAAAAACGATTCTCATTTCTTACTTGGGTTATCTTTTGACTGCTGAGTTGTAAGAGTTCTTTATGTATTCTGGATACTAATCCCTTATCAGATAGATGATTTGCAAATACTTTCTCTCATGCTGTGGGTTGTCTTTTCACTTTCTTGATAGTGTTCTTTGAAGCACAATAGATTTTAATGTGGATGAATTTCAGTTTATTTTTTGCTTTTCTTGCTTGTGCTTCAAATGATATTTTAGTACCACTTAGAGCTTCTTGCCCCAGGCAGCTGGCTGACTTGATCTGCTCCAGGCTAGGGCCTTGAAAACTTTAGAAAACACCATTATGCAATGTATATTGCTGTAATTACAATGTTTCTCCTCAAAGATGGCATTGATGACAGCATCCAAATCCCTGAGAATCAGCTCAGAAACCTCCAAAAACACACACCGTGGGGCAAAGTGGTGCCAACTCTTCCTGTTTGAAATTTCCAAAGACCTTCACCATTTTCAATTCTCTAATTCAGTATTTCCCCAAGTAAATTTTTTGGAAGGTTCTTCCCACAAGACACCTGCAGAAAAAGGGCCCTAGGGTCCAAGAGGGCTTGCCAAGCCTCTCTGGAAGATTCACAATACGTGTTAGGATAATAAAGTCTCTGAGAAGTTCGGCAATGAATAAACAAGTCTAAACCAACGTTCCTCAAATTATTTGAGCAAGAAACTGTCACAGACAAGGAACTTAACACGTTTTTGAACAAGTGCACATTTGAATGGTCAGGAAAGGATAGGCTATCAGAGGGAACTCCTAATGACCTAACACAATGCAAGTCTATTAGTAGTCATGTCAGAGTGCAATGTGAATCCCAGGGCCCTCCACCACACTATAGCCACACCATCTGGAACACGTCGCCTCCAAAATAATCAGGGAAGAGAGAGAGTGTAGAAGCTGTGTGGGAGATGTTTATGGGCTGGACCTAGACGTTGCCCACACTCCCTTGGCCAGAATAGTCTCATTTCTCAAGATGCATTCTGGCCTCTCTGTGCACTTAGAAGGAAAAGTTTAGTGACACATCATGTGGTACTGGCCACACACGCTTTTGGAAGCACTGCTTGACTGGCCTATGTGGCCTCAGAATGGGCATGATGTCGGTTGAGGGCACAGACCTCCAAAGCCCCGAGGGCACTTTGACCTTCACTGCTGGACCAGCTCCGTCTTGCCTCTGAGCTCCGCCCTCTTCGCAGAGCCAGGAAGAGCATCACCTACTCCCTCCCTGCACTTCCACTGCCATCATTCATGTGTCCTTCTAGAAAACACCGAGGGATGTTTGGAAGATCACATGCCAAAAACATTTTACGTTTTTATTTCATCAGAAACATTTGACAGTAGCCATTGAGCTGATGACTCTAGAAGGCTCCACTGAGAACCAGGTCAGTGGGTTACTAACGTGGGCATCTGGCTCACGAACAGACCAGACGGGGTCCTGAAAAACTGACACAGCTGATGCATGAACACTGCCCACCTATAGCCTTTATCATTTAGACAGGCAATAAAAATGAGGAGGGGGTGGGCAGGTGATGCTAGTGGTAAATATTTGATGTTTTCCCAGGAAAAAAACCTAGGTCTTGGTGTGGCATCAGGAGACATCCGGAGCTCTGCGGTCCAAGGACATAAATAGCCTGAAAGACACGTTAATATTTTACACCAAAAAATCAATAACTCCCTACTGAGCGCACAGGATGCTATTATGCCTCATCAAAGTGTATTTAAAGTCTTTCCAACATCAAGTGGTGTGGCAAAGGTGAGCAAAACCCGCTGGGTGTGAGGCGATGAAAAAGGAACCTGGGAATAGGTGATAAACTGGTTTAGAAAGATGCTGTGTGCGCCTGGCACCTGCGGTGCTCCGGAAGGCCTCCCAGGTGGGAAGCAGGTCTGGCGCAGCCTGTCTGTCCATCTGTCCGTCCGAGGCGGCTCGGCCTGCCCCGTGCCCCAGGCTGCGGCCAAGACCAGCCTGGGTCTTGCCCGACAGTGGGGGCTGCGGAGGGTGGACCCCCAAGGCTGGGTGGTCCTCGGTGCCCAGACATGAGGCAAAGCTGGTTTTGGGGCTTCCCTGGTGGCACAGTGGTTAAGAATCCGCCTGCCAATTCAGGGCACATGGGTTCGAGCCCTGGTCCGGGAAGATCCCACATGCCGTGGAGCAACTAAGCCCGTGCGCCACAACTACTGAGCCTGCGCTCTAGAGCCCGCGAGCTACAACTACTGAGCCCACGTGCCACAACTACTGAAGCCTGCGCCCCTAGAGCCCGTGCTCTGCAACAAGAGAAGCCACAACAATGAGAAGCCTGCCCGCCACAAAGAAGAGTAGCCCCCGCGCGCAGCAACGAAGACCCAACGCAGCCAAAAATAAGTAAATAAATAAATAAAATAAGTTAAAAAAAAAAAAAAAAAGCTGGTTTTGGATGCAGCGTGGTAACTGGCAAAGAGTGCCCGCTTGGGAGCCAAAACCTGGTTTTGCCGCTGTGTGACCCTGTGCAAGTCGCCTACTTCCCCTCCCCCATTCCCCACGCCCCCCGCCCCCCGCAGGGCTGCTTCCTCCCCCCGGCCCAGGACGGCGGCGCCGCTGAGCCCGATGCACAGTGGGGGCTCCGGCGTGGTCGCCACCCTGTCTGCCGGTCCTTCTCCTTCTCTCCGAGCGTCCCCATCCCTCTCTGCCGGTCCTCGCTGCCCCGCGCTCCAGCCACGGCGTCAGGGGCGGCGCTGTTTCTCTCCGGGCTCCACCTTTGAGCAGCGGAGCAGCCTCTTCCTCTTCTGTCTCCACGGTTCCGCCCACTCACCTGAGAGTGAGAAGCATCTCGTTTTCTACCCACCCGAGCGGCTGGGGGGATGAAGCATGGTCACGCATGTAAGCGTGAGCGCGCTGCTGGCCGCAAGCAGACGCTCGCAACATACCAGGGACTGGTGTTCGTTACTCATGTAACCGGTGGTCCCCAGGCAAACAGAAGAGGGAGCTTCCAAGAGCTGGTGACGGGGATTGTGTTCAGGGTTATGAGGAAGGAGAGAAAACACGCACCCCGTGGCACTGGTTAGTGCGGAAAGTATTCTGTCTACAGCAGAGGGCAGCTTCAGGACAGAAGGTGACCCTTCCACATGCTTCTTTTCTCCCACAAATATTTCCCAAATAGCCCCTCCTTTGTTGCAGATACTCATGTTTCCTTGTTAGAGGCTGAGCAGTCTTTTCCAGAGTGTCTGCTCAGCGACCTGGTATTCCCCTATCACTGCACAGTAGGATACTTCTGGGGTTCCAAAATAATTACTGTAACCCGATCTGACCGGTTCGGCTGTCACCCTATACCCTGAGGCCAAGGTTGTACAGCTGTACCTTTGTAAAAACCCCAAACCCACTGTAAAGCGTCCACAAATAATGTGGATAAAGTTTCAAGGAGAGGAAAAGGCAAAGGTTCCACTTACAACCCACCTGAAAACATCAGAAAAATCTGCTGTTCACGTCTCTCACCCGAAGTTCCTCTTCCTAAGGCGGTCACGTACCTCTTCTGGTCCAGCTCCTCCCCTCCCTTTCTGCACACTCCTTGCCCCACTCCACCCACAGGCTCTCTCTACACCCTCATTTGCATCCCTGCTCAGAAAAACAAAGTTTATGCTTTGGGTTGTACCCACAGGAAAGCAGAAAAGGAGAAATTAATCAAGGGGTGATATTTTCCTAGTCACAAGGTAAATGTAAATTCATCTTTAATAGTTTTTAGTTTTTATATGCTAAGATTTATTTTTCTCCCTTCTAGTAGCAAAATAGCAAGAAATGAAAGTCTCCTGTCTGGTTGGGGAAATGTAATTTACTTACTGTTTCTCTCCTGTAAGTTCCTAGTCTGGAGAAAATAGTCTCAGAATGTCTAAAGTGAAATTTAGTTTTTACTTCGCTTTGAGGCTAAGTAGCCTGGTAAAGAAATACAGAGGAGTTGAATTTTCTGTAAGATACATTATCCTAAGGATCCCACTCAATTTCAAATGCACAGGGACTTCCCTGGTGGCGCAGCGGTTAAGAATCCGCCTGCCAATGCAGGGGACACGGGTTCGAGCCCTGGTCCGGGAAGATCCCACATGCCGTGGAGCAACTAAGCCCGTGCGCCACAGCTACTGAGCCTGCGCTCTAGAGCCCGTGAGCCACAACTACTGAGCCTGCGTGCCACAACTACTGAAGCCCGCGCGCCTAGAGCCCGTGCTCCGCAACAAGAGAAGCCACTGCAATGAGAAGCCCATGCACCGCAATGAAGAGTAGTCCCCGCTCACCGCAACTAGAGAAAGCCCGCGTGCAGCAACGAAGACCCAACGCAGCCGAAAAATAAGTAAAATCTTTTAAAAAAATCATTTAAAATGCGCATAATTCAGAACTAATAATAGAGGGTATTTTTATTTAGCAGCTAAAGTATGACACTTCTCCCCGAATCTTGTAGAACAAGGCACTGACTACCTTTGTTCTGGGTCATCTTTCCAAGAATCTGAGTAAAATGAACAGCGAGGGGAAAGGGTAGGTGTGACTAAAGCTGTCCCTCTCTGTAATAAAGGTCAGATACGCTTGTTGTCTATTATAAAAGATGTGGTTTTTCCATGAGCTCGGGGGCCTTCTCCTGCAGTGTAACCCACTGTGGTACAGGGGTCACCTGGCCGTCTCTGTGTGGCCCTGGGAGCTGGGGCTCTGGGAACTGGCACAGATGCTGCTGCTATTGCTGTGAGTGGTAAACCATCCTCCAGCTCTGACCCAGGAGTCCCCTTCTCCACCAGAGCCATGAAACAGTGGGAGCTACCTACATTGTAAGGCAAAATCTCAGGCCCTTCACGGCTCTTGATCAGGTGATGCTCTCCCAGGGAAACTCGAGTAAACACGGTTCATGGTTCACCAGGCTCACCAGCTTGGAAATGGTGTGTCTGAGGTCCCCTCCCACCTGGATTCAGCGGCAGGGTCTCTGCCAGACACACAGTCAGTGATGGGCCATCTCCAGGCTCCGGTGGGTGCACTCAGAGCTGCTGTTGGCAACTTTGATGGACATTAACACTGCTTTTGTTTACTGTATTTTGAAGGCCAGTGGACTGGTCTCTATTACGTTCGGTACATTTTTCTGTTAAAAGAAATTCTGTGACTCAAATTTTCTCTACCTGAGGGCAGTAATGCACATCATTGTCTGCAGATGAGTTAGCTTGCCGAGGGCCTTCATTCTCAGAGTGATGGAAGGAAGGAAAACAAGAGGGGTGGCGTTAAGCCTCTTATGATGGGAAACCTAAGATGCAGAGCTTGCTCTCCAGGAAGTACGGGGTTGCTCTGCCTTCCTCTGGCCCCTCCTGGCGTTTTCCATGTAGGAAGATGAGAACCAGGCAAATGCTGGGGAGAGATAAGACTTAAAAACTTGTTTAAAAATTAAAATAACAGACACACCATTTGTGAAACTTTCAAACAATACAGAACCTTATTAAGCATACCACTGAAGTTCTCCCCAGCTCCCAACAGCTTGCTAGCTGTTCCTTCAGGCCTTTTTCTTTGCCCATCTGGGGATGGGGAAAAGGTGTGTGTGAGGAAGGAGATGATGGCTCACCCGGAAAGCCATGGAAGCAGGTGGGAGCTTCACACGTGGTCAGTTTAGAGGGAGTCCGAGAACATCTCTGAAGAAGAGCCCAGAGCCCCTTATAGGAAGTAGACCCTAAGAGAGAAGGGTTCCATAAGCAACAGTGTTGACTTGTACAGCTGAAGTGGGTGAATTGTATGGCATGTGAATTATATCTCAAACTGTTATTTAAAAAAAGGATTTCAAATCAAGTCAGGTTACTTGTACACTATTGGTGGTGTTACCAAACCAAACTTGGGTCCACTTGCCCAAGCACAGCAAAGCCAATGTACTGACACCAGGTCGTGGTGAAGAAAAGTGCAACATTTATTGCAGGGCCAAGCAAGGAGTAAAGGCAGCTAGTGCTTAAAAGACCCAAACTCTCCGAAGGCTTTCAGGGAAAGGGTTTTAAAGACAAGATGAGAAAGGGGTGGTCATGGGGTGTGTGATCAGCTCGTGGACACTCTTCTGATTGGCTGGTGGTGAGGTCATCGGGAGTCGGCATCTTCAACCTTCTGGTTCCAATCAGTCTGGGGTCTGCGTGCTTGTGGGCAGCAGACAGTTAACTTCTCCCACCTGGAGGGGGTTTCAGTATCTGCAAAACAGCTGAAAGGACATGGCTCAGAATATTTCCTATAGCCCTTGAGGAGGAACTAAAGGCGCTTGACTGTGTTTAATGGCTAAACTATTATTATTTGTCTTGCTTGACTGGTTTCCTTTCTTTCTGCATGTTCTCACCTCTCTGATTAAATCTGTTCTTTGACTAAAATTTTTCTAGTCTAGACAAAAGGCAGGCGAGGACACGGGAGGGTTGGGTCCTGTTCTGGGAAGGCCCACTAGGGTCCTGCTTGGTCACAGTGGGGATGGAAGTTGGTGCAGCCTCTGTGGAGAACAGTATCGAGGGTCCTCAGAAAACTAAAAGTAGAGCTACCATATGACCCAGCACTCCCACTCCTGGGTATTTATCCAAAAAATACAGAAACACCAATTCGAAAAGATACATGCATCCCAATGTTCATAGCAACATTATTTACAATTGCCAACATATGGAAGCAACCTAAGTGTCCATCAACAGGTGAATGGATAAAGAAGATGTGGGGGGTGTGTGTGTGTGTATATATATATACACATATATATACAATGGAATACTACTCAGCCATAAAAAAGGACAAAATTTTGCCATTTGCAGCAACGTGGATGCACTTGGAGGACATTATGCTAAGTCAGACAGACAAAGACAAATACTGTAATGATATCACTTATATGTGTAATCTAAAAAATACAACAAACTAGTGAATATAACAAAAAAGAAGCAGACTCACAGATACAGAGAACAAACTAGTGGTTACCAGTGGGGAGAGGGAAGGGCGAAGAGGTAAGATACAGATAGGGGAGTAAGAAGTACAAACTATTATGTATAAAGTAATCTACAAGGATATATTGTACAATACAGGGAATATAGCCAATAATTTATAATAACTGTAAATGAAATATAACCTCAAAAAATTGTGAATTGCTACATTGTACACCTGTAACTTACATAATATTGTACATCAATTATACTTCAATACCATTTTTTAAAAAATCAAGTCAGTTTAGTAAAAAGAGAAGAGGGATTCTTTCAAAACCCAGATATAGGCTTACATTTTTTTGCTGTGTCTATGGCACTGAGAGATCCTATGGATATATGAGCTTATTCATAAATTTAGCATGAATAGGAGAGGTGAGGTAGGGAAAGAAGAAACATACCCTGGGGGTGATAATTGTATTTATTTCTGATTTCTTAGCCTGGGTGACAGGCATATAGATACATAATATGGTAATGTTGTATAATTCTTTGTATGCCTGAAGTGTTTTATTTTTTTAAGGGAAAGTGATGAGAAATAGTTAAAATTCATTCAGAAAAATAATTTTACATACCATAGATTTC
Source organism: Balaenoptera ricei (assembly GCF_028023285.1). Lineage (NCBI taxonomy): Eukaryota > Metazoa > Chordata > Mammalia > Artiodactyla > Balaenopteridae > Balaenoptera > Balaenoptera ricei. The sequence goes on along the minus strand of NC_082651.1, from coordinate 6,957,552 downwards.
TATTTGTTTCATCAGACTGGGGTTGGTGTTTATATTGGGAGTAATTCCGTAACTCTTAATTGCAGCGGGTCTTCTGGGTTTGCTTCATTTTAAAATAAAAGGAAGTGAAATAATGGGTTCATCTAGCAAAGGGCCTGGGCTTTGGGGCTTGGTTGGTGACCTCTGAACGGTTTCTGATGCCATCTAGCGGAAATGACATGTACTGCTTCAGTCATGACTGCTTTGGGAGCAGCGCTGACAGCCTTGGAAACACTCCAGGAACTTTTTAAAAAAATACTGATGCCTGGGCCCCACCCCCAGAGATTCTGACTTGATTGGGTCTTGGGTGCGGCTTGGGCATCAGGACTTTTTAAAAGCTCCTCGGGTGATTCTAGTGCAAAGCCAAGATTGAGAACCACCAACCTAAAATGAATGAGAGAAACGTTTAACTCCTCGAGTGCTGTACTGACAAGTGCTGTTCATTCCTTCCTTCCGTCACTCAGCACATATTTATTGAGCACATATTATATGCCAGATAATTTTCTAGGTCCTAGGAAAGTAAAGTAATTAAGACTTAATCAAAATCCCTGTTCTCATGGGACGTATACTCTCTTGAGAGGAGAAAGGCATGAATCAATAAATAAACAGTGAAGAACGCATTCAGGAATGATAAGTACTACGCACAGAATTAAAAGAGGGTGATGGTATGGAAACTGGTGGGGCGGCTGCTTTCCTCGGGGCCAGAGAAATCTCTGGGGAGAAGCTGAGGATGAAAGGACAAGAAGGAGCTAGTGCAAAGGCCCTGCGGTTGGAGTGAGTTTGGTCTCTCTAAAGAACAGAGGAAAGGCTGAGGTGAACAGAGCATGGGGGGCGGGGAGAGGGCCAAGTGATGCCAGGTCAGGTCCCAAAGCTGGACTTTGGAAACTAGGGAAACGAGTTGGGGTTTTGTTCCAACTGCACCAAGAAGCTACTGGGCTTTGAAGGAAGGTAGTAAATGATCTGTAAGCCTTGAATACCAGCAACATTCTTTCACATATCTAAAAAACTGAGGCTTGTTCATCAGATTTCTCTAAAGGGTATCGTGTTCAAAGCTATTTCTATAAGAGGCAGTTAGACACATGTTCATTGTTTACTAAAGGTGGTTATTCTGCCTTTATTAAATGTTAACCTACAAGAAGAATTGCAATTCAGAGGTCTCCAAGACCACTCTCCGGTTCAGTGGTTTGCTAGAAGGACTCATAGAACTCAGAAAAGCTGTTCTGCTCACAGTTATGGTTTCTTACAGAGAAAGGGTACAGATTAAAGTCAGCCAAGGAAAGAGGCACCGAGGGCCGTGTCCAGGAGACAGCGGGTGCAAGCTTGCAGTCGTCTCTGCTTCTGGAGCCGTGCGAACGGTTGCTTCCCCTCACACCTGTGTGTGGCAACACACGGAACATTGCCAACCAGCCACCTCGCATTTATTACCAAAAGTAATAAATCCAAAAGGGGCAGTGTAAATGTATTATCTAGAAAGATAAGAGGTTACCGAATACCAGAAGGAACAGCTAAAAGAGTTGAACGTGGTTGTTTCTGGGAAGAACCTGTGGGAAAGAGCCAGCCAGAGACTGCTGTCCTTCACCATGAGCCTGTTAGAACTGTCAGGCCTCTTGTGCAACTACCAGTTTGGTAAAACGAAAGGTAACTAATGTTTTGGGGTTTTTTTTTTAATTTATTTATTTTATTTCTGGCTGTGTTGGATCTTCGTTGCTGCATGTGGGCTTTCTCTAGTTGCAGCAAGCGGGGGCTACTCTTTGTTGCTGCGCGGGCTTCTCATTGCGGTGGCTTCTCTTGTTGCGGAGCACGGGCTCTAGGCACGTGGGCTTCAATAGTTGTGGCTCGTGGGCTCTAGAGCGCAGGCTCAGTAGTTGTGGCACACGGGCTTAGTTGCTCCTCGGCATGTGGGATCTTCCCGGACCAGGGCTCGAACCCCTGTCCCCTGCATTGGCAGGTGGATTCTTAACAACTGCGCCACCAGGGAAGCCCCTAACTAATGTTCTAAAAAATCAAAAAGAGGGCTGTAAAAAGAAAACGTATTCATGTTTTTAAACATTGTAAAAGGCTGGTAAAAATAAAAGTTTTTTACTGTGTAAAATCTTTAAGAGGAAATGGAAGGTACATCAACTGTACCACAATTTTTATTTTATTTTATTTTATTTATTTTATTCTATTCTATTTTATTCTATTCTATTCTGTTCTGTTGTATTCTCTTCTTTTCTATTCTATTCATTTGCCATGTGGAGCAGCTTGATCTGAGTTCCCCCACCAGGGATTGAACCCAGGCCCTCGGCAGTGAAAGCACCTCGGGTCCTAACCACTGGACTGCCAGGGAATTCCCTCAATTTTTTTAAAAAAGAAGAAAGGATGGGAGATGAAAGATATCCAGAAAATGTTCTAGGAAGGAAAAAATGGCAAATGAAACAAATAGCATTTATTTATCTGACACAGAAGATTTTGGATTCTTTTGAGTGCTGTGTTTTAAACGTTATTTTTACAGACTTGTAAAGCTACAAGGCTTTTCCTAGGTTCATTTGCAACATCAGTCCCCTCAGTTTTTGGAAAAGGCAGTGGGTTTCAACTTGTATTCCTCAGAGCCTGTGGGATTATGGGGAGGCACCTGCAGGGCACCTGGAGCTTCGTCCAGGGGACGCAATGTGAACAGGGCTCTGGGTGCCCCTACTTCAACGAGAATCTCTCTCCTTCAGTCTGGTTTACGTGGTGATGTTCTCTAGGAAAGGGATCCTCTGCTGCTAAAACGAAGGCTGCAAACCGTGCCAGAGTCTTAGGTCCCGCAAGGGTCTTGGGTCTGAGGAAGGATTCCATACTTAGGTTCAGAAATATCTCAGGTCACAGCATCTAGGCACTGAGCTCTGTATTTGGACAAGGGGTGGTAGGTTTGGAGAAGGGGTTGGGGGTCTGGTCACTCAGCACTGGCTCAGGTGCTGGAAGCTGTGGTGTTGGTGGGGTCCTGTGTTGGCAGGTTCAGGTGATCAACTTACAGCTGAGTGATTCTCTCACCTGAAGACAAAGACAAGCTTGAGCTCCTCGACTCTGCAGGGCCTCCTGGTCATAACATAGGGACTTTCCTGCATTCTTTGTCAGCAGACCTTTACTGAACCCGACATCAGGCCGGGCACTGGGTAAGAGCTTGGATCCAGCCGTGAAGAAGGGCGGGCCCCTGGCTTCATGGTGGGTGGTCTAGTTGATGACACAGGCAATTGCAGGACATTGTTGGACCACTCATTTAGCATCTGTCCCCCTAGAGCCACTCTCCACATTCCTGTACCCTGCCGTTGACCACAGGAGGATGGTTATAGCCTCCTGTGGTCCACATAACAGGCTCCTTAGGCCCCTGGCTTGCAACTGGGTTTGCCATTGGGTAGCTCCAGCAGGAGATCTGAGTGGCAGGAGACTAGGGTGTTGAGGGTAGTTCTTTCCCTAGCTCTGATGAAGGTCGCTGATCCTATATGACTCTTTCCTTCCAGGTTCTGACAATTCCTCCCTTCATTTGTTTCTTTGGGCTTAGAGGTGATAACTGCCCCACTAGGTTATTACACTAATCCTGTGACTGCCCACATCCACCCCTAGAGTTACATAATTTAAATGTGGCATCTGTTTCCTGTTGACCAGAGCAACTCTGACAAGTGCGGTGTTAGGATAGACACAGAGCCGAGCACTGAGTAGGGTGTAGCTTGTTATGAAGACGTGGGGAAGGGGTTGGGTGGGCAGGAATGGTGGAGTAATTTTTGTTGTGCCCTGATCTGATTGGCTACCATCTTGTGGTTTAAAAGCCATAATAAACAGTTTGGATTGTCTAAAGCAGGGGTCAGTAAATTACTACCTGGGCCAAATCCGCCTGTGTTTGTAAATAAAGTTTTATTGGAACCTAGCCACACCCCTTCATTTACATGCTGTCTCCAGCTGCTTTGGTGTTACAGCAGCAGTGTTACTGACCCAGGTCTTTGTACTGTTCCATCAATAGAGATTGATAAGAGACCGAAGAGAAATTCAGGCAAGGCTTTACTGGGGCTCGTGCTGCAGCACCAGGGAACAAAAGCAAGTAACTGTGCCCTTGCTCACTCCATGAGCAGGGGTGAGCTGGTCCCTAAGATGGGGTGAGGATGGGGGCGGGTCCGTGGGTTGGGCAGAAGGAGTGGCTTAGGTGATCTGCCCACCCCCTTGGTGGTGCTGTGTGCAGGGAGAATGTGCAGGACCCTGCTTTTGTGTCCCGCACCTCAGAAATGGCAGTTGGTTTGTGGCCTTTTTGTATCTTGTTCATAATTGCCCTGACTGTGCATGTGTGTGGTTATTTTTAGTCCCTTATAGTGTCTTTGTATTCTGTTGCTCTAGGAGACGTTTGTCCAGGTGCAAGTGCAAGCACTCTGGTAGAGGGTCCCAGGTCCCAGCCTATCTCAGCAGGACTGAGTAATCATGACAGATACTATGTGGCTCATGACACCTAAAATATATACTATCTGGCTGTTACAGAAAAAAGGTTGTTGATCCTTGATCTAAGGCAGCAGTTCTCAAAGTGTGGTCCATGGAAACTTGGAGGGTACCTGAGACACTTTCAGGAGTTTGGTGAGGTCCAAATTATTTTCATAATAAGTGTAAGACCTTTGCCTTTTTTTTTTTTTTTTTTTAATTGCATTGGCATTCGCACTGATGGTGCAATAGCGATGCTGGGTAAACTTGCTGGTCCTTTAGCAGGAATCAAGGCAGCGGCACTAAGATGTTCTATCAGTCATATTCTTCACTGCTATGTATGCACAGTTAAAAAGGAATAACGGTCAGTTTCACTTAAGAATGTCCTTGATGAAGCGGTAAACGTCATTGATTTTATTAACTCTAATCCCTTGAGCACATGCCTTTTTAATCCTCTGTCTGACAGAATGAGAAGTACCCATAAAGCACTCATGCTGCATCCATGGTTGTCTCCAAGAAAAGCACGTTGGCGACTGTTTGAATTATGAGCTGAATTAGCCACTTTTTTTCATGGAACACCATTTTTACTTGAAAGGATGATTAGCAGACAGACTGTAGTTGTTCAGGTTCAGGTACTTGGCAAACGTTTTCTTGAAAATGAACAAGGTGAGCCTGTCACTTCAAGGGTAGTGTTTGTTGCCAATGATAAAATTTGAGCATTTGCATGAAAATTGGAGTTTTGGAAAACTTGTATCTGCCACTGTGAGCTTCACAGCTTCACAATACTTAAAATACTTTTCTGTTGAGATCAGTGAGGATATTAATAAATGTGATTCTTATAAGGTATAATGAAATGTATCAACATTTGGAAGATCTGCATATTGCTGTGAACAATATTTTTCCAAATAACTAATGTATGATAATCTGAAAATCATCCCTGGTAAAATGTGCAAGATAGACCAATGGATTTTAATGTAATGGACTGTGAAAATTCGTTAGTATGGTTTCAATTTCACATCATAAAGAACCTTCAAGAGACTTCACTTGTTGAGTGTTGGTGTTGTATCAAAGAATTGCCACAATTATGTAAAAAGGCTATTAAAATACCCCTCCCTTTTCTTTTCAACTCAATATCTGAGTGAGGCTGGATTGTCTACATATATATCAACCAAAGGAACGTATTCCAACAGATTAAGTACAGAAGTAAATATGAGTATGTATTGAGCTTTCTTCCATTAAGCCAGACGTTAAGACACTTGTAAAAACGTAATGCTACTCTTTTCACGAAATGTGTTTTATTTGAGAATATGTAGCCATTTTCATTGTTGTTTTTAAGAGAATAAATATTTTAACATTTTATCAGTTTTAATTTGTAATACGGTGAATCTCGGTAGGTATAACCCATATAGACAAAAGCTCTTTGGGGTCCTCAATAACTTTTTTTAAAAAATAAATTTATTTATTTTATTTATTTATTTTTGGCTGCGTTGGGTCTTCGTTGCTACGTGCAGGCTTTCTCTAGTTGTGGCGAGCGGGGGCTACTCTTCGTTGTGGTGCACGGGCTTCTTACTGCGGTGGCTTCTCTTGTTGCGGAGCACGGGCTCTAGGCACGTGGGTTTCAGTAGTTGTGGCACATGGGCTCAGTAGTTGTGGCTCGTGGGCTCTAGAGCGCAGGCTCAGTAGTTGTGGCGCACAGGCTTAGTTGCTCTGCGGCATGTGGGATCTTCCAGGATCAGGGCTCGAACCCGTGTCCCCTGCATTGGCAGGCGGATTCTTAACCACTGTGCCACCAGGGAAGCCCTCTCAATACAATTTTTTCCATCCTAAAAGTAATACATTTTATTTAGAAGTCACATGGATGTAAAAAGAAAAAAATAACCTAGAGATCATCATATTAAGTGAAGTAAGTCAAAGACAAATATGGTATGATATCACTTATATGTGGAATCTAAAAAAATGATATTAATGGACTTGTTTACACAACAGAAGTAGACTCACAGACGTAGAAAACAAACATAGGGTTACCAGAGGGGAAAGGTTGGCGGAGGGATAAATTAGGAGTTTGGGATTAACATATACACACTCCTATATATAAAATAAACAAACAACAAGGACCTACTATTATAGCTCAGGGAAATATATTCAATATCATGTAATAACCTATAATGGAAATCTGAAAAAGAATATATGTATACATATATACATACACATATATATGTATAAAACTAAATCACTTTTCTGTACACCTGAGACTAACACAACATTGTAAATTAACTATACTTCAATAAAAAAATTAAGAAAGGAAAAAGAAAAAGGTAAATATCTAAAGACAACCACTGTTTACAGCTTTAAGTGTACACACACACACACACACACGGCACATTTATTTTGCTTTTTTCATTTAGCATTATGCCATAGGGAATGTTGCTATATTTTTAAAAGCTTTTTATTTTGAAATAACTGCAGATTCACAGGAAATTGCAAAACAATGTAGGGAGAGTTCCCATGTACTCTTCACCCAGTTTCCCTCAATGGTAGCACCCTGGGTGACTCTAGTACACAATCAAGATTGGGAAACAAGCAATGTTACAATGTATGTGTATAGTTCTGTGCAATTTTATCACATGTACACATCTGTGTAGCCACCATTGCAATTAAGATACAGAACTGTACCATCACCACAAAGCTCCTCATGCTACCCTTTTAGAGTCATACCCACCTCTCTGCCTCCCCCATCCCTAATCTCTGGAAACCATTAATCTATTTTTCATCTCCAAAATTTTGTCTTTTCAAAAATGTTATATAAATGGAATCAGAAGTATGTGATCTTTTGAGACTGGCTTCTTTTTTCACCCAGTGTAGTTTCCTTAAGATCCATCCAAAATGTAACATATATCAATTGTCCATTCATTATTAATTGCTGAGACGTATTCCATGTATGGACTTACCATATACAATTGACCCTTGAACAACAACATGGGTTTGAACTGCGCTGGTCTGCTTATATGTGAGTGTTTTTTAAATAACTATAGTACCTATATTTTCATTTTATAGATCTACACAGTGCGGGAAAAAGTTTGTGGTTTTTTTTTTTTTTTTAAAGTTTGTGTTTGATTAGAGATCACAGTATGTGAAATCAAAAGAACTAGGATCTGAGTCTTCATTCTACCCAAATGTTTCAGATTCCTGTCCTTGGGTGAGTCATTTATCAATTCCTTTGTTTTTGAGGCAGAGATAGCAGTGCCTGGATTTTTTTTTTTTTAATATTTATTTATTTATTTGGTTGTGCTGGCTCTTAGTTGTGTCAGGCAGGCTCCTTAGTTGTGGCTCGTGGGCTCCTTAGTGGCAGCCGTTGGGCTCCTTAGTTGCGGCATGCAAACTCTTAGTAGTGGCATGCATGTGGGATCTAGTTCCCTGACCAGGGATCGAACCCGGCTCCCCTGCATTGGGAGCGCGGAGTCTTATCCACTGTGCCACCAGGGAAGTCCCCAGTGCCTGGATTTTCAACTGTGTGGGGGGCTGACGCCCCTCACCTACATTGTTCAAGGGTCAACTGTAATTTTAAATGGTTGGTAAACAATGTTTACAATGACTGATATAATATTCCTGCTGGTAGAGGTGCAATAGATTTCCCAGCTATTCCCTTACTGTTGAACACTTAGGTGTTCCTGATGAAAATAAACGCTACTGACTATCTTGCCCAAAAAGGTTTTCCTGATTCTGATTTCTTTAAGATAGACTTTCAGAAGTGGAATTATTTACGCAAAGGATATTAATGTTTTTCAGACTCTTAATGCATGTTACCAAATTACTTTTCCAAAAGGTGTACTTGTCTATATAGCTCCCCCATAGCCATTTAGAGATTAAGATAAGAGGGTTTCCTAAATTACAGGCTGAATAATAAATGTGTAGCTTGCTTTCTGCCGAAGCCAACTCAGTGTTCATAGGAGAAGCTAATGAGCCCTGTTATGTCCGAGATGTACTTAGTTTGGTATGTGTGATCTAAACTTATCTGGGCATCATGCTGCCCACTGTGATCAACATGACTAGAGGCAAAATGTTGCACCCATGCTGCGTCCAACAGTGGCCAGGAGGCCTGTGTATGCTTTGATCTGTGCCTCCTCTGGATTTTTGTTAGCTACCTCAGAGAGGCTGATCCCTGAAGAAGTAAAAGTGAGAGAATCAAAAAAGCTCAGATATATGGGACTTCCCTGGTGGTCCAGTGGTTAAGACTCTGCACTCCCAATGTGGGGGGCCTGGGTTCGATCCCTGGTCAGGGAACTAGATCCTGCATGCTGCAAATAAAAGATCCCACATGCCACAACTAAGATCCCGCACATGGCAATGAAGATCCTGCATGCTGCAACTAAGACCCAGCACAGCCAAATTAAAAAAAAAAAAAAAGCTCAGATCTAAAAAGATAAAGTTGGAGGTATCATACGTCCTGATTTCAAACTATGCTACAAAGCTATACTAATCAAAACAGTGTGGTATTGGCATAAAAACAGACACCTAGATAAATGGAACAGAATAGAGAGTCCAGAAATAAACCCACATATATATGGTCAATTAATTTATGACAAAGGAGCCAAGAATATACAATAGGGAAAGGACAGTCTCTTCAATAAATGGTGTTGGGAAAACTGGACAGCCGTGTGAAAGAAGAAACTAGACCACTATCTTACACTATACACAATTAACTCAAAACAGATTAAAGCCTTGAATATAAGACCTGAAACCATAAAACTCCTAGAAGAAAATATAGGCAGTAAGCTCCTTGACATTGGTCTTGGCATTGAATTTTTGGATCTGGCACCAAAAGCAAAGGCAACAAAAGCAGAAACAAACAAGTGGGACTACATCAAACTAAAAAGCTTCTGCACAGCAAAGGAAACCATCAACAAAATGAACAGGCAACCTACAGAATGGGACAAAATATTTGCATATCATATATCTGATAAAGGGTTAATATAATATCCAAATTATATAAAGAACTCAACTCAATAGCAAAACAAACAAACAATGAGAAATATTTATTTGGTCTTTGTCCTCATTCCTGGCACAGAGCCCTTGGAATACAACCAATGCTCAGCATTGCTTGGACCACACCGGGACTGAGGTGGTCCTAGTCCCCCCTAGTAGCTGGGTTTTATACCATGTTACAAACATCTTATAAAGTCCCGCGTATGTTGGTACCACAGATTTGGCAACAAGAATTCAGGAACTTAGTCATAGGAAACCACTTATAAGTAAAAAGCAATCACAGAGTGGGAGAAAATATTCATAATACTTGTATCTGACAGGGGACTCATATACCAAATATACAAAGAGCTCCTACAAATCAATACGAAAAAGTCAGACAGCTGAATGCAAAAATGGGCCAAAGGCTTTAATGGGAACTCTACAACAGAGAACACCGAACGTCCAATAGCGAAGGAAGAAGTGCTGAACTTCCTTAGTCATCGGGGAAGTGAGAATTAAGAGAACGATGTGATACCACCGCACACCCACTGGAATGGCTAGAAAAAAGAAGGAAAATATTGATTGTTGGTGTAAGGAAAATCTCATTCACTGAATTCTTCTGTACTCCAAATGGGGAGCTTTTCTCCACACCAAGCAATTCTCCAGCTCTCTGGCAAACACCAGCTGGGTGTCCTACAATTTAAATCAGTTCTGACACTCTCTACCTGGAGTTAGGATCAAACCCCACTGGTTAAGGGCTCAGTCCCATGAGACTGCTCCCCACCCCCCCACCCCCTAAACTACACACACTAAATGCAGGTCCTGGTTGTCACCCAAGCTTTTGACCAACTGGCTATAAATCGGAGATTCCTGTAACCCCGTCTTTGGGTTCAGTAATTTGCTAGGATGGCTCACAGAACTCAGGAAAGCAGTTTACTTACTACTTCTGATTTATTACGAAGGATATTTCAAAGGACACAACTGAACAGCCAGATGGAAGAGATGCTTAGGACATAGGATGAAGGAAGGGGCACGGAGCTCCTGTGCCCTCTGCAGGGGTGCCATCCTTCCAGCACCTCCCTGCGTGCACCAACCTGGAAGCTCTCTGAGATCTGTGCTTTTGGGTTTTTATGGAGGCTTCATTATGTAGGCATCATTGATTAAATCATTGGCCATTGGTGATTAATTCAACCTCCAGTCCCTCTCCCCTCCCCTGAGCTTGGGGTGGGGGCTGAACGTTCCAACCCTCCAATCACCTGGTGGGTTCCCCTGGTAACAAGCCCCACTCTTCTGGGCTTTCCAAAAGTCAGCTCATTAACATAAACGCGGGTGTGGTTGTATTCCAAGGGCTCTGTGCCAGGAATGAGGACAAAGACCAAATAAATATTTCTCATTATAAATTGCCATATCACACTTGGTGACCATGTCATAGACAGCTGAGGGAAACGGAAGCTGGTACAATCAACTTTGGAAAACTGTTTGGCAGAATTTACTGAAACTGAACATGCACATAGACTGTGACCCAGGAATTCTACTCCTGGGTGTGCAGTCAAGAAAAGTCAGTGCTTATAGCCACAGCTTGAATGGTCATAGCTGCTCTATTCATTATAGTTTCCCGAACTGGAAACTATCTACATGCCTACCAACAATAGAATCGGTAAAGAAATTCTTGTATAATATAGTCACACAATGGACTATTGTATTAATTGTACCACAAACTGGGTGGCTTAAAAGAACCCAGAAATTTATTTCCCCAGTTTTGGAGGCTAGATGTCTGAAACGAAGATATTACCCGAAAACTGGGTTCACTTCTTGGTAGGTGTTGAGCCAAAAGCTACAACCAAGCCAAAGATGGGGAGAAGGAAGGATTTATTACTTGCGACAAGTAAGGAGAACACTGGGGATCTTTCCCCAAGCAGTGTCTCCCCTAACAGCAAAATTGGGAAAGTTTTAAGCTAAGGTACATGCATATTCATGAAGGGGCTTGAGCAGAGGAGAACTCAGCATAGAATTAGGGCAAAGGAAGACAGAGTCCAAGCTTTAGTTGGTTGAAGTCAAGGGGGTCAACATCATCCTTCCATCCTCCACCAGGGGATGGAGGGGGGCTTAGTTCTTGCAGAATTCAGAGACTGTATCAGATTGTTATGTATATTCCTTGAGCAGGAACTAGGACTCAGTTTTATCGCTAAACTATTGTTTCTTGACTGCTTTCCCTCTGTCCCTGTGTTCCCTCACTTTCCTTAAGATCAATGATTATTGAGACCTGTTACAAACATCTTATAAAGGGCAAGCATTGTGGCCAGGCTTAGATCACTTGTGGCTTAGACCAAAATGGCTTTTCTTACGTCAAGAAAGCCTTGCCTGGTTCTCTTTCTCTGGCGACCCCTTGCCCTATCTGCTGACAAAGGCTTTGGCAGGGTCATGCTCCAGGATGCTTCCTCGCCTCTTCCAGCTTCTGGTGGCTCCAGATGTTCTCAGCTTGTGGCAACATCACTCCAGTCTCTGCCTCTCTCCTCCCTGTGTGTAACTTTGGTGAGAGCCACCTATTCAGTTGTCTCCCTTTTGTTTTGAGCTTCCTGGGATTCTTGCAGCCAACGAAGAGACAATGAAACAATTCCTTGCCTCATGCCAAAGTTACTGCTCCCTCTTTGTCACAGGTTGTGGTGTTGTCCCCTGCCTCCGCCTCCCTGCCCCCCAAATTCCTATGTTGAGTTGTAACCCCCAGTTAGAAAGTGACGGTATTTGTATAGGGTCTTTTTTTTTTTTTAAAGGTGCAGAGTGCTGTGAAGATTTTTTTTTAATTAATTAATTAATTAATTTTTATTTTTGGCTGTGTTGGGTCTTCGTTTCTGTGCGAGGGCTTTCTCCAGTTGCGGCAAGTGGGGGCCACTCTTCATCACGGTGCGCGGGCCTCTCACTATCGTGGCCTCTCTTGTTGCGGAGCACAGGCTCCAGACGCGCAGGCTCAGTAGTTGTGGCTCACGGGCCCAGTTGCTCCGCGGCATGTGGGATCTTCCCAGACCAGGGCTCGAACCCGTGTCCCCTGCATTAGCAGGCAGATTCTCAACCACTGCGCCACCAGGGAAGCCCTGTATAGGGTCTTTAAAGAAGTAATTGAGTTCAAGTGAGGTCATTAGGGTGGGCCCTAATCCACTATGATTGGTGTCTTTTTAAGAAGAGATTACGAGGGCTTCCCTGGCAGTCCAGCTGAAACCGTGCAACCCAGATTGGGACTTGAACCCACGTTCTTTTAACTGAGCTCACATACCTGGTCTCAGGACTTAATGAAAGTCAGGTTCTTGATGTCTCATGTAGAAAGAATTCAGTGAGAGACAAAGTGATAGGTAAGAAGTGGATTGATTTAGAGAAAGACACTCCACAGACAGAGTGTGGGCCATCTCAGAAGGCAAGAGCAGCCCCAGGGTATGGGGTTGTCAGTTTTTATAGGGGTGGGTAATTTCATAGGCTAATGAGTGGGAGGAATATTCCAGCTATTTTGGGGAAGGGGTGGGGATTTCCAGAAATTGGGCCACCACCCACTTTTTGACATTATGGTCAGCCTTGGAACTGTCCTGGCGCCTGTGGGTGTGTCATTTAGCTTGCTGATGTGTTACAGTAGCGTATACTGAGGCTCAGGGTCTAGTGGAAGTTGACTTGTCTGCCATCTTGGACCTATTTGATTCTAATCAGTTTATGTCATGTCCTCAGGCTATGTCATTCTTTTAAATGTTGTGCCCTGCCCCTTCCCTCCTGCTCCCTTGCCTCCTTCCCACACTTCCACTGCAGGGGGCACGGGTTCAATCCCTGACTGGGGAACTAAGATCCCACATCCCACATGCCGCTCGGTGTGGCCAAAAAAAAAAAAAATTAGGAGAGATAGACAGATTAGGACACAGAAGGAAGACCTTGTGAAGATACAGGGAGAAGGTGGCCATGTACAAACCAAGGAGTGAGGTCTCAGAAGAAACTGACCCTGTGACACCTTAATCTTGACATTCTGACCTCCAGAATTGTGAGAAATCAATTTCTGTTGTTCAAGCCACCCAGTCTATGGTACTTTGTTATGGCAACCCTAGCACAGCAATACACATTTCAAGCTGCCTTTGAAAGGAAAATCCCTTGCTGTGATGCCCAGAAGAGAGAGTGGTGGAAGAAGAGCATGGGAATTTCTACAAAAGGATGAAAACAGAATAAGGAAGCAAACATCTGGCAAGATTTTAGCTCAGGTTTGAAAGCCAAATATCCATCAACCTCAGCTCCCTGCCACTCAGCTAGGAAGCAGCAAATGACCAGGAGAGTTTCTAAAGCAGCGTCACAAAATCAAGTTCCCAGCAACCACACACCCTCTCACCCGCATCACTCTTGGGTGAGCCCCAACTGCAAGGCTGAGTCTCATGGGAGAGTAACAACAACCCAACAGGGTGAAAGAAATAGAAAAACTGTAAAAGGCACAAGAATTAAAAGGTATAGCAGTTGGAGGACACTTTGTGTAGGGCGACTAGTTCTCTACGCCTCACTGGCCCTGGTGGTTACTGTCTGAGAACACCGTTAGTCATAATGATAGCAAGGTGAGATGGTGTCTGTACACTTGGTCTAAAGAGAGAGGGAAACACGTGATCGATTTTAGAAAGAATTTAAAACAGTTTGTGCAGGATGTTTCAATTATACGGTAAAGTCAGTTATCAGGATGAGGCGGTTCTCCCGTGGAGGCTGCACTGAGAGTTACCATGGGGCTGACCAAGAGGCCGTCAAGCTCCTCCAAAGCAGGGCTTAAGCTCCTCTGCTCGCTGCCTTCCAGCAATGCCTACAGCGCTGCCCGGCACATAGGAGGTGCTCAAAACAGTATCTGTTAAATGCACAAATGCTGGGGGAGAGTCTAAGGGCAGAGATGAGGTGGGTGTGAAGGGGAACGGCCAAGACGTATGCCCAGAAGAGCTTTGGGTCTCTACTGGTGGAATGGTGTCTCCTCAAAACTCATGTCCACCTCAGAATGTGACCTTATTTGGAAATGGGGTCTTTGCAGATGCAGTTAGTTAAGATGAGGACATACTAGATTAGGGTGAGCCCTAAACCCAATGACTGGTGTCGCCATAAGAAAGCCACATGAAGCACAGACACACGGGAAAGAAGGCCACGTGACTGCAGAGGCAGAGATGGGAGTGGTGCAGCATAAGCCAAGGGACGCCAGAGACCGCTGGGCATCACAGGAAGCTAGGAGACAAGGAGGGGTTCTTCCCCAGAGCCTTCAGAGGGAGCCTGGCTCTGCTGACACCCTTATGTTGGACTTTTAGCCTCCAGAACTGGGAGAGGACAGATTTCTGTTTGTGGTTATTTGTTACCAGGGCCTGAGAGTTGTTTTCGGGGAACACGTAGGAAACCCTGGATTACCATTGTTAAATAACGAGAAGTCAACTGTGTAAATTTCAAATATTTAATTGGTTTTATTGAGCAGTTCATGAGTCGGGCAGCATCCCATCTAGCAAGTAGAAAGGAGCTCCCAAGGGCTACAGAAAAGAAAAGGTTTTCAAAGGCAAGACAAAGAAGTCTAAGCAAGGAAAATTTATTTCAGGCATAGGTAACCTACTTATGGGGGACGGAAGAAGTCTTTGTGGCAGGTTACTTCATCTTCCTTTGGGGCATGGTGACCGATTACCTCATTGGTGTTGACCAGAAAATTCCTGGTTAAGACTACATTTCTGGGGGACGGTGAAGCTTCAGTTAGGTTAGTAGTGTGACCTAGCATAAGTGACTCCACCTGGGGCCTCTGGTTTTCTTTTTAACACCAAACTAATTTTGAAAATGCTCCTACGGAAAGAAAAATATTCAGTTTTTTGGGGTGGTGGGGCACATAACGTTCACATATTTTGAAACAACTTAAAAAAAAAACCCAGTAAAACCTATGCAGGTAAGCTCATTGCTGTAACAAACAGACCTCCCAAACACAATGAACTTTATTTACTATAGTAAATAAATAAGATGAGAGTACTTTCAAGATAATTCGAATCAGTTTCCCAGGAGTCCAAGCGTTAGCAAGTTATATCTGCTGCTGTTAGTTAACTGGCAGGACCCTTTTAGAGGGATATCTAACAGTCAAGTGAAGAAGCCTTCAGAATATACATGCCCCTTAACCCAGCAGTTTCTCTTCCTTCAATTATACTTTAGAATTAAGGTGGCGCGCAACTAGATAATTCTCGAGCTGCTGGCATGAGTTAGCGCAGACTGTGTCTCCCAAACTTGCCTTCTGGGAATCGCTGGTGAAATCCCTGTAGGGTTTTGTAGGTCTAAGGGAGGAACCGGGGAAGTCTGGGACACGTCCCTCGGTGATTCCCAGCCCAGAGTACACACTAGGCACCTGGGCAGGTGTTTTTGCTTTCTGTTTGTTAATACCTGGCCACCAGGACCAGGCGCTAGCATTTTTAAAGGCTCTCGGGGAACTTCCAATGCACAGCTAAGGCCCAGAATCAACGCCCTTGGGCAGGCTGCGTAAAAAGTTGTAGAACAATTTTGCAAACGAATGTTTATTGGAAACATTTTACGAAAATCTTGTTAAAGTAACCGTGTACAAAAGCTCGTGTGCAGTATGACTCCATTTCCTCAAATAGGAGTGTAAGACTGGAAATTAACTTTGGTTATGAGAAATGCGTGGTTTTTATAGCTATTAGCACTTAAAAAGGTTTCACCATGAACAGCCAGGTGTGTTATATTAAGAATAACTTCAGCTTTTTTTTTGGCTGCATTGGGTCGTCGTTGTGGCGCTTGGGCTCAGTAGTTGTGGCTCGCGGGCTCTAGAGCGCAGGCTCAGTAGTTGTGGCGCGTGGGCTTAGCTGCTCCACGGCATGTGGGATCTTCCCGGACCAGGGCTCGAACCCGTGTCCCCTACCTTGGCAGGCAGATTCTTAACCACTGTGCCACCAGGGAAGCCCCAACTGTTCAGATTATAAGATGCATTTTTCGAGACAATAACGTCACCCAAATTTCTTGGGACCTTCTATGCCTGGTACGACCCTCGGGGCGCCTCTGGGCGCGGACGTTGCTCGCCCATGCGCAGACTGCACCACAGCGTGGGACTGTGACACCGCGAGACTTCCGCAGCTCCACCCACACGCCCCGCCTCCATTTCCGGCTTTTCGCTCCGCCCACTCGGCGTCTCTGGATCCTCTCCCTGGCCAGGCTCCAGCAGCCTCGCTCTGGGTCCGCGCCACACTCTCCACTGCGGGTGGCTGGCTTCCCGGCGGGTTTTGTTTGCGACGCTGTCGTGCCACAGCGCGCTTTACGGCCGCGGGGACGGATCAAGCCGGTGCCAGGGCCCCTCCGGCCCGGAAACAGGACAGGCGAGCGACGTTGATGCCCGGCGGTGGGGCGAGCGCGGCGTGTGGCCGTCTTCTTACCGCCGCGGAGCAAAGGGGGGCCCGGGAAGCGGCGGGGTCGGTGTCTAGGAGCGGGCCAGGAGGCTCCGGCTCCGGCGGCGGCGGCGGCAGAGGCGGAGCGGGTGGCCCCGGGCCGGGTTGTGGAGGCCCGGGGGGCCCCGCGGGCAGGATGAGCCTGACCCCGAAGGAGCTCTCGAGCCTGCTGAGCATCATCTCGGAGGAGGCGGGCGGCGGCAGCACCTTCGAGGGCCTGTCCACCGCCTTCCACCACTACTTCAGCAAGGCCGACCACTTCCGTCTGGGCTCGGTGCTCGTCATGCTACTGCAGCAGCCGGACCTGCTGCCCAGCGCGGCGCAGCGCCTCACGGCGCTCTACCTGCTCTGGGAGATGTACCGCACCGAGCCGCTCGCCGCCAACCCCTTCGCCGCCAGCTTCGCGCACCTGCTCAACCCCGCGCCGCCCGCCCGCGGCGGCCAGGAGCCCGACCGGCCGCCGCTCTCAGGTAAGCCCGGGTCCTCCCGCCGGGAGCCCGGTGTGCGGCGCGGAGGGTGAGATCCGGCAGCTGCTGGGCCTTCACCCGCACGTGAAATGGATTGTGTCCTTTTGAAATCCCCTCCGCACCCCCTCCACCGAGTAGGGACAAGTCGCAGCTTCACGGCACCGAAAATTACTCCTCCCAGCAGTACGGGCCGTGAAACCGTGCCGCTTAGTGTGGGGCTTGACGCTTTAGTGCCTCGTGATGCAGTTCGTGCTCCTCACGCGCGTCTGAGGTGTGTGCAGTTGTAAGTAATGACACACAGGATCTGCCCTCCTACCCCCCGGCTTTAAGTCTCAGAGGAGTCACCGAGAAGTCGTTCAGAACCCGAATACGTTGTTGAGCGGAAATGCACATTCAGCAGCGTGTCAGGACTTCACAGCCGCCTTCTTGCTGTTCGGTGTCCTTGGTTAACGCGATGGGGGCAGAGAATAAAAGTAGTCTCAATTCACGGCCTAGGCTAGGAAACGCAAGACTACTGGACCTTATGTAAAATGCATGCTCGTGCACCTTTGGTGAGATCACTGGGTTGGATGCGAGGCCGCTTTTGCTACTTTTGTTTGTTTGTTTGGCTTATAAACAGAAATTTATTTCTCATTGTTTTGGAGGCTGGGAAGTCCAAGGTCAAGGCCCCAGCAGACTGGGTGTCTGGTGAAGGCCTGCTTCCTGGTTCATCGACAGCTGTCTTCACGCTGTGTCCTCACGTGAAAGGGATGAGGGAGCTCTCTGGGGTCTCTCTTCTCAGAGCACTAATCGCATTTAGGAGGGCTGTGATTGGGGGTTAGGATCAACACTTTAACATTCAGCCTACAGCCCAGGCTTAGCACAGTAATGGCATAATAAAGGATGATTATTTGAACCTGAATTCAACTGAAATTGAAGTAGAGCAAAACGCAAAACCATATACTTACTCTGTAGTTTTAAAAAAACTGTTCACTGTTATCTCCTCTACTAGAGGGAATTAAAGCTGGCCTGATAAGTTGCCTGACGGGACCACTTACTGTCTAAATTGGGAATCGACTATATTCTATCCAGTTTAACCCTCTCTGTTAACACGGGGAAACAGAGGTCCAGGGAGTTCGAGAAACTTGCCCAGAGACAGACAACTACTTTTGGGCTGGGCCAAGTGTAAGACGGGGGTTCCTTTCATTAACACCAGCATCTTTTCATTTACGTGGCCTTTCACAATCTACCAAGCACCTCCTCAGCTCCGTGACCTCATTTATTATACTAGATCCAGGAGCTTACAGAGGTGGCTTTTGGAAGATTTTTTGCATTCTCAGACCAGTGTTGCAATAGCTTATTCTATACTGACCTTTAAATTTAAAAAATATATATGTACACACACATGTAAATGTGTGTGTACATATATATGCACATACGGAAGACACAGCACCACATCTCCCTGTGTCACCCTATGCGGGCCACACCCTGGCAGTCACAAAGCACAAGGAGAAAATGGTCTTCGGTTTGAGAATTCCCGAGTTGCCACTGATGCTTCAATACTAAAGGACTTAGAAGTGTTTACACTTTCAAGAGGAGTAGGAATGTTTTTAGGCTTCCCTTTAATGAGTCTCATTTTGAGACAAGATGGCAAGGTTGGCCAGCCGCTCTTCATGCAGTTTTTGTAGTAAGCCTTTCAAAGAATGAATGGTGAAGCCAATTTGTTTCTCCTCCTGGAATTTGTCCTTCTTGTTTTCCTTTGTTGTGAGGTTATATATTAAAGGTATGGGCATACAGATATTACGTAAGATAAGGGCTGTCACGTGAGGGAGGAAGTCAGACAATAAATCCAAAGAAACCTGTGGAAATTAAAAATCTGAACTCAGGGGCAGGGTGGGAGGCGACACGGTCTTTTCACAGAGCTGTTGCACATAACGCAACTGTCCTCAAAAGCAGGAATGGAAAAGCCATGAAATTTCAGCTGCAGAGCAAAGCTGGGGTCTTGGCTTTAGAGCTTTTAATATCTTTAGCATCAGGCGGGGCAGCAAGTGCCTTTTCCAGAGTAGGCCAGAGAAGATAAGTCCAGTTTGGTTTTTAAGGCTTGAGTCAGCTCTGTGGCCAGCAGCTCGTGGAGGGACACACCGTCAGGGAGTACACCCCGTTTCTCCCAGTCCAGTTGTAATGCTTGGGGCCACTGGATGGTGAAGATAACCAGATTTGCTTGTTTGGGGTCTGCTTGTTGATCACGTACGTTCCTAGATCTCCACCCAGTTTAACTGTTAAAACACCATTCCCAAAGGAGACATCATAGTCTTCAAGTGTGTAAGGTTTGTCTGCAAGTTCTTCAAAAAACTCTGCTAAGGAATCCAGCGTCTCCTCGGCCAGTTTTTCGTCGGTGGTATCGTCCAGAGGGCCAGCGTCACCCAGAGTTCCCGTTGTCCTCAGATTCATCAAGCAGACGCTCTGCTTTTTGACATTCAGGATCTGGTTGAGGCAGCAGAGGCTCAGACTGGGCTGGCTGCCTGCGCAGGCCCTGGCAGCTGTAGAGCGGGGCGTCCGTCCTTCGTTGGCCGTGGGGCCCCGGCGTGGGCCTGGACGTAGCCCGGGGGCGCCGAGCGGGGCAGGAGGCTGGCAGCTGCGTGGTGCTCCAGCGTCCACATCTGTTCGTTTTTTAAACTCAAGAGATGCTTTATGAGAGTTGATTTTGGGAGAAGACCTGAAGCCAGGAGAGGAGAAGGGCACAGAGGAGATGGTGAGGAGTGATAAGGGTACCTGGGAGACTTCGAGGAGGACAGCGGTAGTGGGTGGAGCAGGTAGTGACAGGCGGGAAGCAGTGTGATCTTACAGGCCTTGAGCAGTGAGGAAACAGGCAAGTGACCCCTTTAGGTAGGAACTGCTGGTCAGGGAGCCAGAAGGGAAAGGCAGCGGATTCTGAGGTAACGCCAGAGAATTTCTCCTTGCAGGAGAGGGCTTCTGCCTTTAAGCTAGTCATTGTTCCTGCTGGCAACTCCTCTGGATCTAAAGCATCTTCTCGTTGATTTCCTGCACTGCCCTTACCTAAGAGGGGCAACCTGTGTATTCCATGAGATGTCTTTAGGGTACAGGTACTGAACCTGGTTTTCAGGAAGTTTGAGAATGCTGAGAAAGTCACTGCAACGTGTGTGTGTGTGTGTGTGTGTGTGTGTGTGTGTGTGGTCACACCCACCACCGAGATGGATGGGGCAGTGTGGGATTTGGGTCGGAGAGCCCTTTGAATTCTGTAGGATGGGTTAGGCAAAGGAACCATGACTTATATAATGTCATTCTTGAATGCGATGAGTTTAAACCTAGATGTAGGCCATAGACTGCACTGTAAACAGATTTGCCAGGGAAATCCATGGATTGGTTATTTTGCCTCTCTCTGCCTCAATTTCCTTGTCTGAAAATTGCAGATAATAAATTATGAGAAATAAAAGTATTTACAATAAGCTTTATACATTACTATCGTTACTAGGTGGGGATGGTGCTTAAATATACAACAGAGGGAATGTCAATGCCAAGGCTTAGTATACTGTGCGTCAAGGGGCGCATCTAATGGGTATATGTTATGAAAGTTTTTCAGATGATTCTGCTGCAGAGCCAATGTTGAGAATGTATCTGGAAGTAAGTAGGATGGCTTCCTTGCACTCAAGAAGCTTTCAGTCTGGTTGAAGAGACGTAAACATGATTGTAGCCCAGTGTGGTTAAGGACCATACTAGATGTCACATGCACAGCACCTCGTAGCACAGGAACTACAGCTGTGTAGCTGGAGGGACTTTCGGGGGGGTGACGTTTTTGCTGGAAATTGATGAGAGATGGTGGGGAGAGAAGGGTGTGGCCCTGTCACGTATTCTTAAAGAGCTGCGTGTATTGAATGTTTTGAAATCAAGAATCAGAGGTGAGAGATTTTGTGCAACGGGAGTGTAGAACACATGGATTGGAGGGGGGGGGTCAGGAGATGGGATTAGGAAAGTGGGTCAGGACCACGTTAGGAAGGTCTCTTGAATGGTGCAGAAGTTTGGGTTTAATTCTGTGTAAACAGGTTAAGTGATGTGAGCAGATTTGTACCCAGAAATATAACTCAGTGGTGAGCGTGTGGACTCTGGGCGGTGAGTGGGTAGGAGTCCAAGCTGGGAGCTGGAACAGCGTCTGGCCATGGTGCTGCGGTAGGATGGACGCCGCCGGGTAAGCGGGTGGCTCTGGGATGAAAGGGAAGCATCATGTCCAGCAAGCACTCTCGGAATTGTAGCCGTGCTGTGGACTGAAACAGGTGTGTGAAGTGTATTTGCGGAGCTAGTGATTGCTTCCTTGTCTCTTTAACTTTTACGCAGTTGCTGGTAGCAGTAGAGAAGAAAAGCATTTCTGAGCACTGTAGTTTTTTTTTATTTGTTTTTGCCTGCATATGTGAGCTTCAGCCTTTGCAGGAATTGAAGCAGGTTAGAAAACAAAGTTGGTTTTTTTGTTTTGTTTTGTTTTGGCCGTGCCGTGCGGCTTGCGGGATCTTAGTTCCCCTACCACCAGGGATCAAACCCGGGCCCGGCAGTGAGAGCGCTGAGTCCTAACCACTGGACTGCCAGAGAATTCCCCAAAACAAAGTTCTTAACAGTTACAAAAACCTTAAGTTTCATTGCCGCAAATCATAGAATTTCAGTTGACATACAGTTAATCTAGAGATTATTTGAAGTATAAGCGTGGATGTGTGTAGGGTACATGCAAATACTACACCATTTTATATAAGGGACCCAAGCATCCTTGGATTTTAGTATTCGCAGGGTGTCCTGGAACCAGTCCTCCTCAGGGACACTATTTAATTACATTTTGATGAATGTATCTATTTGGTTAAATGAATCTTCAATTGTAAGTTTGTCTTTAAAGATACATGAGTTGAGGTGACAAGTAGCAAATGCTAATTTTACCAGACTCAATATAATTTTTAAAAATAACCGTTAGAGAAACTGTTGTGCTTTTTTTTGTTTACAGGATTTTTACCTCCTATAACTCCACCAGAAAAGTTTTTTCTTTCCCAGCTGATGCTGGCACCTCCACGGGAACTCTTCAAAAAGACACCGCGACAGATTGCCTTGATGGACGTCGGAAACATGGGCCAGTCTGTGGACATTAGCGGGCTTCAGCTAGCCCTGGCTGGTAAGGAGGGATCCCGCTTCAGGCATCTTTGTGTGCTAGCATTAGGCCTTTTTTCTTGAGGTACTCCATTTAAATGAAGGTCTTTGTAACTGTACTAAAAAGTTAGTATTTTCCGTGAAAAACATAGCTTCAGTACTGGATCCTTGCTCTTATGGGATATAAATTTCATTTTGAGTTTTCACTTGAATTGATTGCTTTTCCAGTTTAAGACGAATGCTGAGTAAAACTTGGTCCGTTTAAAATTTTCCTGATGTCATTTCTACTCAAAGCGATCTACAGATTCAATGCAATTCTTATCAAAATCCCAACAATGTGTTTTGCAGAAATAGAAAATTCATATGGAATCTCAAGGGACCCAGAATAGCTGAAACAGTGTCATCTTGGCACCTTTATCGAAAATCATTTGAATATATATATGGGAAGGTTTATTTCTGGGCTGTCTATTCTACGTCATTGGTCTATTTGTTTGTTTTTTTTTTAATTATTTATTTATTTATTTTTGGCTGCGTTGGGTCTTCGTTGCTGCACGCGGGCTTTCTCTGGTTGCGGCCAGCAGGGGCTACTCTTCGTCGCGGTGCGCGGGCTTCTCATTGCGGAGCATGGGCTGTAGGCATGCGGGCTTCAGTAGTTGTGGCGTGAGGGCTCAGTAATTGTGGCTCGCCGGCTCTAGAGCACAAGCTTAGTAGTTGTGGCGCACAGGCTTAGTTGCTCTGCAGCATGTGGGATCTTCCCGGACCAGGGCTCGAACCTGTGTCCCCTGCATTGGCAGGCGGATTCTTAACCACTGCGCCACCAGGGAAGTCCCGGTAGGCGGATTCTTAACCACTGTGCCACCTGGGAAGCCCGGTCTATTTGTCCTTATTCTAGTACCACACTTTTGATTAGGGTGGCTTTTTTTTTTTTTTTTTTTTTTCCTTTCATGTAAAAAGGCTTTTATTTGCAGGGGAGCAGGACACTAATCCAAGTCATACAGTAGCTTTTGTGAAATCGAGAGGTGTGAGATCTCCACCCTGTTCTTCTGTTTCAAGGTTATTTGGGCACCTTCTGTTACACGTATAAGCAAGTGAATGGGTGGTCTTGAAGCAAACTCGTGTTGTGATAGAAAATAACGAGACCTTGAACAGGGAGGTCAGGGAGAGCCTCTCCATATAAGGATAAAGAGCAGCTTTTGCTAACCTGCTCTAAGCAAAAGTGCAGATGCATGGGTCTCATCACCTGAGAGCAATTCATTAGGGAAATTCTAATCTGTAGCCAGATTTGTGAACCCTTGACCTTGTGGTTAAGTGAGCTGCAGGGTTAATTTGACAGTGCCCCATCCTTAGACTTCATGCTCTGTGACATTTGGCATCTTATATAAGGTGACATCTTTCAATAATCTTCTCTTTCCTTGGGGCATTCTGAACCTTATTTTTAAACTGCTAAATAGTAACAATATAACGATGGTTATTTTCTGAAACTAAGAAAACTCTTTTTCAGACTTTTAAGATTGAAGGTACACAAAAGTACTTATTAGCTACTAGTGCCAGATGCAATCTATTAACAGAAATAAAATAATTATTTTCTTGACCAAAGACAGTATGAAAACTGGTTGCCGAGGTGATGGGCAATTTCAGCCACCTTACCTTTAGAAGTGACGTATATTCTGAGGGTTCTAGTTTTGTATTCAATAAAGTAAGAATCAGATCTAATTTCCTTTTCAACTTGTGATGACTTGAATCAGCCCATGAGAAAGTTTTAAAGTACATCAAGCTCAGGGACTTCCCTGGTGGTGCAGTGGTTAAGAATCTGCCTGCCAGTGCAGGGCACACAGGTTCAAACCCTGGTCTGGGAAGATCCCACATGCCGCAGAGCAACTAAGCCCGTGCACCACAACTACTGAGCCCACGCTCCACAATTCCTGAAGCCCACGCGCCTAGAGCCCGTGCTCCACAACAAGAGAAGCCACCGCAATGAGAAGCCCGCGCACCACAATGAAGAGTAGCCCCTGCTCGCCGCAACTAGGGAAAGACCGGGCACAGCAACGAAGACCCAACACAGCCAAAAATAAATAAATAAAATAAATTTATAAAGTACATCAAGCTCAGAAAGGAATATGTGACTAGGGTTAGGATTGAGAGGCTTGGCACAGTGGCTAAGCTGGCTGTCCCCTAGAGCTGTTTGCTGTCCTCTGCCCAGACTGAAGATGTCTTAATCATTTTCACAAGTGCTTAAGAAAAAAAGGGGAGTACACCTATCTTCTCTGGAGCTGGCCACATAGATCTGTACGGAGGCTGGCCTGAAATTCAGATGTCTTTACAGTGGGATCCAGGGACCAAAGGTTTATTTATGGATGATGCAGTTGCATTTTCCTAACTTTAAGAAAACAAGCAGACAAGTTAAACATCAGGAACCACAAGGGGCAGTTATAACTACAGTGTGTGTGCAATAGTAGCTTGTTTTAACAGATTTTCCCCTGGTTCCTAATGGGATTGAATATCTTTTCAGATGCTTATCGGCCATACAAGCTTTTTTTTTCTTTTTTTAAAAATTTATTTATTTGTTTTTATTTTTGGCTGCATTGGGTCTTCGTTGCTGTGCGCAGGCTTATCTCTAGTTGCATCGAGCGGGGGTTACTCTTGCTTGCGGTGCGCGGGCTTCTCATTGCGGTGGCTTCTCTTGTTGCAGAGCACAGGCTCTAGAGCGCAGGCTTCAGTAGTTGTGGCGTGTGGACTTAGCTGCTTCGCGGCATGTGGGATCTTCCTGGGCCAGGTATCGAACCCGTGTCCCCTGCATTGACAGGCAGATTCGTAACCACTGTGCCACCAGGGAAGCCTCAAGCTTTTTAAAAATAAAACACTTGTTGAAGTCATTAGCCCATTTTTTCCTGTTTTTTAAAATTGATAATATATCCTGAATCTGGCCCTTTGTTTATGTGTTGAAGATAACTTTCTCCATTTAGTGGCTTCTCTTTTCACTCTCTTGTGGTGCCCTCAATTTTGAAATGTTTCCTATTTTCATCTATTTCAGAACGCCAGTCTGAATTGCCAACTCAAAGTAAGGCCAGCTTCCCTAGCATTCTCAGTGACCCAGACCCGGATTCTTCTAATTCTGGATTTGACAGCTCCGTTGCCTCTCAGATCACGGAAGCTTTAGTCAGTGGACCAAAGCCACCTATTGAAAGTAGGTATATCTAATTTTATATTCTTGGTTTTATTTTATCATCATCCCCCTGACACTTTCTGGTTTTCTGAAACATCATGTTGTTTTCGTTGATACTTAAACGTGAATTTTTTTTAAATTTATTTTATTGAAGTACAGTTGATTTACAATGTGTTAATTTCTGCTGTACAGCAGAGTGATTCAGTTATACGTATATATATATATGTACATTCTTTTTCATATTCTTTTCCATTGTGGTTTATCACAGGATATTAAATATAGTTCTCTTGTGCTATGCAGTAGGACCTTGTTGTTTATCCATTCTCTATATAATAGTTTGCATCTGCTAATCCCAAACTCCCAATCCATCCCTCCCCAATCCCCGCTTCCCCTTGGCAACCACAAGTCTGTTCTCTATGTCTGTGAGTCTGTTTCTGTTTCATAGATAAGTTCATTTGTGTCACATTTTAGACTCCACATATAAGTGATATCATATGATATTTGTCTTTCTCTCTCTGACCTCACATAGTATGATAATCTCTAGGTGCATCCATATTGCTGCAAATGGCATTATTTCATTCTTTTTTATGGCTTAGTAATATTCCATTGTATAAATATACCACATCTTCTTTATCTTTTCATCTGGTGATGGACATATAGGTTATTTCCATGTCTTGCCTATTGTGAATAGTGCTGTTATGAACAAAGGGGTGCATGTATCTTTTTGACTTAGAGTTTTGTCTGGATATATGCACAGGAGTGGGATTGCTGGATCAGACGGTAACTCTGGAACCTCCATACTGTTTTCCATAGTGGCTGCACCAATTTACATTCCCGTCCATAATGTAGGAGGGTTCTATTTTTCTCCACACCCTCTCCAGCATGTTATTTGTAGATTTTTTAATGATGGCCATTCTGACTGGTGTGAGGTGGTACCTCATTGAAGTTTTAATTTGATTTGCATTTCTCTAATAATTAGCAATGCTGAGCATCTTTTCATGTGCCTGTTGGTGATCTGTATGTCTTCTTTGAAGAAATGTCTCTTTAGGTCTTCTGCTCATTTTTTTTTTTTTTTTAATTTTATTTATTTATTTATTTATTTATGGCTGTGTTGGGTCTTCGTTTCTGTGCGAGGGCTTTCTCTAGTTGCAGCAAGTGGGGGCCACTCTTCATCGCGGTGCGCGGGCCTCTCACTGTCGCGGCCTCTCTTGTTGCGGAGCACAGGCTCCAGACACGCAGGCTCAGTAGTTGTGGCTCACGGGCCTAGTCGCTCCACGGCATGTGGGATCTTCCCAGACCAGGGCTCGAACCCGTGTCCCCTGCATTCATTGGCAGGCAGATTCTCAACCACTTCTGCTCATTTTTTGATTGGGTTGTTTGTTTTTATCTGTTGTTGAGTTGTATGAGCTGTTTGTATGTTTTGGAAATTAAACCCTTGTTGGTCGTACCATTTGCAAATGTTGTCTCCCAGTCTGTAGGTTGTCTTTTCATTTTGTTTATGGTTTCCTTTGCTGTATAAAAGCTTGTAAGTTTGATTAGGTCCTATTTGTTTACTTTTGCTTTTATTTCTATTGCCTGGGAGACTGACCTAAGAAAACATTGGTAGGATTTATGTCAGAGAATGTTAAACATGAATTTAGTAGAAACTTCCTAGTATAGTGTCTGGAACATAGTAGAGATGCTCAATAAAAGTTAGTTTCTTGGGCTTCCCTGGTGGTGCAGTGGTTAAGAATCCACCTGTCCGTGCAGGGGACACAGGTTCAAGCCCTGGTCTGGGAAGATCCCACATGCCGTGGAGCAACTAAGCCCGTGCGCCACAACTACTGAACCTGCGCTCTAGAGCCCACAAGCCACAACTACTGAAGCCCGCACGCCTAGAGCCCGTGCTCCATAACAAGAGAAGCCACCGCAGTGAGAAGCCCGCGCACCGCAACGAAGAGTAGCCCCCGCTTACCACAACTAGAGAAAGCCTGCACGGCAACGAAGACCCAACGCAGCCAAAAATAAATTTTAAAAACTTAAAGAAAAATAGTTTTTTAATAAAAATACGAAGTTTTTGGGAATTCCCTGGGGGTCCGGTGGTTAGGACTCCGCGCTTCCACTGCAGGGGGTGCTGCAGGTTCCATCCCTGGTCAGGGAACTAAGATCCCACATGCTGTATGATGCAGCCAAAAAAATCCCACGTTTTTTGTATTACATACCTATCATCAGCATATCTGATATAAATTCTCTGATTTTACTGAAATGAGTTTATTTTTGTAGCTTACTACCTTTTTGTTTTATACGTCATTAATCTTATCATTCTCCATTGAAGTTTTACTGATTTTATAGCTCTTACTTTAAAGAAAACTATTGAACTTGAAATAATAGAGCAGCATTTTTTATTTTTTTAAATTTATTTTTGGCTGTGTTGGGTCTTTGTTGCTGCGTGCCGGCTTTCTCTAGTTGCGGTGAGCGGGGGCTACTCTTCGTTACAGGGCATGCACTTATTGCAGTGGCTTCTCTTGTTGCGGAGCACAGGCTCTAGGCACGCGGCCTCACTTGCTCCGTGGCATGTGGGATCTTCCTGGACCAGGGCTTGAACCTGTGTCCCCTGCATTGGCAGGCGGATTCTTAACCACTGCACCACCAGGGAAGTCCCGCATTTTTTGATTTTATACGATTCTGTGTGGTTTTAATGATGAAGGTATGCTTTCTGCTTAGGGATAAGAACATGTTCTCCAGACTATAGTGTCACCTTGAGTTTAAAACTTACACTGTGACTTTTAATGCCATTTACAGTAGGTCTTTGGAACAAGTAAGTCTCAGCTTAATCACAGTGTGTGGGAAGGTCCAAGGCACAGATGGGTTGTATTTAATACTTGCTCGGGCACATCTTTGACTTGAATGGGCCACTGAAAAGGTATGTAAGAAGCAAATCAATCAGATATTAGGTCTGAGTCTAGCTGAACACCAGGCATCCTTACCTCATGGGAACTTTCTCTTTATCACATAGGTATAACTTCTCGTGAAATGTTAAAAACTTTCTTTTTGTAAATGGTGTGCAGAGATTCAGGTGCTAGTTCTGGTGATATATGTGAAGAGATGGTGTAGTTTAAGATAAAGGGATAATTCTTAGCCAGACACATTTTCAGTAAACTAGAGGACCTAGTAATCTCAAATTTGGCCGGGGCTCGGTCCATGAGAGGAGTTAGCCATCTTAGGCCCTACGTGGGAACCAAAGTGAGGGGTGAAATTCGCTGGGAAGTCCCAGACAGACAGCATTTATTTTAGTGGGTTTATAACTTAGGGATCGGTCTTGTTTTGTAAAGTAGTTGAGGTATTAAATTGAGTCACTTCACTGTTCTGTTGTATTTTTACTGTTTTAAGAAAATGATATAGCATTTGTGAATTTAGGGGTTTATGAAAGTCTCCAGATTCATTTGAGAATGTCAGTAGTCAACCATACCTTTCTCCTGCCATTTCATCTCCACATAATTTGCTACTTCAGGGTTATAAGATGCAAAAACAAAACCAGTACACATCATATGGTCTCTGAATAAAATAGTGCTGAGAATACGATGAGTGAGATCAATTAGTATTTTATTTTTCCCATGCAGACTTACCCATGGAGTAAGTTAGTTGTGTCCTTCTGCGATTGAGTGGTGATCATGCTTGAACTAGGACTTGTCAGGTGGTGGTAATGTTTTCCTCTCCTCCCCCAAAACAGATAGATTTGGTCTCTGACATAATAATGTTATGTCAGTGTTTCATTTTCTTGTGTTCTGAATAAAACCCTGCCTTTATGTCGTTTCTGCTTCTGATTTTCAAGTCAGAGTGTTGGTGTGTTGTCCTTATTGAGAGGTGTTACTGTAGTTCACTAAGCGGAGTCTGAGGTTTATAGAGACGTGTGGGGTGGTCAGCCGAGGGGCAGAAGCAGGCAGACACGCTCCTCTGATTACAGGCCATTTTCGGCCGGAGTTCATCCGTCCACCACCTCCGCTCCACGTGTGTGAGGACGAGCTGGCGTGGCTCAATCCAACCGAGCCCGACCACGCGGTTCAGTGGGACAAGTCAATGTGTGTGAAGAACAGCACTGGCGTGGAGATCAAGCGAATAATGGCCAAAGCCTTCAAAAGCCCCTTATCTTCTCCTCAGCAGACACAGGTATATCTTTATTGTAAACAGTTTCCTGTATTTAATTCACCAGGTGTTTTTGTTTTTCATAAAGTGATAAATGACCAGTACCATGACGTTGGCAGCATGAGCCAACAGTAGGAGGCGTGGTCCCTGAAGCTCTGTTCTGCCCTCCCACTTGGCTCACTTCACTCTGGTGGGGCACGAGCTCTGGTGCCTGAAAACCTAGTGACTTCTGTTGGGATCAGTTTGACTCCGGAGTGTAGGATGGCGCTCACTTCTGCTCTGCGCTGCTGGGCTGGGCGCTTTGAGTACATTGTTACTAAGCTGGACAGGACTCCAGGAGGGCAAGCGGAATTAACATTTACCGGGAAGGTGAACTAGCACCCATCACACAGCTGGTTAATGGTGGATTCAAAACAGCCCCCGCACCCAACTGTGACACTTCCCTGGGGGAAAGGCAGGGCACTGTGGGCGGTTCCGTTGGTGAACTTCATTATTCAGTTAGCACACTGAACGCTAGCACTTGCTGGGAGATACGTCTCCAGCGTAGCTCAGTTTGCTTACCAGGCCATCCTGAAACAGTACATGTGTGCATACCGGAGACGGGGGAAGGAGCACAGGACATTTAGAAGAATGTACCAATTTGGCAGAAGAAATTGTCTTTGAGGACACCTGAGTGAGAGTGTGCAGTGTGGTGGGCAGACAGACCCGCCCCGTCCCCCTCTCAGGCATCTGTTCCCCTGGGCGCCGGGTGGGGCTTTGGTTCCGGATGGTCCCTGATGATCTCTGTGATCTGTGCTTTTCAGGAGTACTAGTTGGTAAGATTATTTTTAACAAATGACAGGGAAAAAAACCTACAAAGGACTTAAGGATGATATTGTTAAAATCCAGACAATATTGATTCTGGTTTAATGCCCAGGATGCATTAGTGTCGTTTATAAACTGGTGTGAAGGTGCTTGATTTTAATATCTGACAATTCAAATGTTGTAAATTTTAAAATATCAAAGAATGATGATCATGGATTTGAAGGAAGACATTTATAAAATTATCTGCACTGAACCAACTTTATAACTTTTCTTTATAAAATACCTGTTTTTTTGTATGCATGCAGGAAAGAGAATTTGATTCAGGAACCTCTCTTTTTCTCTTTCTAAAAATTTGATTATATTTAGCTCCTTGGAGAGTTGGAAAAGGACCCCAAACTTGTTTATCATATTGGCCTCACTCCAGCCAAGCTTCCTGACCTAGTGGAAAACAACCCTCTAGTCGCTATAGAAATGTTGCTGAAGTTAATGCAGTCAAGCCAGATCACTGAGTATTTTTCGGTTCTGGTCAATATGGACATGTCATTACATTCAATGGAAGTTGTAAACCGGTAAGTTTCTATACGCGATCAAATGCGGACAGGGGTGTGTAATATAAATCCGGATTAAATGACTAGAAGGGAAAAACCAGCAACAATTTTTTTCCCCTGATACTGTTAGTCTGAGAAAACCATAATCTGAGCCTTAGCGTTGACTGCATGTGAATTCAGCACCCACTAGTAAGAACCTGGAGGGCATTTCAAGTATTTAGCACTAGTAGCAGCATCAGTGAAACTTAATTGCTAAAATTTATTTCCTATTATGGTTGTATATTCTTTACACAAATTACAGATACTGCATTATTTCTCATTAGTGACTAACAGCTGTATCAGTATGGGTCTAGGAGCTGAGAAAATTCTGGGAATGCCTTCCTAGAATTTGTTGTTCCTTGCACTGTTCTCTGAACCTTTCTTTGGTCTCCTTGCTCCACTGTCATCAACTATCTGTCAGGGAACCAATACATTCCCTTCTTGATGTGCTCTGAGTAGTGGCTTCTCACTTTGTTATTTTGCTTACAAATATGTTTTAGGTAAATTACAAATTTCATAGGCTCGGGAGCCTACTGCTTATTCAGCTGTCTATGGATAGTGTAGCCGTATGTGCAGGCTTGCCTGATGTGGTCGCAGTTTAGGCTTCTCATTCTCAGCTCCCCTCCATGTGGTGTCCTGTTTTGGGGGCTAAATTATATAGTTTTTCTGCTTATGGAGGTCCGTTCTGAGTGCTAGGCAACTGCACTTCAATTAGAGCACATCTTTTGAACACTCACTCGTTTGTAAGTTGGGGATTAATTGTTTTTTAACCTACTTAAAGCTGTACTAAAGAATATGTCCTGGGAATCCCTGGCGGTCCAGTGGTTAGGACTCTGCACTTTCACTGCCAAGGGCCAGGGTTCCATCCCTGGTGGGGGAACTAAGATCTTGCAAACCACTCGGTATAGCCAAAAAAAACCCCCCAAAAACCAAAAAAACCACAATGAAGTTAATCAGCTGGTGGGAAAAGCCTGGCTGGAAGCCAAGGGATCTCAAGTGTGTGTGTGTGTGTGTAGGAGAGCGCAGATTTGTGGGAGGGAAGCACGAGGTATTCACCTTTTACTACTTTCTGTGACGGCAAAACCGGCTGGCCGCTTGCTGACATGCGGCTTCATTTCTGCGCCCTCATCCAGGCCTTTGGCCTCTCCCCCTTGCTGAGGCTCACTGCTCTTTGGGGGCTGCCTCCTGCTCAGGGCCTCTGGGCCGACCATGCTCTAGGTGCCCACTTACTGTCTAAACCAGCCATTAGGCACTTAACCCAAGAATACCGCATCTTTTCACCAGCGGTGCAGAAGTGATTTCAAGGACAAGGTCTGCTCTGTGTGCGCCCCTCCATCATGGTGCATCACCCCCAAGTGTGTCGCCGGTAGCCTATGGCTGCGTTTCCTTGGAGCACGGGTTCCTCAGCCTTGTGGAAAAAAGTTCAATAATCAAATAAGTTTAGAAAATTTTTGGAAATTCATACTGTATAGTCAGCATAGCACACACCTTTATCTGAGCATGAAATTCCTACTTTACCCTTCCCCCCCCCCCCCTTAAAACATTTCACAGAATCCTTGGGAAAATACCAGCCACCGGTCTTTCCCACCAGCTCCTGAGTGTGCCACGCCAGTCCGATTCCACAATTCACTCAGATTATTTACTTAGCTGGAAGGAACACTTCTCTCCTTGGGTTTCGGTTTAAGTCATTTGCCCTGTTGACTTTTCCGGAGTCTTTCACTTACATCACTCTTTGTGCAAACGCCTCATGTTAGCACTTATACATTGTGCTGTTCAGTTACTACCACGCCTTTCTTCACATGCGTTCCTCGCATAGCACTTGTGTGTAATCAGGTTAGTAAGCGTTACTTACGTGGACAGAGTAACTGCCCGGGTTGTTAGAGCTTGGACGATAACTATGAATTCTGACTCAGCCAAGAACACACAGGGACACGGTGCTCAACGCGTATTGCATGTGCGATGCTGAGTGTAGACCTAAGAAACGGAAGTGTCACTTATTAATGGCGGGGCGGGGAGCGCCCTCTGAGGTTTACTTGCATAAACTTATTTAAAACTAGGTAAGTGGATCATATATCAGAATTTTTCACTAAATGACCAAAGGAAATTTTATATTTTATGGTTAACGGTGTTTTAAAATGTTATTAGCAAATAAAATTAACAGCCCTGACTTTCTAACTTTATGAAACAGACTAACTACAGCTGTTGATCTACCTCCTGAATTTATTCACCTTTATATATCAAATTGCATTTCTACCTGTGAACAAATTAAGGATAAATATATGCAGGTAAGTAATAGAAATTTTTGTAAATTTTATAAATACCTGCCCAGAAAACACACACTAAAATTGGTTTCTTTTTCAGAATCGTCTGGTGCGTCTCGTGTGTGTCTTTCTCCAGTCCTTGATCCGTAACAAAATCATTAACGTGCAGGACTTGTTTATAGAAGTGCAGGCCTTCTGTATTGAGTTCAGCAGGATACGAGAAGCTGCAGGCCTCTTCCGGTTGTTGAAGACCTTGGACACTGGGGAGACACCTTCTGAGACCAAGATGTCCAAGTGATACCTCGTCGGGACCACCTGTTCATCGTTCAGCTGTGCTGTGCTTTTCATTTTTAAAACTGTTCAGACCCTGAGTGATTGCTTGGCTTAATGCGTATAAACACCACTTTATCCACTTAAAGCAAAGTTTTGCTTTCCTGGATGACTTTTTCTTTCAGATGAATTTTTGGTAAGAACTTGGAAGAATGTGTCTTGCTGATGATTTCCATAGGGGATGTCATCCCAAACGAAGTCACTGCACTAAGTAGATGAGGTCTTCAGCACTGAAGAGCAAGGTGCCTGTCTGTGCTTAAGATGTAAGTGATGGGCTTCAGTAAGGCAAGAATACCGTTTTCCTGAGGTTCCAACGTTCAGAGTTTTTAGTGAGTAAATGAAGACACTCTTAAGAACCTGCCTTACTGCCCCTGAGGTCTTGAGTCATCACATGACGGTATTCTGACCCTTGAACTTCTCACTGGGTGCAGTGTGAGCCTCGGACACCCGTGTAACCTTATCCTTTCTTGTCCTGGGGACCTAAGAGACAACAGCGGGCTGCCTACAGACGTGGGAATTCTTAGAAACCTTTCTCGAGACTGTAACAGCTGGTATTTTTCTGGGCCGTCTCTCCTGTTAACAGTCTTAAGAGCGTCGGTACTCCAGGAGGAAGGACGGCACCGGGGGCCGTGCTGCCCGCCAAGTGGGCTTCGTGCCCTTCCCGTGGCGTCCTGTGGGCTGTGTAAGCCCGCATTTAACTCTGGACAGCAGTGCCTTACATTAAAGTGTTCTATGAACTCCATTATCTGACGTGTTTTTCACTCAAAGACATCATGACAAACTCCCCATTTGCTGAGGTACTTTCAAAGCATATTCTTCATAGGAACAGGAATCACCTTCCAATCCAACCCTTAGCAAAAGGTAAAGGATACCAAGCCAAGGGGTTTTAAGATGAGTACAAATTCCCACCTTGTTATATTGGCAAAACAGTACTCTTAAAATTTATGAGAAATTTTAGCTTAGTTATTATGAAGGGCAGGGATCTATAAATATATTTGCTTCAAGGAAATAAGGACCCAAACTGGTGTAACAGGCACACCTTCAGACATCTAAATGATGGCAACAGTTGACTTCTCTCAACACCTAATCGCTGGCATCACCGTTTTGCATGTTACCACTGGGCAAAGAAACAGTTCATTATTCAAATACTCTCCGGCATGGCGAGGTTTCGACCGCGCTTTGCCGCAAGCCTCCCAACCTCAGGCTCCAGGCCCTGCCGGTTCCTGGTGAGGCTGAGCCAGCCTCCTGGCCGGCAGCCCCGGGACGCACGCACGTCGCTCACCTAACACGAGTTTTCTCCGGGAGGTACCTCACCAGCACTCAGGAGCAGCAGCCTGGGCGACAACACTGTGCCTGGGGTCCGTTCCAAACTGAAATCACCAACAAGAAGCACAAAATTTCAGAGATGTGGGACTACGTAGACCACAAAAGGACGCCTGTTGACAGTCTGAGCTGAAAGTAGCAGACAGCACCCTCCCGTCCAGCCTCACCTGGCAGCGCGCGTGCCAGCAGCTCAGCACGTCACTGCCCCCGGGGTGTCCACGAGCCGCCGCAGGTGTGCTACACACACTGATTTGGAGCGGCAAGTGTGCGTCTGTGGGCAGATGTGCAAACGTGGCCTGTGACTAAGGACAGACCACTGCGCATCGTTTCCAGGTTACAGTACTGGTGTTTACTTGACACAGGGAAGGTTTTCAAATTTATTTTAAATAAATAGCTTACAAAGAATAGTAATTATATTTAGAGAACATTAAAAAAAAACAGTCAAGATACACAGTTACACCACCAGCAAAAAGTTCATTAAACATATTTAAAAGTAGAAGAAAGTTTACCTGAAATAAAAGAAACAATAATCCTGGGATTCAATAAACTGCAGTCAACTTTTAAGTATCATCAAACGAGTTCAGTTTAACTGTCATGTTTTTTAAAAACCACACCTTGAATTCTCTGGACTTTTAGTTCCAATTTGTTGTAGCTTTAATATCTTCAAATAACCTGTTAAAAAGAAGACAGCAAAAAGACCTGTTAAGAAGATGACATCTTAGGGTAGAAAGTTCAAAAGTGTATTTGCAATCCTAAAATTTAACTATTTCAAATACCTCTCTTTAACAGTATTTTGTTAAATAAATTTAAGGAAATGGTATCACTCAATTTTTATTCTTATAGAATACAGATACACTTTCATAAATTTTAAGTAGCATGTACTACTGTATTATACATTTTGTGATGATTCACATTCCCATGGTGAACAGTGGATCACATACCTATTTTAAATGATATTAGGGTGATATCCCTAAAATATTTTAAGGGTTAAAATGGAAAATTAACGCATGGGAAGAACTTTTTACATACTTGTTAAAATTCCTGCACCCTGTACCAAGAGATTTTGCTAATTTCCTTTTGTATCTGGTCTTTTCTTTTTATGCAATCACTACTGTTCTTATGAGGAAAATCCTTGAGGAAAGGACTTCCATAATCCTGGGATTCAACAACTGTAATCAGCCCAACAGAAAGTACTAGTGTTCCCAAGTTTCTCTTTAGCCCTTAATACACAAGCCTACAACTCATCAAAAAGAATGGATTGACTTTTCTTGTACTAATTTTAAACAAATGCAGTGCAAAATACTTTTTTTGATTTACAACTTATTTTGTACTTTGCTGTTAGAACAAGGGCAGATTTCTAGCTGCATGGCTGATGATGACATTGTAGACGTTTCACTTTCATAACCAGTAATACAAGTACTAGTATTTTTGATGAATGAAACGCTTATAAGTGTTTTTAAAACTTCAAAAGCGAAATTAACTGGGAAAAGCGTAGGTGGCTTTTCTGGTTGGTTGTTGCGTCACAGAAGCACAGCGTGTGCCACACAAGACAAGCTCTGGTTCAGGCCAACGTCCCATGCTCTGTAAATCTCAAAGCAGGGCTTACAGTGAGCCCAAAGAAATGCTTTTGACTAAAACATGTCATTACCTCAGGATCTAGTTAGTAATGTATGCGTGCTGACTTAACCTCACAAACTTTAATGTGCTCAAAAGGAGACTATAGCCAAACTAAGCTATCTTACTGGGGAATCTGGTTACGCTGGGTATTGTGTCCAAGTAAAAACACACCCGGTTCCTGAAGGTCTATTACTGTTGTTATTGTTTTCATGATTCTAGTGGTCTTTGATTCAGCAAGTATATCATAAAGCGTGTAGAGAGGTGCTTACTGCATGTTCAAGCCCCGAAGTTGCCCCAAGGTTGCCCCAAGGTTCACTGATTATCTTTTCTTAAAAATACCTGAGCTCGCTGGAAAGGCCTGTCTCGGAAACCTTGCCCTGACATTACTGAGGTCAGACCAGAGGTTCGCTTCAGGAGGTTTTGTCACCGTGTGCCCACAGAGAGCCAACTGCTGAGGGACACACTGCAATTCGGCCTTTTAGTGTCATCATTCCTCAGTAACTACAGGGAGGGAGCAGTCTTTCAGGAAAGGCTCTGCGGATTCAACATCCCTAAAAGGACAGCATGCAAGGAGCTATTATTACCTGCGCCAGGTGCCGTGTGTACACCTCCCCTCTGGGCGTCGTGGCTTTCTGGTGGGAAGCCCGGAAGCAGCATGGCAGGCAACAGCCTGCGGGGTGGTCACATCCACGGGTACACTGCCCTCCTCCACACGCTGCCTGAGGCTCTCAGTTAAAAAGAAAAAATACTGTCTCTGCATTATTTGTGAAGAAATGGTCTTCATGACAACTGTCAGAAGGAAATTGATTACTGCCATAAATAATATAACCTTAACTACATCCCTCATTTACTAATCTTTCTTCATTGACATTCCCCAGATTCCCAGCATTTTATCAGCTTTATATTTCAGCAGAAATTCTAGTAATATTTGACCCTTTATCATGTTTATTTCCACCTAAGAAAAGCGTATCGAAACATTTTCCTTTCAAAGTACTGAAGAGTTTTCTGTCTTCTCTTGCTTATTTCTTTATCTGCTGTTAAAGACTTGTGTTTCTAGAGATGAGTACTATAATTTTTCCAATCTCTTCTATTTGTAACTTAGGGTTCAAACTTCTGAATTAAGGAAAGCTCTAGCTGACAGCCACTGATTAAGAACTCACTTCCATAATCATCAAAAACAATTTACCTTCATCTGCCACAGTATTCTTTTTAAAAGTCAGCTTCATTGGCTACTGGGAAGAATTAAAGCATCTTCCCCTACTGTGTGTGTTAAAATACAAAGAGCAAACAGTCTACTCTGTATAAAATCAAGGACATATTTTCCTATCCACAATGTACCACAGAAGGCAGATTTCAAAGATAACTGCTATTATGGAAACCTACTGAGGCTGTCTGTTGAAATGAGAGCTCAAAGTATGACAACTTCTATTCCAATAGCTCCTCACATGGAAACTGGCCTCAGTTTACTTCGTTCGGTAAACACTGTTTACTCACCTAGTATTTCACTGAGTGGCTGGAATCAAAGTGTAGTAAGTAGTTTGAAAAAAATAAGCTATATAAACTTTACATCTTAGATACAGCTATAAAAATAAATTATTTAAATTTTAAAAATTACATATTCTTAATAAACATTTATTTTTACCCACAAAGATAACACACAGTAACTAGTTTGGAAACGACAAAGGACTACAATTTCAAGTTCTAAAAAAATCTCTTCCTCATCCTTGACTTCCACCTCTAAGAAGTGAGAACAGACAGGGTGTGTGTGTCTGTTTAATCGCTTTATCAATTTAGAGAGCGGCCCCTGAAAGCTTGAACAGCCCACTCCCTCCACCTCCACTGCCAAGGAAGAACCGCAAACAAGCGTGAAGAGGAGAGATGATTAAACAAGGTCACCGCCATTAAGTTTGCTTTAAAATTAATCAAGAAAACTGGTTACTTGTTTATTTTGTTACAACAGCAATGAAAAGTCCCCATCTACCGCCCTTTATAACTGTAAAGATTAAATTGCAGTTGGAATCAGTATATTCATCATTTACCCCCCAAAACGCCGTATCAGAGGCCATCAGAGTCTCCATTTCTTTAACAAGCAATGAAGAACTTCATGCTCGTGCGCAATACGGAATCGTAGCTTTTTTTTATTTGTATAGAAAAAAATGGACAAAACTTTCCTCCCCATCAAGGTTGTTAGAAGAAATTAGGTAATGAAAGGGAGAAATGCAAATCCTAAAGTCAACCAGTGCTTTTCCCGTAACTCCAAATAAAAAACAACAATGAAAGTGCTCTAAGGTTTGGAAATCTCTCTATAGTACAGAGGTGCAAGGAAGCGATCGATTTCTCTCATCACATTTACAAGTTTAATGTTCTAAAAAAGTCTTTCCTCCAGGGAAACTCATGTGATCAGTTACAGAATATAATCACACAACTCCATTTCAACTAGTCTGAATTCAATGTGCTTAGTCTAGAACCATCCTTAAGAAGAAAGAATCTTATGATACATTTTAGTAGATAAATATATGAAGACTAATCAAAAATTCTCTTTAAGAATAAAGTATCTTAGCCCTTTGTACATCAAATCAGAACCTGAAAGGTAAAAGAATGTACATTATTTTCACATATACAAACTATGTCCTAAAGTAAAAAAAATAAAATGTCCTTTAATTCAAGCCCAGGCTCTGTCCGTGACACTGCCGGCAGGTTATACGCTAGGAGACAGGTCCTTCAAGCTGAGGGTCACTCCTGCTTGTCTCTGCAACAAAACAACAAAAGCCAGCGTTGGTTGGTATGTTCGGAACTTTTAATTACATAAACACTGTTAGATTTGGAGATCACAGTTCAAGAAACAAATTACAGAAAATTTTAAATAAAACTTACATGGAAAAACGACAACCTATTCCAGACAGTCAAGAAAACATATCAACACCGTCCTCACATAGAGCATGAGAGGTTTTCTGGCATTAGCCTCACCAGTATTCACGTGGTCAGCACAGGGCTACAGGAAAGACACACGCTGAGCTGGTGGGATTAATGAGAGTGTGTTTTCAAACACAGCGATGGTGCCACCACCCATGAAAACAGTAGCTAGCTCACTGGGCAATACAGACTCTACGAGCTAGAGACAAGTCTGGTATTATCCCCAATCTAGAGACTGGAAATTGAGGCACAGAGAGGTTCAAACTGGCCTTCGAATCCAGTCGGATGTTACTAGGAAGAAGAGTACAAGATAATTTCAGCACAAAAGGTTTCTTACAGTGACAGGATACTTCCTCAATCAGACCTGAGGTCAAGCAGACAAAAGAGGAGCCCCCTCGGGCAGACTGTCCTCCAGGGAGTGGGCTACCGTAAATAACCCCCGCA
Source organism: Balaenoptera ricei (assembly GCF_028023285.1). Lineage (NCBI taxonomy): Eukaryota > Metazoa > Chordata > Mammalia > Artiodactyla > Balaenopteridae > Balaenoptera > Balaenoptera ricei. The sequence continues at coordinate 6,917,601 of NC_082651.1, read as the reverse complement.
TCCGTTTCCTAGGCGCTCCTGAGCGAATGTTAGCTCAGTTGCGAGTAAAGCTACGTTACGCTAATTATACTAATATAAGCAGACATTATACTAAAGTACTAATAACACTATACTAAAGTACTAATGTCTGCTTAAAAGAATTGATTTTTTCCAATAGTTCTCAAACGATCCAATTATAGGCTAGAAAGAACATTAACATATAAATTACCTGTCAAATTACCTGAACGAATTATGAATTACCTGAACAAATACTTGGAAATTTAGTTTAGGAAAAGAGTTTTACCTGTCCTGAAATATCTCAAGGGTAGTCAAGTACTCAAGGAAACAAATTTCATTTCCTTTCTGGAGCCTGAAGGCAATGGTAAAAAAAAAAATAACAATGGTATGCACTTAGGCACAAAGCAATGGAATTCCTAAAAACAAGAACCATTTATAAACATTTATAAATGGAACTCTCTGCCTTACAAGGCAGAGTCCCAGCAGGAGAGTTGGTTAGAACTCCTACACAATCCACCTTTCCACTTCCTCATTCTCTGAAATTCATTCTCCCTTTTTCTTACACAACGCATTCTTTCTTCCTCTGGTACTGGTTTAAAACTTAAGTTCTCATATTTCTGTCTTTGCCTCCCAGATTCTAAAAATGGGCAAAAAAGACAAACTGATTCAGTTTGAATACTACCGATTTGGAAAAATATGCTTCCTCTACCAGGATGGCAAAATTCAAAATTAGAAGCATCAATTCTTCTCAGTTAAAATAACCTATAAATTAATTCAACTATAATAAAAATTCTCATGGGAGTTTCTTACAAATGGCAAGTTGATTTTAAGATTAATCTTAAAAAATGAAGAATAGTTCAGCATTCATTTTTTAAAAAGAATAAAGATGAAGGAATTTGCCTTGCCTTTCAAATATCAAAACATATTATTCACAAGTAATTATCACTAAACAATGGACAAGTGGTTAAACATTTGGGAAAAATAGGTTAGTTAAATCTCCCCTTAAACAATGCGGATTAAAGATTTAAATGTAAAATACAAAGCCACAAATGTCAGTAAAATTTAAATTAATAACGCTCAGATGAGACAGATTTTCTTAAGTTAGCATGGTGTCAAAGGCAGAAAGAATCATGAAAGAATGAGAAGCTAGATAAAAATCAAAGACCAAGAGCTCTTAGAATCAATATGAAAAATTAGTTTCTCCATAGAAAAAGAAGCTAAGGATGAAATAATGGGCAACTCAGAAAAGAAATATAAATAACCAACAAATATGAAAAGAAGATAATTGCATCAGTAATTTAAAACAATGCAATTCATTATTTTACAGACAGGTGGTAAATGTATACACAAAATGATTTCGGTGTTACTGACGACAAAAGTCCGTCAGCAGGATGTGGTTTACAGAAATGACAGTGAATCCAAAATGTAATACTACGCAGCTGTACCAAATCATGTGTCTTGTCTACTGATACAGAAAGAGCTTCACACATTAAGAGAAAAAAACAGGTCACCTGGGCTTCCCTGGTGGCACAGTGGTTAGGAATCCGCCTGCCAATGCAGGGGACACGGGTTCGAGCCCTGGCCCGCGAAGATCCCACATGCCGCGGAGCAACTAAGCCCGTGCGCCACAACTACTGAAGCCCGTGAGCCACAACTACTGAAGCCCACACAACTAGAGCCCGTGCTCTGCAACAAGAGAAGCCACTGCAAAGAGAAGCCCGCGCACCGTACGGAAGAGTAGCCCCTGCTCGCCGCAACTAGAGAAAAGCCTGCGCACAGCAACGAAGACCCAAGGCAGCCAAAAATTTAAAAAAAAACAGGTCACCTAACGGCACATGAATGATATTCTCCCCATCCTTAAACACAGAAAAAACATCTGAAATATATTTATGGAAATGTTAAAATGGTATTTGCAGGTGTGAGGTCATAGTTATCATTCTTCCTTTACGCTTTTCTGCACCTTATGTATTTCTTCACCTTCTTTCAACCACTGATAACATGATTTTGTTTGAGAACCCGCAAAAGACTCACCCAGCAAGGCCGTGTTTTCACCTGCATCCTCTTTAAAACTGGCCTCGCAAGGCGGCGTGGAGTCGCTGGTGGTGGGCAGTGCTGAGCTGCCCGCGTCACTTCTGTCACCATCTGGTAAAGTAAGACTCAGATCTGCAGTCGAAACGCCCCCGGGGGGAGATTCTGGGGCGGGGGTCTCCTGCACGTCCTCAAGCTCTCCCTTGAGAGTCAGAGCAAAGAAAAATACCTTTTCTCAGTAACACGATCAGGCTTATCTATCATCTTTTGCTCATAATTCATACAAAATATTTACTTTTATACACGAACATGGCAAAAAAGCACATCAGTGTCTTCTTTATTTAGCATCACCAGAAAATGAGCCCTCTTCAATATGCAGCTTTTCAAGACCTAAATCCTTTTCCTCTAAAAACCATTTTTCCCCTTGATACAAACGATGCCACCGTTTCAACTATTTACTGACAGAAAGCGGAGCTTCGCCACAAATGCACTTCCCTGCCTTTTAGAACAGCCTGGCTGGGCGCTCATCACTAAGGCTGGAGGCCTGACCTCGAATGACCGCCCTAACGGCTGCCAGGTGCCAGGGCTTCGGAGACGAGCAGGCTTCTGAACAGCAGAGGGCCGCAGACCGTACCTGCACTCACTGGAAGATAACCAGTTCCGCTCCTTCCTTACAGAAAGGGTGTCTACCCGCTGCCAGTCTGCCTCGCTTCCCCATTTGCTGCTTCAAAGAAGAAAAGGAGATCACGAAAGTCAGAGCGGGAGACTCTACAAGCGTCCCTACGTCGAAGTCTCAAAATTCAGGGGCCATCCAGAAACCTTTCTTGATTCATGCCAGGGTCAAAGCTGTGTCGTGATGGCCGAAGCTGCTGCTAAGCGACCGACCGAAGGGGTGTGTGTCGGGAGGTGGTCCTGCGAACGCTGGCGCAGCCTGAGGACAGCGCACCGCCGCGCCGCCCGCACCGCCGGCTCCACACGCGTTCTGGAACCCTCTCCCCACTCCCGGGCACCACGTGGCTCCCTGCCTGCTCACAGGCAACGGAACACCCCCAGAACAGACTCGTGACGCACCGACCGGCAAATCCCGTTGCGCTGCCGCAGCATCCGACCTACCGCACAGCCCACCTGGCCTGTTCTTCCAGGAACTTGTCTAAATACCTGCCAAACTGAACTACCTGCCCGTCCCAAACCCCACCTGGTCACTCCCTGCCATACACTAACCCTTGAACACGCAGCTCAGACGCGCCTCTAAAAACCCCTCCCCTGTCCCTTCCCACATGCAGCTGGCAGGGTCAAGGCCGCCTTCCTCTGTGCCCACACTCTTCAAACGGGCCTCCCTGGCCAGCGGGGTGGGCTGCAGGCCCGGCTTCCACCCACCAGTCCAGAAAGCGGAGTCCCCCAGGAGCCTGCGAGCAGGAGGGCTGAGTCGTATCCCTTCGTCTCCCCGGAGCCAAGTTCAGACCCAGCACCTTACACATCACTCCCCTGATGACCGCCTGCGCCCCATGAGCGAACACACACAGCAGGGACAAGAGGCACGTCAAAGCCGCTCTCACCGCGGTCATTTCTTGGAAATGAGAACTAGTTACCATTCGAGAGTCATAACTATCTCTACAATCCAACGCAGGGGGGGCCAATGGGCCCAAAGAAAACGGCCGATTTGTCAAAGGATTAAAAAAAAAAAGTTAAAGGCAAGACAAATTAATTTCTTAAGTTTGATTTAAGGTTACTGTAGGTTTCTTCAAAAAAGCAAGCCAGCCTTCTGGGGACACATATTCTAGCTTTCTGAAATTAACATTCTGAAAGCAATCCAACCTGATATAAAACGAAGAGTCTTGATTTTTAACACATGAAACATACACATAGATATATTTCCAAAAGCAAAACTCGCGAGGATTAAAGTCTCAACATTAAGGTCAGTGAAATGCCTTTTGCACAAAGGTTTAGAAATGAAAAGAGGTTTAAAATGACTGATGAAGAAAACAAAAGAAGCTTCAGAGTGTATCTACGAGAGGAAAAGACGAAGAAGGAAAACTGCCAAGAAGACACCTGTCTCTCTCCCTGGGTTCTACTGTCCCAAACGCGGCCCCAGGAAGGCGTGAGGCAGACGGGGTGAGCCTCCACGCTGAGGAGAGCCGCCACTTATCCAGAACTACGCACCAACGAATGTTAGAGATTCTACAGCAAAGGCACATTTTCCAGACATCCAGGCGGGTGAGTTTCCAGTAAGACAGTCCTGCTACCTCCCCCTCCGTGTGCCTACGGTGAGGCCTCTGGAGCTCACACTTGAAAATTATAATTCACAGAAAATCACACTGGTTATTAAGGCAGTGCGTGGTCCCTCAGCTCTCTTTTGAAGATACGCTGAACTAGAAAATGAAAAATACTCCGAAGGGGGCCTGCAGCCTTGAAGGCTGTTATGGCTTTAAGTCACATAAAGTCATTATCATAATAAAAAACCTCTTTGTAGTTTCTACCTCTGTAATAAATGCTGCAAAAACCTGTTTAGCAACAAGAAAAATATATTTGATACTTAAATTACTTCTTTCAGAGATCTCTGTTTCAAAACTATGTATATTTAATCAAGAATATCTTGAGACATTAATAGATTATAGGAAGACTCTAAAAATATAACAATTTAGGAAGATCTGGGTTTTTTCCCCATCTATGTCCCTCCCCTCTTTTGGGTAGGAGGGTAGTTTAGAGCTTGGACACTGGAATTAAGCAAGCTTGCACCTGAAAGCTGATTCCCTGTTACCTCACCGTGTGACCTCACCGTGTGAGCTACTTCTCTCTGAGCTCGAGTTTCTAGTTAGTAAAATAAGGAGAGTCACAGCGCTTCCCTCCCATAGGGGCTGGAAGAGTCAATGTAATAACTTGTGTAAGGCATCAGCGCGTGGCTACCATGACACGCTCTCTTTCACTCTGCCCTCCCGTCTCTATTTTCTGAGGAAGGTCTATGACCATCTCAGTATCACAAAGTGATGGAGCACGTTCGGTGCAGGATAAATTTCCCCGCGGCATCTTGACTCTGAAACCCAAGTATTGGGAGAGCTGGTGTCAAGAGGTATGGGCTTTAGCTTCCTCGTAGGTAAAATGTGCACCTGTGCACGAGGTATCTTCCGTTTCAAACATTTTATAATAATTCTTGTTTATATGACACTGACTAGCATCTATACACCCTGCAATGTATCACACCAACATCTATCAAAGATAGCACTCTAAGTACAAACTCTAAGGAAACACCTAGCATATTATTCTGTAATCACAAATTTAGTTCACTGATTTTGGGGAATGTCTTAGGAATTCACTTTTAATAAAGAGGAAAATTTCTTCAGGAACCACCAGGATGCTAGAAGGAGCATTTAGTCCACTCCTGCCTCTGGTCAGGAACAGAATCGAAATCACTCAGGGAGAACGGGGGTGCAGAGATTGAATATAAACAAAAATGTAACAAACCCAATATCCCAGGGCTTTGATGACATCAAGTTTACACATTGGACACGTTCGGTGATCCAAAAGCCATGGGTCAATGCATATTCTATGAAAAATATGCCTAAAAAAATTAAGTATGTGTTAATGTTTTAAAATAAATGTTTATATCTTATAAAGGAAACAACACATTCCACCAACTCATCTTCTCATTACAAGTTAAATGCCGTCAAATCAACATTCCAGTCTATCCATTTACCCTAGGTAGTCATCTATTCTATTTTTCCACTTTAAATAGAATCTGGCATGTAGAGGGAAATTCCCCCTTCGCTGCACAAAAATAACATGGCTTATTTTCACATCATGCTAGGATGTATTTTTATTTGGGAATAAACGTGGCCTAAGTAACCCAAGAGTGAACTAATAGTAACAAACTAATACTAAACTGATAGTATCTGATGTAAGTCTATAAAATGACTCCAATGGAAATACAACAAAATATTAACAAGTCATCTTTGGCTTGCAGGCTAAAAAAACACTTATTTTTTTGTCATATATTTTCGTAGCATCTACATTTTTCTAGAATGAACATATCGCTTTCAGAATCAAAAAAAGAAAAACCACATATGAATTTTCTTCTTTTACTGACTGTCCTCACTGGCTAACTTCCCCTCCTGTGTGATGAATCTACATTCTCTACCTGTACGGCAGGTAAGCAGCGGTGGGTATCAGAGCCACACAGATCAGGCTCAGACACCGGCTGTACGTCCTGATGCTGTGACTCTGAACTAGATCCTGAGGCCACTCTGCACCTACCCTGCAGCTGTTCTGAGAAGCAAACGTGTGATGTGGTTACAAGGCACAATAAATCCTCAGTAATTTTTCATTATCATTACGTCATCACTGTCTGAAGACCTTTCCTTCAAAGGGAAATCTGCCAGTGCAGTTAAAAATCACAGCATGTAAGGACATAACATGGTCCAGTCCAGCTTGTCTTGTGACCTTTCCATCCTCAAACTGAAACTGACCCACTGGAATCATTCTGAAAAAACAAAACCAACACGTGGGCTTTATTCGGAAATTTGTTGATATAAATCGTAGGAGAAAACGGGGGTGGACGGAATAAAACCCCATGAAGGAGACCAGGATATGTGCACATGTGAACTCGTCTGTTTATGAAGCTCCAGTGCAAATCCCAGCTCGGCCTTCAGGAGTATCTGGATTTCCTATAAAAGGAAATCGGCCTCAGGCTGCTCACTGTGTGGCATCCAAGTCACAAAGACGTGCCCTAAGCCCGCCTAGAGTGAAAATTCTTGTCTATCTTAATAATTTTCTACAGGACACCATCACCCGACACTGACCCCAGTTCATTAAGTATCCACCACACCAACCCATATAAATGCCTGTAGGCTGAAGTTCACCATCTTCATGCAGGAAAATTAATTTTGTTATTCTCATCCTCATTCCTTCATTTCCTCTACAGAACTCCTGAGAACTTAATCTGCTATAAAGTACTGGGATAGACACAAAAACACTTTGCAAACATAAAGCAAGACATAATTATATTTTAACTTGTGACCTGCTTCTAACAGGTGGGAAGTATAATTAACATTGACCAGCTTTAAAACATAATCTTTGTACACCTTTCTGCTAACAAAGCAATTTTTTAAAAAAGTTAACAAAGTATCTCATTATTAAAAAGGAAACATAACTTCCTGTTGCTAAAGAAAATAAATCAATGAAATAAGGGAGGAATATTTATTTCACACAACCCCCAAAAGAACCCAAACCCAGGGTGCAAACAACAGCAGAGCCTAATCTAAGAAAAAAGGCATCTCGGTAGAAAATAATAGACAAAGATACATAACCAGGAAATGTCTTTAAAAATAACATTTCTAATAAATGTCTGGGAAAATGCTCACTAGTTCAAAACATTAAGTATTAAAATATTTAAAAGTAAAAAAACCAGCAAAGCCGGAGCCACATCGGCTGGCTGCTCCTGGCTCTCACCCCCAGGGCCTTCACCTATCCGAATAGCTCAATGTACAGTATAGTATAGATTCCCAGGACCCTAATGAAGCCTTGCTTAAAAGACTAAAAGCCAACCTATGACAAAAGGACATAATGGGTCTTAATGGTCACCTAAAGTCTCCAAGCAAAGCAATTTTAAAGTAAAACAATACAGGAGGAGCCTTGAAGACTTCCAGCTTCTTTTCTAAAAGGTGAGATGATCACAAGATATCACCTGATAGCAAGGTCTTCATATCATGAAAAACATGTTCACTCTTTGGTCAGAAACCTGAAACTTGCCAGTAATTTTTAACATCTCAGGAAGTAAGAGAACGTACTTGCATGGCAGGATTCTGATAACATCCTTTCCTTTAAAATTTTCAATACACACTGCACAACTTTCAGCATCAACATCAATTCCCTGTAGAAAGAGGAGGAAAAAATTTACTATATCCATCCTTAGTATACAGTATACACTTGGTAAAACTCACTAGAACAACAAAAACAAAACAAAACCAAAACTCACTATAACCTGGGTAAAACAATGATGAATTCTACTCTACATTGGTACATCCTGAATTTAAACACAGATAATTTCTACTTGGTATTTATTTTTACCACTATCAAGGGATTTTTTTAAAAAGAATTTGGCTGAAAAAGAAAAAATTTCATCGTCTACCTAATCAGACACGAATTATGTTTAAATTCTAGGCTACTGTTCATTTTTTTAAGTGATCATATTTTAAGGGCTGCTTTATTATAATTAAATAAATTATTTTTCAAATGTAAAACAAAGAGAATGAATATCTAATTAGCTACTTGTTTTCTGGAATCATTAAAAACACAAAACAAAAGCACTTTCATTAGAATTTGTAAAAGAACAGAGTTATAACTTACAGATGAGAAAATGCAAATAGCTAAATATCTGAATGTATTCACCTCACTAGCAAAAAAAGAACCATAAATTAAAAGAAGTTATCTTTTTCATATATCAAGTTAATAAAGGTAAAAAGAAACAAAAATTGCTGGGGAAAAAGCAGTCTTGTGACAAAATTTCAACTTCTGAGAATCTGTGGGTCACAGACCTTTTTGGTGGTGTCAGCCCTTCCCCCACTTCCCTGGGTACCCCCTGGACATACCCAACTGGCTTCAGCCCATCAACCAAAGTAGGCATGGCCAGCCTGGTCACCTGACCCAAAACAGGCCAATGAGACTCTCTCTCCCAGGACTCTGGGATGGGGATTCAGGAGCTACCAATCAGTGTCTGCAACTTTAGCAAGTTAATTTTATGGGACACAGCTTCACAGTCATCATGGAATTCTTTAAAAATATCTTTAGCCACGTGGGTCACGTGTTAACAAGCAAGCAGTAAAAACTGATTTTACATGTAGATACTGCTATCAAAGATTGTATTAAAATTAACTTTGTAACAGCACTTAAAATTATATGTTGCAACTATACATTATCACCTTTTTTCACATGCCATGCAAGGATGATGAAATAATAATTTCCCTAATGGTTTACAAGCTTATACATTACTGTGATCAAGTCCACAAGAAAAGAAAAATTAGAAAACAAATACAGTCTTCAGAACTGGACAAGGTGTAGATTTAAGAAAAAACACAGTATTTTTCTGTACAAGTTTAAAATGTAAATTGCCAGAAAATCCACGTGTGTACCTCATGGACCATTTATGGATCCTTTTTTTTTAACCATTATTACTGACAACTTTCAAAAAACAGTCCATAGAAGCCTATTTTCAAAAATGTTCTGTACACGAAGAGAATGATATCAATTAATTTATGTTCTCAAAGACTCCATGCAGTAAATTACACACATATAAATCTATGTCTTCTCATATTTAAGGACAGATTTCCTGCCCCAGAGAGTAGAAGACGCATTTCAAGAGGAACATAAAACTCCATGCTTGTCACAGAACTGCCAGCTGAATGCACAGTTTGTCCCAGGCGTTTGCTGGGCTCTCTCCCCAGGGACCCTCATGATTTGTAAATCAGATGTTAATCTTCCCATGAGATGGGAATTTTTTTTTTTTTAACTTTTCCTGTTTAATACATCTACATGGAAAGAAAGCAGGACCTTGCATCAACTATGAAAATTCACTGTTATTACAACGTAAGGCATTCGGGCAAGAATGCAGCAAACAATACAATTCCAAGAGTAGAATATATAACACATTCCACGTGAACCATTAATATCAGATTCCAAAGTTTTAAAATCAAAGGTCTATAAATTTAATGAGTGTTATTCTGAAGCTTTAATCCTTTAAGTAGGTCAGAGGAGGAGATGTGGACCCAAATGCACTTACCGGGGAGTGGAGACTGGGGGGTCGGCATGGATGGACTAAATCTCAACAACTCGGGGAGATAAAACGAAAATCCAAACAATGGAACCAACCCATAGCTATCTATGTCAACACAGCCATCAACATTTCCCAGCACAATAAACGGACCATTAAGGGAATAACTATTCCTGCATTAGCAACTGTTTTCCTTTAAGGAATCTATCCTCTAAGAACCTGAGGTTCTGAGATATCGTTGGGATTTGTCCTATTCCAAAAATGCTTCTGAACTCTGGTATGATTTTGGCCTTTTAAAAGTCTCAGGTTGGCCATGTGAAACGTTTCTTTTTTAAAAAGTTTTAAAAACATCTTTTCTCCCCTTCTCCACAAATCCCTGTATTTTCTCCCTGTAATTAAAGGAGTCTCAGAGAGAATGGACAGAGTGTGTGAGATTTAATGGAGATGGATTTAAGCTTCAGGGTCTCCAGTAGAGACCAGAGCTGCTTCAGAGTTACCTGTGTCTGACCGACAGGATGGACGTGTGGGCACCGTCCAGGATGCGCGTGTGGGCACCGCCCAGGATGGGCGTGTGGGCACCGCCCAGGATGGGCGTGTGGGCACCGCCCAGGATGGGCGTGGGGGCACCGTCCAGGATGGGCGTGGGGGCACCGTCCAAGGATGGGCGTGGGGGCACCGTCCAGGATGGGCGTGGGGGCACCGTCCAGGATGGGCGTGGGGGCACCGTCCAGGATGGGCGTGGGGGCACCGTCCAGGATGGGCGTGTGGGCACCGTCCAAGGATGGGCGTGTGGGCACCGTCCAGGATGGGCGTGGGGGCACCGTCCAGGATGGGCGTGGGGGCACCGTCCAGGATGCGCGTGTGGGCACCGTCCAGGATGCGCGTGTGGGCACCGTCCAGGATGGGCGTGTGGGCACCGTCCAGGATGGGCGTGTGGGCACCGTCCAGGATGCGCGTGTGGGCACCGTCCAGGATGGGCGTGTGGGCACCGTCCAGCCAGTGTGGCCACCTGAGCATCTGACATGTAGCCAGTGTGACTGAGGAACTGAGTTTTCAGTTTAATTTAATTCATTTAAATTCAGATAGCTGTATGTAGCTAGTGGTACCCTCCGGCAGCACAGGTCTGGAAGGCTCTCCACATATACAAGAGTGTTTCTGCCAACCCTTCTTTAAAATAAACACATACGTCATAGTTAACACTAACTCAGACTAGCCAAAACTCCATGATTGATACTGAGTTTAGACACATAAACAAATTTGTATTTTAGTCTAAACAAACAAAAAACTATGAAAATATTACCTTTTCTCCATGCTTTACAGTATGAAGAGGAAGCTGCCCAATAAGTTTCTTTGTTTCTTTTCTATGGCTCTTAGGGAGGAAAAACATTATTATTATTGAAAATTTTAAGTCACTATTTAAAAAATTCATATATTATAAGCAAGCTATGGAAAAATCTCATTTAAAGAGCAAAGTTAGATGACTACAATGAAACTAATTTTAAGAAATTACCACTGAAGGGCTTCCCTGGTGGCGCAGTGGTTAAGAATCCACCTGCCAATGCAGGGGACACGGGTTCGAGCCCTGGTCCAGGAAAATCCCACATGCCGCAGAGCAACTAAGCCTGTGCGCCACAGCTACTGAGCCTGTGCTCTAGAGACCATGCTCTGCAACAAGAGAAGCCACCGCAATGAGAAGCCCGAGCACCACAACGAAGAGTAGCCCCCGCTCGCCGCAACTAGAGAAAGCCCACACGCAGCAACGAAAACCCAACGCAGCCAAAAATAAATAAATAAAATAAATTTTAAAAAGAGAAATTACCACTGAAATCCTAATGTACACAACAGCCACATGTTAACTTAAGGGCTGTTTTGCTGCTCAAGAATACTTATTTTCAACTCCATGTCTGAAGAAGCTTTTTATTTTAACATCTTTATTGGAGTATAATTGCTTTACAATGGTGTGTTAGTTTCTGCTTTATAACAAAGTGAATCAGCTATACGTATACATATATCCCCATATCTCCTCCCTCTTGCGTCTCCTTCCCACCCTCCCTCTCCCACCCCTCTAGGTGGTCACAAAGCACCGAGCTGATCTCCCTGTGCTATGCGGCTGCTTCCCACTAGCTATCTATTTTACATTTGGTAGTGTATATATGTCCATGCCACGCTCTCACTTTGTCCCAGCTTACCCTTCCCTCTCCCCGTGTCCTCAAGTCCATTCCCTATGTCTGCATCTTTATTCCTGTCCTGCCCCTAGGTTCTTCATGACTTTTTTTTTTAGATTCCATATATATATGTGTTAGCATATGGTATTTCTTTTTCTCTTTCTGACTTACTTCACTCTGTATGACAGACTCTAGGTCCATCCACCTCACTACAAATAACTCAATTTCGTTTCTTTTTATGGCTGAGTAATATTCCACTGTATATATGTGCCACATCTTCTTTATCCATTCGTCTGTTGATGGACACTTAGGCTGCTTCCATGTCCTGGCTATTGTAAATAGTGCTGCAGTGAATATTGTGGTACATGACTCTTTTTGAATTATAGTTTTCTCAGGGTATGTGCCCAGTAGTGGGATTGCTGGGTCGTATGGTAGTTCCATTTTTAGTTTTTTTAAGGAACCTCCATACTGTTCTCCATAGTGGCTGTATCAATTGACATTCCCACCAACTGTGCAAGAGGGTTCCCTTTTAGAAGAAACCACTCCCATGTTTAATCACTGGTAAGAACGTCGTCGGCTGAGCAGGGGCTCCGTACGCTCATCGGCTAACGTCCCTAAAAGGGCAGAGGCTTCCTAGTCGGAGGTGGAAGATGACCCAGAAATGACCATCTACTGCCTGCAGAGCCAGGACGGGGCGGTTCTCAAGACAACAGGTGAGTGGGGAACCCAGAGGGCCCTGCTCTCCCCGGTTACTGAACCAGTGTCTCTGCAGATAAATGGCTCTGAACACGGCTCCACCATGGAGACAGGGAGGCCCGTTCTCTTTCGAAACACAGAACCAGGTCCCCCCACCTCATGCCTTGCTTTTTTGTCATCCCTTTACATCTGGGAAGCACAGAGGGTCTCTGCAGAAGTGAAACATGACCCGATTTCCCACAGAACATAAAGTTTAATATATTCTAATTTAAAACTTATTTCAAACCCCCCCCTGGGCTGCCCTGGTGTGGTGGCGCAGTGGTTAAGAATCTGCCTGCCAATGCAGGGGACACGGGTTCAAGCCCTGGTCCAGGAAGATCCCACATGCCGCGGAGCAACTAAGCCCGTGCGCCACAACTACTGAGCCTGTGCTCTAGAGCCCGTGAGCCACAACTACTGAGCCCGTGTGCCTAGAGACCATGCTCTGCAACACGAGAAGCCACCGCAATGAGAAGCCCGCGCACCACAACGAAGAGTAGCCCCCGCTCGCCGCAACTAGAGAAAGCCCGTGCGCAGCAACGAAGACCCAACGCAGCCAAAAATAAATAAAAATAAAATAAATTTATTAAAAAAAAACCCATATTAATACTTAAATATTGTGAGTGATAATGAAATTAAGAATACTGTCCAATAATTTCAAGCAATATATATAGGAAATATTTACAAACTATCTTTTTAAAAGCAAAGTTAAAGAGAGACAATTACCTGACTTCCAATCTGTGAGCCAGTGTATAGGAAGCGCTGTATATAGTAAAATATTAGCCAGGCTAACGAGATGATCATCATGGTGATGAAGGCGATGGCCACAAACACCACGGACTGACCGCTGATGAACTCCTGTACATGCCGGGTGCCGAGCCCTATGGTCACTGTGACCGGAATGTCTTTCTGCACCAGATCCACAATTTCTCTTCCTTTTGGGTAGCTAACCATAATGACTACTGTATTTCCTGTTCCTGTAGGAAAGAACAAAGGAATCGATATGAGGAACACAAAATAAGATACAGAGAAAGTATGGCTCCATGCACCTACAACCAAGAACTGTGATAAAATGGATAATTTTCTAGAAAACCCAAGTTACCAACACTGGTCTCCAAGGAGAAAACAGACTGATTGCATAAGTAGAATAAATCACTAAGAACTACCCCCTAGAAAGCAAGAGCTGCCCCCAGCCCCCGTTCAGTTTCACAGGTGAGCTCTACCCCCAAAACCTTTAAAGAACAAGTAACATCAATGACATTTAAAGTGCTCCACAGCAGATTGAAAAAAATAAAAAGAAGTCTTAAAATTATTTCTAAGGTAATAGAACCAAGCATGGTAGCAAAAAACCAACATAAGAACCACACAGACCAATTTCAACTTGTGACTATTAATACGAATGCCTAAGCACACCCATTAACTCAGGGAGGCAATCGGAGAAGTTCCACTATGTTCGATATTATTTCATCTTGTTCTGAGGACATCAGCAGACATAAGACAAAAAAATAAGAGAAATAAAAAAGGGATAAAATGGCCAATTTTACATGAATCTATAAATTAATTTTTTAAATTATCAATGGGATTTCAAAAACCTTAAAAATTCTGCTTCTAAAGCTCATTTAGGGAGAAAATAATAAAGAACAATCAGGAAAACTTTGTAAACAGTAAAACCTGGACTAGCCTTTGTTGTCAAAGTAATTAAAACAGTGTGGTGGTAGCATATGAAGACAACCAGAATGGTGCAGAATAAGAAGCCCAGAAACTAGACCCAAATACATGAAAGAATTCAGTAAATGATGAAAGTGGAATTTCAAATCAATGGGGTGAAATGGATTATTTTTTAAAAAAACAGTGTGGGCGCAACTGAGTATCACCTGAGGCTAAAAAAGCTGCATCCCTTCTTTGCAACTTAAGCCAAAATAAATTCTAACCAAATCCAAGATTTAAATATATAAAAAAGAGAAAACATAAAAGAGCCAGAAGAAACATGGGAATTAAAAAATAACTAATATTGAAGGAAAACCTTTCCAAGTGTTAAAAATCACCTCGAAACTTCTTTAAAAAAAAAGAAAAAGATTTGAGCAACTAACCAATTATATAAAAACAAAAATTTTCTGCACTGGCTAAAAGAGAGGAAAATCAAGGACTCAAGATCAAAAGAGCAACTGGTCAATAGGGAAAAAAAATACATGGAACATAACAAAGACAAAAAGCTAATTTCCTATAAGAAAAAGAGCAGCAGAAAAACAAAGAAAATTAAGTCAGTTTGCAGAAAACACAAATGGGTTTAAAAAAAAAACAGCATCTTTAGTGACATATAATTCACATGCCATAAAATTCATTCTTTTAAATAAGTGTACAATTCAATGGTTTTTAGTATAGTCACAAAGGCTGAGCAACCATCACCACTACCTAATTCCATAACATCTTCATCACCCCCAAAAGAAATCCTGTACATATTAGCGATCACTCCCCCCAGAAAGGATTTAAACATATGAAAAGTCATGGTACAAATGAAAACACACCTAAAAGATTGGCAAACATCAAAAAGTCTGATACACCATATCAGCAAGAGCAAGTACCAACGGGCACTCTTGCTGGGGGAGTGAATTATTACAACCTGGTATGGAGAGCAACAGCTACTAAAAGTCTTTAAATGCACATGTCTCCCTGACCCGGCAATTCCAGATCCAAGAAACTAATTCCACAGATATACTTATGTATGTACACAGGAGGAATCCATAAAGATATTTATTGCCAGTGTTTTTTCTAAAATTTTGCTATCACAGCCTAAATGTCCATCAATGGGACTTCGCTGGTGGTGCAGTGGTTAAGAACCCATCTGCCAATGCAGGGGACACGGGTTCAAGCTCTGGTCCGGGAAGATCCCACATGCCTCGGAGCAACTAAGCCCGTGCGCCACAACTACTGAGCCTGCACTCTAGAGCCCGCGAGCCACAACTACTGAGCCCGTGTGCCTAGAGCCTGTGCTCCACAACAAGAGAAGCCACTGCAATGAGAAGCCACACACTGCAACGAAGAGTAGCCCCCACTCGCCGCAACTAGAGAAGAGCCTGCTCGCAGCAACCAAGACCCAACGCAGCCAAAAATAAATAAATAAATTTATTTATTTATTTATTAAAAAAATAAAAAATGTCCATCAATAATAGTTATATAATTTACAGTACATGTACACAGTCTGAGGCAGCAGCTCTGTTAATAGTGACGGCAGTCAAGACACAAGAGGAAAAAAGCCGCACGTAAAACTGTGTGGACAAGAGTTCTACGTGGCGGTATCAGTACAGATCCCCCTGAAGGCTACCCCAGAGCCTGGGGACCCTGACTGCCTCCGGGCGGGGGGAGAGCCGGACACAGGAAAAATTCTCTATCAAGTGTACATATTACCTATTCAAAAACTAACTTACAAAATACATTTAAAGACTGTTCTCTGCCATTACACTGAAACCACATTCTAACACTATTTTATTATAGAGAGACATTTAATCTGTAGCAAATCCGCCCCCGGCAGTGGGGATTTAGTTACTGAAACCCCAGAAGGGCACCCTTCTCAGGTGACTGCTGTCTGGAGGCCAATCCTATGACCCAGCCCTAAAAGTGTTACTTGGCCAGCACCCTAGCTGTCTGAGCGCTCACGCAGTCTACTACGTCATCACTGGGGAGACTTAATAAGGAGCAAGGCATTTCCTGCCTTCAGGGAAATAAACATCTTGTAGCCGAGAAAGACAAATACAGAAACAATTAGGATATTTATACCACTTATGATTACGTGGTGCTTTATAAGCTGAAAGCCCTTTTCATAAATTAAAAAAAGTTTCCTTTCGTGGAAAATTTCAAGCACATGCTAAAGTAGAAAGGAGAGTATAATGAAGCCCATGTACCTGTCTCACTTTTATACAGAAAACAAAATGTTGCTATGCTACAGTTACAGTTACAGTTACAGTTTCTGGTACTGATGATAGAATGACCTTTGTGTGTTAATGGGGAAAACCAACTCTGAAGCACTTTCACATCTGTCTCTCACTTGAGGCAGAAAGAGGCGAGTAATCATTTTACAGACGAGGGCTAAAAACACTATCATGTGTAAAATAGCTAGCTAGTGGGAACCTGCTGTACCGAGCTCAGCTCGGTGCTCTGTGATGACCTAGATGGGTGGGATGAGGGGGGAGGTCCAAGAGGGAGGGGATATATGTATACATATAGCTGATTCACTTCATAGTACAGCAGAAACTAATACAACATTGTAAAGCAATTATACTCCAATTTAAAAAAAAAAAAAAGTTGCTCAATGTCACACACCACCTGGAAAAGCCAGTTCCAGGGTCCTGAAGCCCCAGCTCCTACGTGTACCTCTGCCCTGCCCCCTCATTCGGGGGGGACACAGGCTTCAAGGCCACCGGGCTCACATCTCCCTCTGACAACCACTGCCTGGGTGCTCTGAGAGTTTTTGTTCAGCTGTAAAATGGGGATGAGAATTTTTCTATCTGGGGCTGTCGCTTATTTAACGAGAACGTGGAATAACAAAAAACTGCGGAAATGAACTGATCATTTTGTCTGGGGAGGGAGGGAACTTCTTCCCTGCGAAGTCAGTGCATCTTGACGGACAGAAAGAGTTCCCCAAGCAAAAGAAGGGAGACTTCTTGGCTGTGAAACCATCATAAGAGCATATTTGGAATGGTGACTGGCCCAGTTTGGTTAGTGACTAAATACACATAAAGGTATCCTGCTTATCTCATTAGCCCCAGTGCCTCACGTAGAACCTGGCACATAGTAACTATTTAATAAATGTTTGTTGTCTAAATGAGTGAGAGGTGGGGAATGAGCTGAGAGCACCCGAAACCTCAAGGGAGGGGCTGCAGACAAGCAGTGATGATCAGAAGGACGCCTGGGACAGAAAAGAGCTCCAGTATCAATCTGGAATTTTCCACCTAGGAAATTCTTAGTTCATTAAGTTACAAGAAATTTTAAAAAATAAAATAAAATACTGAGTGCTAAATTTTGCTACACTCTAATTATAGCAGCAAGATTGCTTCTGGGAACTACTCTAAATTTAAACACTCAGAATGAAGACTGCTTCGATCCCGTGATTGGCTCTTCTAGGACACGTGTGGGATGAACTGTCGGCCGGGCAGTCGAGTAAACACGCACCAGCTCAGGGTCACTGGGTGCACAACCCCACGGGGTGCCGGGCACAGGCCCCACGTCTGGCCCTGCCCGCCCCTCCGGATGTCCCGGGGGCCAGTCCTAGAGAGCCCTAGTGGCACGAGAGAGCAAGTCACGGCTGACTGCCAAACCAAATGTTTTGCCTGTGCCTTCTTCAGGCACAGGCGCTCAGAGTCTTGGGACAGGGGGAGAAAAAGCCCTATGAATGTTTTTCTTCCCCAGGCCTCAGTGCTACCAATCACACTTGACCAAAAAAGGTCACCTTGTGCAATGCCCACCCTTCCCCAAAAGAACCTACAGACCTCACCGCTAAACTCCTTGAAGGCAGTCTGTTGTATTTCTGTCTTACACATCGGCGTCGCATAAGGTCTCAAACAGAGCACACAATCATAAACCTACTTGAGAAATAATAGTTCCCCTTACCACCTTGTCAAAAACAAACACAAAATGTAAAAAGCAAATCCGTTTTGGTCAATAGCTTCAACATTCTGGAGGGTCACATTTGAGTCTAGTGTACCATTCCTCCTCCCTAGGAAACTATTTGAAGTAGATTTCAACATTCTCTTGAAGGAGATGGGAACTACTAAAATATTTAAAGTAGTGGCTTAGATTTCTGTTCTAGAAGACTGATGCAGGCAGTGAGAAATACATTTTAAATCTCCAACGGAGAGAATCCCATGACCTTTCAGGTTTTCTTTTTTCCAATAACCTAACTTCCATATTCTCTCCATCCCTCCCACCCCCCTCCCCAAACCTGGAGAATTCCTGGTCAAATCTTTAAGATGCAGCAATGCCTCTGAAGTACACCTCTTTCTACCCTCCTGCTAGAATGTCTTCCTGGGCCCCTCCCCCTCACCAGACAAGGACTGCAGTTCTTATTTATTAGTTTTTGCGCTCAGCATCACACAGTGATGGCCCAACAGAAGGGTTTCTGTACAAATGAATCAACCTGAAAAACTGGTTTACCTTCCGCTATTATCCTTGAACTGACCCAATAAGGAGAATTATCAGAGACTCCCTTTGCAGGGGAAATAGTACACCAAATATGAACGGAAACGTCTCCAAAATGTGAAGCTATCATGCGAACAGAAATGTCTTTATGGTTGGCTAGGATGAGTTAGGAGGACTCAAAAATATATGCACTTCTCTTCTTGGAATTTCACATTTTGTTTCGGATAATCTGGCTTGCTCAAGAATATTTTGTATTTGTTGAGTACAGTACTCAACAATCTTACTGCGAACTCTTTGCAGTTTTCCCGAAAGCCTCACTTTGTCACCTCAGGCCTTCAGTCCTTTCCGAGGCCACTCCCTTCACCCAGAAGGTTCTACAGCCCCACTCCACCCCGCATACCACACACACACTCAGATACCTTCATCAGCTTAAGCTGTGCTTCAACACTCCATCTGTCTGGGAACTGTCTGAGTTAATCCCACCTGCTATGAGGCTGTGAGGTGCCATCTCTTCCTAGGGCACCAAAATACATTCTAATCTCTAATCTAAACGTTTAGATCATTTGTGAGAGTGCAGCATTCAAGATCATCGAGCATCATTCACTCATAAAAGACTATTTACCATGCTCTGCAAACACAAAACGCACCTCCCTCCTGAGGTAAGGATTTCTTATCACCTGTGTCATCTCCCTCCACCCCAACTCTGGCCCCTTCCCCAAACACACCTCTAAGCCCTGCCGGTACTCGGCACTCAGTAAACTGCTGACAGAACTAAAACTGCCAGTCTAAACAGCCACTCAAGATGTCAGCTAAAGGATCAGCCTGGTGTTAACCAACCATCACTACATCGAGGCCGACCCTCTCCAAAAGCTTTCATGTCAATGGTTTGACTTACATCAATTTTTACTTTTCTTGGTCAACTGACTTCTAATCATCTTTGCACTATCTCTGCATCAGATGCCCTTCCTTTATGCTTTCTAAGTACCTGTGCATATAATTCTGTCGAGGTCCAAACCACATTGCCTGGAAAGGTCTGTTTATCGCTCCCACTAGGCTGGGAACTCCTCAAAGTCCGGCACACGTCTTGTCTTAGGCGTTTCTACCCCCAAGCAGGCGCCATACTTGGCCCAGACTGGCCGCTGTATATCCATCTGCCAAAGTAAAGGGAACCAACCTTGGGCATTAGGGTGACGGTCCTTACAGCTGTCCTGATAGAATATTATCTTAAAGTCACGATTTGTTTTAGAACCACAATAAAATACTGATTTAAACCCAAAGTATCTTGTACTGGATTCTGGTAGTCAAGCAACAGGTCTAAGAAAAACCGGTGAAATTCTCTCTGAGACTTGGGAGGAGACTATCGTGACTGGAGTTTACAAGCCGCCACCTCGACCTGTCCTGTGGAGCCCCCGCACAGAAGCGCTGACCAGTGCTTTACACCGGCCCTGTCCACACTCTGACAAAACACGAGAAAGCAAAGTCTGAGCTGCCGTCAATGTTCTGTGTAACGTTTCAAATTCAAGTCCGTCAAAGCTGGCTCCTCTTCTGACTTAATTCCACTCACTCCACTCTTAAGTCTAGTCCATTCTCAAAAAGCCATGAAACATCTGTACCCTTGTCCCCAGTGGGGCCACCTTCTGAGAATGAGGGTCATTCTTTTCCGTTTCTAGTGACCACTACGGTATAGGCCCTCACATTTCTACCTGGTCTAAGTGGATTCCCTGTTTCCAGCATGTCCTCTGTGTAACCCATTGGTCACACTGCACCAAATTCACCTCCCTTTAAGTCAGCAGTTCAAAACATCAGATGCAACTGTCACCCCCTCTGCCCCCGGACATCTGGCAATATCTGGAGACATTTTTGGTTGTCACAACTGGAATCTCATGAGCAGAGGCCAGGAAAGGCCCCTGCAACAAAGAATGATCTGGCCATAGGTCACCGTGTTACCATGGGCCAGTCATTTAAGTTCTTTGGCATCGGTTTCCTCATCTGTAAAATGGGGTTAAAGTACCCGCCTCCAAGGGCTGTCGGGAGGAATAAGTGGAGAATACCGACTCTGCACTGGGAGCTTTCATACATTTTAAAAAAAATTCCTAATGCTGTTACTTTTGTCTTTTTTTCTCAAACAGAATTATTCTCACAGTAAAAAGGCTAGAACGGGGCTTCCCTGGTGGCGCAGTGGTTGGGAGTCTGTCTGCCAATGCGGGGGACACAGGTTCGAGCCCTGGCCTGGGAGGATCCCACATGCCGCGGAGCGACTGGGCCTGTGAGCCACAACTACTGAGCCTGCGTGTCTGGAGCCTGTGCTCCACGACGGGAGGGGCTGCGGTAGTGAGCGGCCCGCGCACCGCGATGAGTGGCCCCCGCTTGCCGCAACTAGAGAAAGCCCTCGCACAGAAACAAAGATCCAACACAGCCAAAAATAAATAAATAATTAAAAAAAAAAAAAAAAAAGGCTAGAACGGACACTGATAATGGCAACAGAAGCTCACAAGAAGAAGACGTAAAATAAATACCAATTCGGTGTTTTCTGGGCCTGGAGAGATTATATGTCAATAATCTGGACTGGAAGCTCTTTCCCAGGGCATTCTGGGCCTGGGTGTTTTCTGGGCCTGGATAGATTATATGTCAAAAATGTAAGCAAGCAAGGTTACTGAACCATGGTTAGAACAAGTGCAATTAGCCTGGAAGGACGTGAATGTCACTACCAAAAAATGCAGTAAACAGATTTAGAAAACTGTAGGCTGATGGGCCTGCCATTGAAAAGAAAAAGTCCACATTAAGATGTCACTCAGAGGGACTGCAAGGACCCAGCACCAGAGAACCCTCACACACTGCCCTCTTTTCTTTGGCAGACGCCTGTCCACAGGATGCATCTGGAACGCTGCGTGAACTCTGACAGAACTTCTCACGAGAGGCTTGTAGAGACATGACTTGGGTACGGTGACAACTGGAATAACTGCACCAAAGGTGGTGCATCGCCCAGTGCCACCACGGGGACATCTGCTCCCGTTTCCTCCCCAAACCCACTTCCTCTCTGTTGCAACTGAGGAATTTCCCCTCTCCTATCTGAGTGCAACCCCTCCACGAGTATCCTGGACCCGGCCGCTGTCCTTCTCAAAAGCCTGACTCTTTGTTACCTCTTCTCCATCCTACACCTCTGCCAGATCACTCCCATCCAACTTCAAGATGCCTCGCTGCCATCCAGCCCACCCTTCCCTGCCCTACGGTTTCCACCCACTTTTTAGCACCTCCCCAGCCCTTGCCGTCACCCATCTTGAAAGCGTGGTTCTAACAGTCTCACTTCCTCACCTCTCAACAAAATTCCGTTCCCTCGTTCTGCTAAAATAGGTCAAATCCAAAGTCACTCTTCTGTCCTCATTGTACAGGTGTTCTGAACTTACATTCAAGAAGCCAAAACAGAACAAAAACCAAAAGCACAGGAAAAAGGATGTCTGACTTGCAGCAGCAGCAGAAACTCGCTAAAGAGATTTTAATCCCAGTAAGTTCAGAATGAGTCGTGCTCTTAGAAGGCCTTCCGACTCTGCCGTGTATTGGTAGAATATCACTTGGAATTCAGTTCTGAGCAAGATAACGTTGCAAAATGCACCTTTTAAACTTTCATGACTGCTTGACGATGCAACCCGTTGCCCCAGAGAACAGTGTGTGGGAAGGGTCACCTGGCAAAGAGCAAGATTTCTTTTTTTTTTGGCCAAGCCATGTGTCTTGTGGGATCCTGGTTTCCTGACTAGGGATCGAACCTGTGCCCTCTACAGCAGAAGGGCAGAGTCTTAACCACTGCACCACCAGGGAAGTCCCAAGAGAAAGATCTTTTCCTGCATGATCACAACTTTAAAATTTTCAACTAAACTCAAGTCTCAAGCAACCTGATTGGCAGTGGAGCAAGCAAGTGAGAAAACATACCCCAACTTAAAGCCAGGTTTTCTGACTCAGCTGAATCCAGACTGTCCCACTCAAAAGTTCAGAATATTGACATGTTTTATGAAAGTGAAGGCACCAGAGTGTCACCAAGCCACCACCTTACGTGGTGAAGGGAGAGCCAGACCCTGGAACGCCCTGGGAAAGAGCTTCCACTCCTGCCCCACCTGACTTTGGGGAACGCCGAATGGCAAGGGATCCATGATTAGGAATCATGAGACTTTCCGCCAACGAGAACCACAATCCTCCTCCTGCGAATTTTAATTTCTTCCGTTCTCCCCATCACCCTCCTGCACAGCGCACCTCCCTCCACTTGGAAGGGCCCAGGGAGATGATCTAATCTTGCCCTTAGGCTCGCCTCCCTCCTAAGAGCCCCCGGGGGTCACACCGAGCCAACCTAGCGCTTCCCTCGTAGTTCCCTTCGGCCAGAGCCCATCGCCGCCGCCCCTCGCGGTCCCGCCGGAGGGCCGGGCGGTCGGCCGGGACCGCGGCGCACGGACGCCCCGCCCGTCCCCGCGCCCCGGCGGCTCACCCGCGTGGGACATGGGCGCGGTGAGGTTCCCGTGGCGCTCCTCGTTGTACAGGACCACGGCCGAGGCGTTCCGCCGCGCCGCCGCCAACACCTTGTCCTTGAAGGTGCAGCCCCCGCGCGCCACCAGCGCGACCCAGGGCGCGGCCCCCCGGCCGCCGGGCACGAGGAAGCGCGTGCGGGGCGCGCAGCCCTCGGGGTCGCGGTCCTCGGCGCGCGGGACGCCCACCAGGCCCCGCGCGCCCTCCTTGGGCGAGCTCTCGCCGAAGCGGCCGCTCTCCGAGACGCTCCGCACGCTCCGGTTGGTCTGCGGGTCCACGTACTCGGTGCTCACCACGGCCGAGTACCACTCGAGCGCCCGGCCCCGGGCCCCGGGCGCACACAGGGCCAGCGCTAGCAGCGCCAGCGCGCCGCGGGCCCCGCCGCGGGCCTCGGGCCGCCGCCGCCGCCACGCCATGGCCCCGCCGCCGGGCTGACCGGGAGAGGGCCGGGCGGGAGACGGAAGGCGCTGGCGTGCGAGGCCGCCGAAAAGCACGGAGAAATCGACGCCAGCTGCCGAGCCCGGGAAGACCCAGTCCCGGCGGCGGGAGGGGCCGCGGCGCACGCGCACCTGGAGGAGCGGCGGGAGGGGCGGGGCGAGGGCGGGGCCGGCGGGCGGGGCCGTGGCGCACGCGCACCTGGCGGGGCGGCGGGGGAGGGGCCTTGACTGGCCCCGCTCCCCGCTCTGAGCCAGGCGCCACGCATGCGGGCTCGGGACCACCGAGTGCTTTTATAGAGTGTCGCCAGATTCCTGCGGCCCGGTGGTCCTGGGACCCCGGGACCCTGCGGTCCGAGGCGGGGATATGGGAAGTGACCGCCCGAGAAACGGGAAACTTCTCCGCGAGCCGGCCAAGAGGCGCGGGAGCCTGGTTGTGTAAAATCGCTGAACGGATGTTTATGAAGAATTCACTGTGCAAGGCCCGTGGCAAAGGCCTTGCTTGTCTAAAACATTGAAAAACAGCTTAAAAACTCCAAAGCTGCACAGATTTTCCAGAGACTTTCTGTTACCGATTTTGTATGCTAATTGATTTTTGTATTTTGTGTATAGTCTGTAACATTGAAGTGAGTGCATCAAACTACTTGTATAGATGAGCATTGGAATGGTACAGCAGTAAACATATAAAAAGAGAAAATGTATTGTTTGGAAATAAAAACTGGGTGACAGTCCACATGAAACTGCCTTGGAAAGGAAGCCTTACTGCTACAGGAAAAGAAGTTTAGAACACTGATTTCTGAGTGATTCGTCTTCCTTCTTTGCACAAGAACCTTCTCTGCAGGAAGTAGGTTGCTGTCACTCACACCAGGCGTTTTGTTGGGCCTGACACCCTCTTCTGTGTCCTCTTTGTTATAAGTCTTTCTTGGACTGCATTTTAAAGCTCTGCTCCAAAATGCAGCCCACAACCTGTAAGTTCTCCTTGAAGTTGGATCTCCTCTCCGTTTTCCATTAGGAAACTAATTTTAAAAGGCTGAAAGGACCCCAAGGCTTGAGGCCTTCCCCTTGTCCCAAGCCTAGAATAAAGGAGATAAGTTATGGTGGTCATGGCAGGCTAGGGAACAGGTCCTAGGACCGTGCCCCCCATGATATGCTCTACAAGCAAAACAAATACTTGTAGTTCCCAGAACAGGTGTTTGCCCTTTCATGCTACGTCTTGCACATTGATTTCTTTCTTCCTGAGATTCTCCTGCTCCTGGCTCTTGTCCTGGCAAATGCCATCTTCGCCTTCAAGGTTTAACTCAAAAGCTATTTCTTCTGTGGAACCTTCCCTGGTTCCTAAAAGCAAACTTGGGTGCCCCTAATTTCCCTGCTGCTTGTGTATGTTTTGCTTACTCATCAATGTTGTACCAGCAATACCGCTTTCCAAATACAGTTTTTTGTCTTCTTATAATACTGCGAGTTTCCTGAGGGCCAGGATTGTGTCTTTGCTGGTTTCATGAGCCTGCCTCCGCTAACACAGCATCATGTGTGTAATCCATGTTTGTTAAATAAGCAAAATAGCTCTTTTGTACTGTTTGAGTTAAAACTCTTATGATTACTTACAGGTTTGTTGCTCAGAGGAGTTCACAGACTAATAGGAACAGGCAGCTGTTGAGCCCTTAGACCCACCCCAGCTTCTTGGTTTTAATTTTCTCTCTCCCAGCTTCAGGCCTCAGCTAGTTCCCACCCCCAACCCCTAACCCCTAGCCCCGTCCAAAGCTGCAACCACGGGCAGCACCGGACATTTAGGTTATTATCAATCTTGTCATTGCAAACAATTTTGCACAGATGCCAGTTTGCACATTTATCTGTAGGATAGATTTCTAGAAGTAGAATTGGTGAGTGCAAAGGTCAGTACATTTGCAATTTTGGTAGATATTACCAAAATGCTCCACAGAGGTTTTACCAAACTCCGTTCCACCAGCAGTGTCTGAGAGTACCCTTCGATGTAGTGTGTTAGCAAACTTTTTGAACTTTGCCAATAGGACAGGTAAATAATATCAGAAAGGTTGTGTTTGGGTATGCATCTTTTTACTGCTTTTTATTCAAATTGACACCCTGCTCCCTTTTTATTTTGCTGTTGATCATTACTCAGAATCAGATGAGGAATTTAAAAAAATAACAATCATGAGAAAGTTCTCAGTTATTTTGTTCCTGATTCCTGGTTAAGTCAGTCGTTCTCAGCTTGGCTATACCTATGAATCTCCTGGGGTGTTTTTTTAAAAAAAATCCTGGGACTTCCCTGGTGGTCCAATGGGTAAGAGTCCGTGCTCCCAATGCAGGGGGCCCGGGTTCTAGCCCTGGTCAGGAAACTAGATCCCACATGCATGCCACAACTAAGACCTGGTACAGCCTAAAGAAATAAATAAATAAAAATAAAAAAAATTTTAAAATACCAGAGCTGAAACCATTGTATGTGATACTGCAATGGCGGATATGTGACATTACACAATTGGCAAAACCACAGAATGTACAACACAGAGTGAACCCTAATGTACACTAATGACTTTAGTTAATAATAACATATCAGTATTCATCAATTCATCAATCATCAGTTGTAACAAATATACCAAACCAATGCAAGGTATTACTACTAGGGGAATGGTGCAGGACTGGGGAGGGAGTATATGGGAAGTCTTTGGACCTTCTGTTTAATTTTTCTGTAAACATACAAGTGCTATTCATTAAAAACAAAAACAAAACTCCAGGCCCACTTTCCTTAGAGATTCTGATCATTGGGAGTGGAGCCAGGCCGAGGTAATTGTTTAAAAAAATCTCAGGTGTTGCAAATACCCAGCATTGAGCTACTGCCTTAAAATGATAATTGAAGCTCCAACAAGCTTTTATCCAGGTCCCAGGCCAGACCAGTTAAATCAGATTCTCCAGAAATGGGGCAGAGGCATCCTTAGTTTACAAAAAGGTCCCTAGATGATTGTAATGTGCAGTCAGTTCTAGTTTGAAAGCAGCTGGGCAATGGTTCAACCCTGGCTTGAGCCCAGAAGACCTCTGAGGGGGGCATGTACTTCCTCTTTGCAAGTACATAGGTCAAGGCAAGCAACAGAGGGTAGCCACAGTTGGTTCTAGTGGTTCTCAAAGGTGGTCCTCTGACCAGCATTATTGGCATCACCTGAGAATTTGTTAGAACTGCGAAGTCTTGGGCTCCACCTACTGAATCCTAAACTGGGGAGTGGAGGGCGGTGAGCAAAGAGGGCCCAACTGTTTGTGTTTGGATAAGCCCTCCAGGTGACTGATGCACACCCACATTTGAGGACCACTGCCCTAATGTTATAAAACAGTTTTTTCTGGTACCTGGATTTTGACCTTGCCCCTTGGGAAATGATAAGCTGTAGCATTATCCTTATACTATATGACATCCTTTCCAAGAGCCCCCATGTCAGCTGTAATATTATTCTTAATAGAGTTCCAACTTCAAAGTTGTAATTAAGAAACACTTATTTAAATGTGTAATATACAAAAGTTAACTTTATTCACACCAGAGACTTTAGTTGTGTTACCTAGATTGCCCTTTTTTTTTTTTTTTTTTGGCCTGTATCTGGATAAAGATTTTTTTCACCTCTACAGATATTTTGACTTTTTCAAAATAGTATTAATCAGGAAAGTTGTAATTCTGCATAGGCCCCACTCAAATAACACTGTATAAATGAACCTAGTACTACCTATCAATGTGATTGAAGATTTTCTTTTTCAAAGTGTGCAAAAAAATCCCTAATGAAGAAATACCTTAGAGGGTGAGGTTGATAAAAGACAGAAAGTGTCAGTCATTACCCCCATTAAAGAATTTTGTATTCATCGAGATGGTTCTTTTTCTCATTTTTTGACTTTATAATACATGTAGTGGGGAAGTGTCTCAGTTTACAATTTTACAATCTCAGGTATGCAAGAATTCTTCAGTTTTGTTCTTTTGGGTGGTGGTCTAATTAAACAATTGCTTGTCTAATTGCTCTAGCTAGAACTTCCAAATACTATGTTCAATAAAAGTGGCAAGAGTGGGCACCCTTGTCTTGTTCCTGATTTTAGAGGTAAAACTTTCAGCTTTTCACCTTTCAGTATGATGTTTACTGTGGGCTTGCCATATATGGCCTTCACTGTGTTGAGGTACGTTCCCTCTATGCCTGTTCTGTTGAGAGTTTTTATCATAAATGAATGTTGAATTTTGTCAAAAGCTATTTCTGCATCTCTTAAGATGATTATATGATTTTTATCCTTCATTTTGTTAATGCAGTGTATCACACTGACTGATTTGTGTATGTTAAAACAGCCTTGCATCCCCAGAATAAATGCCACTTGATCCTTTAATGTATTGTTGAATTTGGTTTGCTAATTTTTTTTTTTTTTTTTTTTTTTGGCTGCATTGGGTCTTCGTTGCTGTGCACGGGCTTTAGTTGCAGCGAGTCGGGGCTACTCTTCGTTGCGGTGCGCGGGCTTCTCATTGCTGTGGCCTCTCGTTGTGGAGCACGGGCTCTGGGCGCACGGGCTCAGTAGTTGTGGCGCACGGGCTTAGTTGCTCCGTGGCATGTGGGATCTTCCCTGACCAGGGCTCGAGCCCGTATCCCCTGCATTGGCAGACGGATTCTTAACCACTGCGCCACCAGGGAAGTCCCTGGTTTGCTAATGTTTGTTGAGGAGTTTTGCATCTATGTTCATCAGGGTTATTGGCCTGTAATTTTCTTTTTTCTTAATGGAGTCCTTGTGTGGTTTTGGTATCAGGATAATGCTGGCCTTGTAAATGAGTTTGGAAGGGTTCCCTTCTCTTCTATTTTTTGGAAGAGTTTGAGAAGGATTGGTATTAATTCTTCTTTGAGTGTTGGATAGAATTCACCAGTGAAGCCGACTGGCCCTGGACTTTTGTTTGTTGGGAGAGGTTTGATTACTGATTCAATCTCCTTGGTAGGAATTGGTCTGTTCGGATTTTTTATTTCTTCATGATTCACTCTTGGTAGGTCATATGTTTTTAGGAATGCATTCATTTCTTCTAGGTTGTTCAATTGTTGGTGTATAACTGTTCCTGGTAGTCTCTTATGATCCTTTGTATTTCTGTGGTATCAGTTGTAATATCTTCTCTTTCATAGAAAACCCTAAAGACTCCATCCATCAAAAAATTTACAACTGGGCTTCCCTGGTGGCGCAGTGGTTGAGAATCTGCCTGCTAATGCAGGGGACACGGGTTCGAGCCCTGGTCTGGGAAGATCCCACATGCCGCGGAGCGACTAGGCCCGTGAGCCACAATTGCTGAGCCTGCGCGTCTGGAGCCTGTGCTCCGCAACAAGAGAGGCTGCGATAGTGAGAGGCCCGCGCACCGCGATGAAGAGTGGCCCCCACTCGCCGCAACTGGAGAAAGCCCTCGCACAGAAACGAAGACCCAACACAGCCATAAATAAATTAAATAAATAAATAAATAAAGGAGTTCCTTAAAAAAAAAGAAGAGAAAAAAAAATTTACAACTAATAAATGGATTCAGTAATGTTGTGGGATACAAAATAAATGCACAAAAAAACCGTGCATTTCTAAAAATTAATAATGATCTATAAGAAAAAGTAATTAAGAAAAAAATTACATTTATAATTGCATCAAACAGAATACAATTCCTAGGAGTAAATTTAAGCAAGGAGGTGAAAGATTTATATATTGAAAGCTAGAAGACATTAAGGAAAGAAATTGAAGAAGACACACAAAAAAGGAAAGATATTCATGCTCATGGATTGGAAGAATTAATATTGCTAAAATGTCCATACTACCCAAAGCAATCTACACATTCAATGCAATCCCTGTCAAAATACCAATGACATTTTTCACAGAACTAGAACAAAAGTTGTATGGAATCACAAAAGACAAATAGCCAAAACAATATTGAGAAAGAAGAACAAAGCTGGAGGTATCCTGCTCCCTGACTTCAGACTATATTACAAAGATACAGTAATGGTATGGTACTGGCACTAAAACACATGGTTCAATGGAACAGAATAGAGAGCCCAGAAATAAACCCACACACTTATGGTCAATTAATCTGCAACAAAGAAGGCAAGAATATACAATGGGGAAAGGACAGTTTCTTCAATAAATGGTGTTGGGAGAACTGGACAGCCACATGCAAAACAGTGAAACTGGACCACTATCTTATACCATACACAAAAATTAATTCAAGATGGGTTAAAGACTTGAACGTAAGACCTGAAACCTTAAAAATCCTAGAGGAAAACGTAAGTGATAAGCTCTTTTACATAGGTCTTGGTGATTTTTTCGACTCTGATACCAAAAGTAAAAGCAACAAAAGCAAAAATAAACAAGTACGATTAAATCAAACTAAAAAGCTTGTACCCAGCAAAGGAAACCATCAACAAAATGAAAAAGCAACCTATGGAATGGGAGAAAGTATTTGCAAATCATATATCTGATAAGGTTAATATCCAATATATATAAAGAATGTATATAGCTCAATAGAAAAACAATCAGATTAAGAAAAAATTCAGAAGTTCTGACCAGACATTTTCCCAAAGAAGACATATAGAAAGCCAACACGTACACAAAAAGATGCTCAACATCACTACTTATCCGGGAAATGCAAATCAAAATCACAATGAAATATCACCTCACACCTGTTAGAATAGCTATTACCAAAAAGACAACAAATAACAAGTTTTGATGAGGATATGGAGAAAAGGGAACCCTTGTGCACTGTTGGTGGGAATGTAAATTGGTGTAGCCACTATGGAAAATTGTATGGAGGTTCCTCAAAAAATTAAAAATAAAACTACCATATGATCCAGCAATTCCACCTCTGGGTATTTATCCAAATAAAACAAAAATACTAATTTGAAAACATACAAGCACGCCTATGTTCATTGCAGCACTATTCACAATAGCTGGGATATAGAGACAACCTAAGTGTCCACTGATAGATGAATGGATAAAGAAGTCATGGTGTACATACACGATGGAATATTATTTAGCCATAAAAAAGGAAATCTTGCCATTTGCAGCAACATGGATGGACCTTGAGGGCATTATGCTAAGTGAGATAAGGCAGACAGAGAAAAATGCCTTTCTTGTATGACCTCTCCTATATGTGGAATCTAAAAACAAACAAACAAAAAAACCAAGCTCATAGATACAGAGAACAGATAGACTGTCCTGCAGGGGTGCAGGGGTGGGGAGAGGTGGCAGTCAGGGGTGGGAAAGATGGGTGAAGGAGTCAAAAGTTTAAATAAAATTTTTAAACAAATTATAAATGTACCTACTCAGCATTCACTCAGTACCACTTCTACGTATTTATCCTGCAGATAAACCTCCCTATGGGTGAAGGGACCAAAAGAGAAAAGAGAGAGAAAAAATAAAAGTTCATCTCAAGGCTTCAGGGTGAGCAACCTAAGCCTTGCATTTTCTCTGCACTCTCAAGTTATAACGTGACTTCACGTTTTCAACCTCGCCACCCCTGTTACTTGGCCCACCCTGAAAGTATCTGAGTCTGTGGCCCCTATTTTGGGCGTTCTCTCTCGTTAGTGGGAAGCCCCGAGCCAGCCCTGTGGTTGGAGCCCCTCGAGAGGGAAATTTTGAGCCGCATCAGAGGGACCAGTTAAGGAGCAGGAACACAGAGGTGGCCCCGCCCCTTCCTCGTCGCTTTTCCCACGTCCTCCCCAAACCCCAGTTCTGCTTTCAGGTTGGACTCTAGGCAGGAGATATGGCTCCTGGAGCCCAAGCGCTGTTTTCCAAAGTGAGTCACAGCCATCAGTCAATCAGTCTGCGGGCTCGGTCCCAGGATGGGCGTCTCAGTCTGCACAGGCACCGGGCAAAATGCGGCGGGCTCCGGTGGGGTCCAGAATCCAGGGCTGCAGGCTGAGCAGGAGCTCTGAGGAGCAGTCCATTGGGGACACATTGACCCTCACTGTCAAGGTCTCTGGTGGTGCCTTGAAGTCCGTTCACACACCGCTTCCCTGCCTATCACTGAGGGCAGGGAGGCTTGGCCGGCAGGGAGCCCGAGGCCGCCTCACCTAAGGTCTCAGTACCTTCCTGGGTCCAGCCCTGGAGGCTGTTCCCTCCCTTCCTCCTTCCTCCCCTCTGCCTCTGGAAACTGCCTCTAACCATGGCTCTCTCACCTTACTGTGTGTGCCCGTTGCCTGAGGGAGCTGCTGCAAGACTTTCCTGGGTCTCACCCTCAAAGGTTCTGATTCCAGAGACCAGGTGGGACCCATGGATTCACACTTCTAACAAGCACACAGCTCCTCAGAGGACCACTCCTTGTGTAACACTGGTGAGGACCGCTTCAAAGGGTGGAAGAGCCTTAGAACAGCTTCTGTTGTCTGTTCTGCAAAGCTTTCTGAGGCAAAGGAAAACCAAGCCCTGGACCTGCTTGAGCTGAGGAGGGTGTGGGATGATGTGGGCACAGAGAGGAGAACAAACAAACTAGTATTTCAAAATAGATATTGCCAAATTGAAATTATGAAATTAGGTTCTGCGACTAAAGCATCACTTATGGGGGGGTGGGATGAATTGGGAGATGGCGATTGACATAGAGACACTATTGATACTAGGTATAAAACAGATAACTAATGAGAACCTGCTGTAGAGCACAGGGAACTCTACTCAATGCTCTGTGGTGACCTACATGGGAAGGAAATCCAAAAAAGAGGGGATATATGTATACGTATAACTGATTCACTTTGCTGTACAGTAGAAACTAATACAACATTGTAAAGCAACTATACTCCAATAAAAATTTTAAAAAAAAGCATCACTTATCTGATTTCTGTGTGGATTATATACATATCGGAATTCTGTTGAGATTCAAAAAAAAAGTTTCTAAAGAAGCTTTAAAACCTCTTTTCCTAGACAAAGGACCTTCTTGATGGCAGGGGCTGTGGCTTTTAGATTTGTGTACCCAGATAATCATGATGATGGATGAATGAACGAATAAATAATAACTCACTAAAAATTTAAAAGACACATATTCACTTTGACACAACCCAAGTATGTCTAAAAAAGGACTTGAATGGAAATCACTAATTGTTAATAGTAGTTGTTTTTGTGGTTGGTACTACTGTGAGTGAATTTTCTGAATTTAGATTGATTTCCCTATGATTTTTTAAACTCTGTCCTCTATTTTAGACATTTTCTTTAATGCACTTGCTTGATTTTATTGGTAGTAAAATAAATATTACAAGCTTAAATGAAACCTGGGTTGCCAGGTCTGCAAAGTCTTCCTGGTTCGGTTTGGGGTGTGTAGGAGCGCATTGAGGAAGGAGCACAGGGCTTGACCCCTGGAGGAACAAAGGACAGAGCTTTGCTAGGCTCTCTGGGGCATGTGTCAAAGGCTCTGCCCGACTGACCCCAGGTGGTGGTAGAGGCCCTGGAGGCGCCTGCCCCAGGGTGAACTTCTATGGGATGCTATTCAAAGCAGAAAATCCTAGGTGGCTCCTGAGAAGAAGAGACCTCTCTCGGCTCCTCTGAGTCTAAATCTAAGCCACAATGGCTCCGGAATGGCTCTCATAGGGGTCAGGGGTGCCTTGGGGCCTTTCTCTACTTGTCAATCACTATTTGAAATAAGTGATTGAATGAAATGAAAAAGCCCATAAACATGGCACTGAAGCATCGAGGGGGGGAATCTGGCAAAGTTGGTCATTAGGCCATTAACTAGAACATTATCAAACATCCTTTCCAGAGACTGACTCAAATGATAATTAGATCCAGGCCTGGGCATCCTTTATACAGTAGCCTGGTTTGTTTGTTTGTGTTTGTTTATTAACCTACTAACTACCTCTTCAGTCTTCTGAATGCTGCCAGCATTAAGAAATGATGGATAAAACCTGACTCCATTCTCCAAAAGATGTCTGTGATGAATTTTCAGGAAGATTTCTGCAGGCATTTCTGGGGTTCCTGCTATCTGTGATGTTAATTTCAGCCTTCTCCCTTTGGATATGTCAAGTTGTCTGTAACACATTAGGTCTTCACTGTCCAGAAAAAAAATGCAGTGTGAGCCACGCATGCAAATTTGAATTATTTTTAGTAGCCACATTTAAAAAGTAAAAAGAAACAGGTGAAATTAATTTTAATAATATATTTTACTCAGCCTAATACACTCACAATATTTCAACATATACTCAATATTAAAATAACTGAGATTGGGACTTCCCTGTTGGCACAGTGGTTAAGAATCCGCCTGCCAATGCAGGGGACACGGGTTCGAGCCCTGCTCCGGGAAGATCCCACATGCCATGGAGCAACTAAGCTCGTGCGCCAAAGCTACTGAGCCTGCACTCTAGAGTCCGCGAGTGACAACTACTGAAGCCCACGCGCCACAGCTACTGAAGACCATGTGCCTAGAGTCCGCGCTCAGCAACAAGAGAAGCCACCGCAATGAGAAGCCCGCGCACCGCAACGAAGAGTAGCCCCCACTTGCCACAACTAGGGAAAACCCACGCACAGCAACGAAGACCCAACACAGCCAAAAATAAATAAATAAAATAAATAAATTTATAAAAAAAAAAACGAAAAACAACTGAGATTGTTTACATCTTTTTGGTCCTAAGTCTTTGGAATACAGTGTGTGTTTTATACTTCTACCCCATCTTAATTAGGACTAGCCACATTTCAAGTGCTCAGTAGCTAAATGTGGCTAGTGGCTATTTTATTGGGCTGTGTAGGACCAGGTGAATACAAATAGATTTTCTGAGGCATTGCTACTGTGCCCAGCAAGAACATGGTATTTGGTATTTGGTGATGGGCTCCAAACACAACTGTGTCTTAATGTCTCACACGGGGTCTTAAAAGGTGTTTCCTGACATTTGCTCAATCAAGGTTCTTTCTCAAGTACCAAAGATCTTAGTTCTCAGGAATTTTATGTACCTAGTAGCTCCTGCTTTCAAACTATACTTCAATAAATTAAAAAAAAAATGATTCTCTAACAAATATTCCTAAATGGATCAATAGAAACTTTGCCTTACTACCATCTGAAAATTTAGCACCAGTCTATGAAACAGTTTACCAGATGATGAAAAATTATGAGGTTGGATATTTACCAAACAATTGTATAAACCTTTTTTATCCTACTGAAAAAAGCAGGCTACAGCATCCCACAAACTTAATAAATACACAGATTTGTAAATGGTTGCTAAAAGCTCATAAACAGGGGTGTGTGTAAGGCTTTGCCTGCTGGTGCAGGCCGTAAATTGTAAGTTCTTAAGTGCATACCTAGTACTGGGTCATCCACTAATTACAGCTTGTGTTAGCAGAGCCTGTTATACAATGTCATAGTTCACCATGGTGAGAAAGTCTTCCATTTCCTCAAGCTTGTGGGTTGCACTGCTCTTCTGGAAACAAATAATACATTTATTCATTTATACTTATATAATGAGGGGTCCTTCTGAGGACATTTAAAAGAAGAGGAAAGGTTCTTCAACTCTCCTTCATTAATCCTATTTAGATAATCACTTGTATGTTTAGAGGGGAACCTAAGAACAAAATAAAGAAATAAAAAAAGGCATATGACAAACTCACTCACCAATATCCAAAATGTTCTATCTCCTTCCTTAATTTTCAGTTTGTCTTCGGAAATGTGTATTTTTGGACAGGCAAATAAATATAGCACCATTTTGTTGATACCTGTTATATTTGTCTTTCTAAGAATTTTTCTGTTTCATTTAGTTATCTACGTTGACATATAATTGTTCATAATATTCTCTTATAATTCCTTTTATTTCTGTAAGGTCAGCAATAATGTCCCCTCTCATTCCTGATTTAGTAATTTGAGCTCTTTTGTCAGTCTAACTGAAGGTTTGTCAATTTTGTTTGTCTTTTCAAAAAGCCAATTTTTGGTTGCATTGATTTTCTCTATTATTTTTCCTATTCTCTATCTCATTTATTTCTGCTCTAAGGTCCATTACATACTACTTTCTGCTTGCTTTGCGTTTAGTTTGCTCATTTTTTCTAGTTTCTTAAGGTGAAAATTTAGGTTATTGATTTGAGATCATTCTTCTTTTTTAATAAAGGCACTTACAGTTATAAATTTCCCTCTAGGCACTGCTCTACCTGCATCCTGTAAGTTTGAGTATGTTTTATTTTTCATTTTCATTCATTTCAAAGTATTTTCTAATTTTTCCTTGTTTTTTTTAATTCTCTGACCCATAGGTTATTTAGAAGTGAGTTGCCTAATTTCCACATATTTGTGAATTTCCCAAATTTACTTCTGTTACAATTTCTAATTTAATTCCACTGTGTGTGGGGAACATACTTTATATGATTTCAATTAAGTTTAAGCCACTTAAACTTATTGAGAAGTTTAAAACAAAAGTGTTCTTTCATTTCAGTCTAAAGGACCCTCTTCAAATTTCTTGTAAAGCAGGTTTGCTGAAAAATACATTCTCCTAATTTTTTGTTTGTTTATCTGGAAATGTCTTAATTGCTCCTACATTTTTTTGAAGTATAGTTTTTCTGAATATGGAATCCTTGGTCTGTTGATGACTTGTCTGAGATTTTCTTACGTGCCTTGAACCATTTAGTCTCCTAGCTTTGCTTAAGGGCTCTGTGTGCACATCAGGGCATGTTTTCAATGTTCCTCCAGAAGGCCGTTTGCAATTCTGCCTTAATTTTCCCTTCTGCGTTGTGCAGAGCCTCAAGGTTATCACAGGTGAGAGATCAGGGCCTTCTCAGTCTTTCCTGAGCACACACACAGTTCTGCACAGGCCTGTGCCTTCAGATTCCCGAGAATATTTTGGAGGTTTTCAAAGTCCCTATGGACATTTCATTATTCAGCTTTTCAAGTTTTTTGGTCAGCTTCTCATTTGCCCCAGCTATTAGTACTACTTTAGGCAGCTGACAAATTTTTAAATTGCTGGTTATTTTCAATCAATGCCCCTGGGGAAAGGCTATTCTCACTGAACAAGCTCTGAATTAGGTCAAATAAAGATAAACTCTTGTGAGTGTTTCCAGGGAACTTCCAGACAGGTCAAATAATGCAGTTCTCTGGGAATGGGGCATTATTGGGAGCTCTGAGCCCATTATGATAGACTGGGTTGGTTGCCAGACTACTGGTTTTCATGGTTAACACAATTGCAAGGCTGTTGGTTTTAAAGGCTGCTGTGGAACTGTTAAGAGGTGGGTGGAGGAAGGGCAGTTAAAACACCACAAAGCTTGCTGTTCTCACCGAGATTCAGCCATTTTTCTTGAATTAATGCTTCTTGGATTGTTGCAAACCTTTGGTTACATTCCAGAAGTCTGAAAAGTTGATTTTGACCATTTTCTGGCAGTGTTTTTATTGCTTTTGTGGAGATGTAGGTTTGCAGAGGTCCTTAATCTGCTAATCCAGAAGTTTTCTTTCTCTGTGGGTTATATTTGATATACTTATCTTCATGTTAACTTGCCAAGGTGAAAGACTCTATATCAAGAAGCAGTGAAAAGGGGCTTCCCTGGTGGCGCAGTGGTTGGGAATATGCCTGCCAATGCAGGGGACACGGGTTCGAGCCCTGGTCTGGGAAGATCCCACATGCCGCGGAGCAACTGGGCCCGTGAGCCACAGCTGCTGAACCTGCGCGTCTGGAGCCTGTGCTCCGCAACGAGAGAGGCCGCGATAGTGAGAGGCCTGTGCACCGCGATGAAGAGTGGCCCCCGCTCGCCTCAACTAGAGAAAGCCCTCACACAGAAACGAAGACCCAACACAGCCATAAATAAATTAATAACTTAAAATAACCTGGGCCCTTTATTTAAAAAAAAAAAGAAGAAGAAGCAATGAAAAACATTAAAGGAAACTAATACAGATAGATAGGAACTAGCAGGTGACACTAAGTGAAAAGTATTTAGTTAGTCAATAAGATTACTGGTGATGACTTTTAATAGAGAAGAGTAAGACTGCCCAATGACCAGAGTACTTATTCATTTAAAATATGTATTGGAAGGTACTGTGACCCAGGGCAGTCCTACCAAAGTGTGGTCTGTGGCCTGGTGCCAGTCAGGGAGCTGTTTGTTGATGGTCTGCCACAGGACAAGGGACTTCTGCCAGAGGGTAAATCAATCTACTGTTCCCTTTATCAAAAAAAAGCCTTGGGACTTCCCTGGTGGCGCAGTGGTTGAGAATCTGCCTGCCAATGCAGGGGACACGGGTTCGAGCCCTGGTCCGGGAAGATCCCACATGTTGCGGAGCAACTAAGCCCGTGCGCCACAGCTACTGAGCCTGTGCTCTAGAGCCCGTGAGCCACAACTACTGAACCTTCAAACCACAACTACTGAAGCCCGAGCACCCTAGAGCCCATGCTCAGCAACAAGAGAAGCCTCCGCAATGAGAAGCCCACGCACCACAACGAAGAGTAGCCCCCGCTCGTCACGACTAGAGAAAGCCGGCGTGCAGCAATGAAGGCCAACGCAGCCCAAAAAAAAAAAAGTCTTGATATAAAAAGAAAACATTCAGCTGAACTGAGCAGTGTACTTAGTGATGGGAACCGTACTTTGTACGAGGCACTGTATGGGGAGATGCAAAGATAGGTCAAACATAAGCTTACTTACAACTGAGGAGCATAGGTTAAGATGCACATTTTTCTATGTCTTGTTACT
The DNA here is from genome assembly GCF_028023285.1 of Balaenoptera ricei. Lineage (NCBI taxonomy): Eukaryota > Metazoa > Chordata > Mammalia > Artiodactyla > Balaenopteridae > Balaenoptera > Balaenoptera ricei. The sequence continues at coordinate 6,879,250 of NC_082651.1, read as the reverse complement.
AGGTAAATTGTAATAGGTTCCAGAGAAGCTCCAAACAAGAAGAAGAGAGCTTCCTAATGGGAAAATCTGGCAATGCTTCAAGGAAGCAGTGAATATGAACTAAAATTTGAATGATGGTGAAAAAAATTTTTAGGGAGAAAAATAATTTTTCCAGCTTTATTGAGGTATAACTGACAAGTCAGAATTGATACACATAAGGTGTACAGCATGATGATTTGATATACATTGTGAAATAATTACCATGGTCAAGTTAGAACATCAGTCATTTCACATAAGTACCATTTTATTATTATTTTATTATTTTTTAATATAAATTTATTTATTTTTATCTTTGGCTGCATTGGGTCCTCACTGCTGCGCGTGGGCTTTTCTCTAGTTGTGGCGTCTTAAAAGGAAGAGACTAGAGTGAGGGAGACTAATTAGGATGCTATTTAAATAATGAGACCACTATGATGGGCTGAACAAGGGTGTTGGCATTGGGATCTGAGAGGAATGACAGTGTCTAAAGAGTTATGATTGAGGCAGCATTTATAGGTCTTAAAAACTGCTCAAATATGAACAACAAGGGAAAGAAAGGGTGCTTGGAAGGACGACGGTGTCAAACCAAGGCAAAGAAAGGAGCAGGAAGAACTGGTTTGGTGGGACAATGATGAATTGGCTTGGATTGAGTTGAAGGTGCTTGACAAGCCATTCAAGTAGAAATGCGCACTGGCAATGTAGGTCAGCAGCTAGAGAGAGAGGTGAGGTCTAGCGATCCTAATTTGAGAGGTGACGGCGCAAAGGTGATTAAGGAGCCATGAGGTTTGAGATGCCCAGCAAAGGAAACTATTTCAAGAGAGAAGGTAGAGAACCTCGGGGGAAGAAGGAGTAGTGGTTGGGAAGGACAAGAGAATGAAGAAACATTGAAAGGAAGAAGACTGCAAGGATACTACTGACTGCAATATTGGGGGCTTGTCAGCATATACCACTTTAAATCATTTGAGGAGAAGCAAGACTGGTGATGCTAAGGAGTAGCAGGATTGAGGGAAGCATTTTCTTTCTTGGGGTGGGGTAGATGGGAATGTTTGTAGACCAAGGAGAAGGAACTAGGCATAAGTGTAGATTGAGGATGGAGGTTAGAAGGAGTGGTTGATGGATCAAGTCTGCAAAAAGTTGCGAAAAGGATGGGATTGAAGTAGAGGAGGAACCTTAGAAGAAAGGAGGTATATGTCTTTCCTCAATACAGGGGAGAAGGATGAAATGGCAAGTGTGGATACAGAGACATTTTGATGCCTACAGGCAGGAAGCTGAAGGCATTCTCAGTGGGCAACTCACACTTCTCAAGAGAATAGAAAGTGAGGTCACCAGACACCAGGGTGGGGCAGGTGTTGGGTTTTGAGAATAAGGGAAAGGATTGAAGTAGCTGCTGGGGAATGAGACACAGAGTCCACTAGACATGGGTAAATAGATTTCTGAAGACCATTGGGAGCCCAATGGCATCTAAATCCAAGAATGTGTGGTGGAACCAGTTGGTATGATCATCCATGAGGGGTCCCTGGAGGGCGAAGTAAAGAAAGCAGATAGTGGGGTCTTCTAGAGATATAATCTAGCCAATTTTCTGTATATTTTACGTTATCACTGCAAGTGAAGAGCAGGTTCATGCCTTACTCGGCATGGTAGTCCCAATACCCAGTACACTTACCAAGCTCATACTTCATAAATGTTTACTGAACAAATAAGCACAACCAGATAAAAATTCTTATTAAATGGCTACCATACAGCAGAAGGAGAGAAGCAGTGTTATTACTAAGGCTGAGTCAGTGCCCTGTCAGCAGCTGTCCTATCTCCACTTGCCAGAGAGAAGATGACAGAACCTCGGCTCCCTTTCCTCTACAGAAACTTCCCACGCCTGCTTAGGGCATCACAGAGATCCAGAAAATTCCCTCACCCTCCTTTCTTTTGTCATCAGGGTTACCTTGCAGTATTGCTCTCTCATTTGGCTTCTCCAGATCTAATAGTTCTAATATCAAGGCCACGATCATGGTTTACTACAAATATTTTATCTTCTTTTAACATTAACAAATCAGCATGATGGCTTATAAACCAGTCTTGTGTGAATGCAATGTATGGGAAACATATTAATTCATGGATGAGTTAATAAAACAAGTTCTAAAGCTGCAAAGCTGGGCATCAACATCGGTATCAGAGGCAATTTATTGTAATGATACTTCTTCCAGAAAAAAATTTTTATGCTGCTGAGACTGAAGTCAAGAAATATAGAGTTTAGGAGGAGATTGGCTAAGAAGGCAGAGTAGAAAGACCCTGAGCTCACATCCTATCACAAGCACAAAAAAATCACAAGTATCTGCAGAATAACCATCAATGAAATAGACCAGAACCTACCAGAAAAGATCTTCTACAACTAAAGACATAAAGAAGGAACCACAACCAGATGGGTAAGAGGAGCAGACTTGCGATATAATCAAGTCCCATACCCCCAGGTTGGTGGCCCACAAATGGAGAATAGTTATATTGCAGAGGTTCCTCCCACAAGAGTGGGAGTTCTGAGCCCCAGGTCTGGCTCCCCAGCCCAGGGGTCCTGCAATGGGGAAGATGAGCCCCCAGAGCATTCAGCTTTGAAGGCCAGTGGGGCTTAATTTCAGGAGTCCAAAAGCACTGGGGGAAGACTTCACTCTTAAAGGGTGCACACAAAATCCTACACACACTGGGACCCAGGGGAAAAGCAGTAATTTGATAGAAGCCTGGGCCAGACCTACCTGCTGGTCTTGGAGAGTCTCCTGGAGAGGCAGGGAGTGGCTGTGACTCATTCTGGGGACATAGACACTGGTGGCAGCCATATTTGGGAGCTGGTGGCTACCATCTTGGGATTTTCACTCTAGCTCATTAGCCCAAGACCTCGTTTTCCCAACAACCTATAGTCGCCAGTGCTGGGATACCTCAGGCCAAACAACTAACTGGGTGGGGACACAGCCCCACCCATCAGCAGACACACTGCCCTAAATCTTCCTTAGCCCACAGCCACCACTATACATGGCCCTGCCAACTAGAAGGCCAAGGCCCAGCTCCACCCACCAGTGAGCTGGCACCCGCCCTGCCCTCCAGGAAGCCTGAACAAGCCTCCAGACTAGCCTCACCCACCAGGGGGCAGACACCAGATACAAGAAAACCACAATCCCAGCCTGCGGACCCAGCCAGCCCACAGCAGGCCAGACCCTACCCTAGGACCAGCTGGGCCCCGGCCCAGTTCACTAGGAGGCCAACACAACCTTCAGGACACCCCAGATCCCATGCCCAACTGGGTCAGGAACCAGCCCCCTCACCAAAACTGATATGACACCAGCTCTGGGATCCTTGAGTCCTGCAGCCAGACTCAGGGCTTGGCTCTGCCTGCCAATAGTCTGGCAGTAACCTCAGGTGCTGCCTCACCCACCAGTGGGAGGGCAACAGGCCTGGAGTCTTCTGGTCCCTGACTCCACCCTCCAGTGAGCCAGCACTAGCCCTGGGCCCCACCTGGGGCTCTGCAGTCAACTGCTTCGTGACCAAGCCCTGCTAAACAGCAGCCAGCCGTGTCTGCACAAGGCAGGGCCAGACAACCAACTGGGCTAGGGGCAAACCAAGACTACAAGACTGCCCACATAGTCAGCCCACCACAGCAGAAGGACCCACGCAACCCTCTTAGGGGGAACCCCTAGAGCAAATAGCTTGGGTGATGAGAGGGGAGTGCTGTGTTGGGACGCAGAGGATGTCTCCTATAGGAGGCCACTTCTCCAAGGATGAGAAACATTACTAACCCTACTGCATATAGAAAAGTACAAATAGCAACTTAGACAAAATGAGGCGGCTGAGGAACATGTTCCAGATAAAGGAACAAAATAAAACCCCAGAAGAAGAACTAAGTGAAGTGGAGATAGGCAATCTACCCAAGAAAGAGTTCAGAGTAATGATTGTAAAGATGATCGAACAACTTGAGAGAAGAATGAATGCCCAGAGTGAGAAGTTAGACGTTTTAAACAAAAGCTTAGAAAATATAAAGACCAACCGAGCAGAGATGAACAATACAATAACTGAGATGAGAAATACACTAGAAGGAATCAACAGTAGACTAAATGATATGGAAGAACAGATGAGTGAGCTCGAGACAGAGTAGTGGAAATCACTGCTGATGAACAGAAGAAAGAAAAAAGAATGAAAAGAAAGGAGGACAGTTTAAGAGACCTCTGGGACAACATCAAGCACACCAATATTCACATTATAGGGGTCCCAGAAGGAGAAGAGGGAGAGAAAGGGGCTGAGAACACATTTGAAGACATAATAGCTGAAAACCTTCCTAACCTGGGAAAGGAAACAGTTACCCAAGTCCAGAAAGCACAGAGAATCCCATAAGTCTAGCCCATAGAACTCCCATAAGTCTATCAGCTGACTTTTCAGCAGAAACTCTGCAGGCCAGAAGGAAGTGGCACACTATTTTTAAAGTGATGAAAGGGAAAAACCTACAACCAAGAATACTCTACCCAGCAAGGCTCTCCTTTAGATTTGATGGAGTGATGAAAAGCTTTACAGTAAAGCAAAACTTAAAAAGTTCAGCACCATGGAACCAGCTTTACAACAAATGTTAAAGGAACTTCTCTACGTAAAAAAGAAAAGGCCAGAAATAGAAACAAGAAAATTATGAAATGAAAAAGCTCACCAGAAAAGGCAAACATACCATAAAGGGAGGAAATCATCCACACACAAAACTAATAGGGAGGTTAAAAGACAAAAGTAAAATCACCTATATCCACAATAAGCAGTTATGGGATACACAAAACAAGTAAATGTAAAATGTGATAACAAAACCAGTAATTGTGAAGGGAGGAGAGTACAAATGAAGGGTTTTTAAAGTGCATTTGAACTTAAGAAATCAGCAACTTAAAATAATCACATAGGGGCTTCCCTGGTGGCACAGTGGTTGAGAATCTGTCTGCCAATGCGGGAACACGGGTTCGAGCCCTGGTCTGGGAAGATCCCACATGCCGCGGAGCAACTGGGCCCGTGAGCCACAACTACTGAGCCTGCGCGTCTGGAGCCTGTGCTCCGCAACAAGAGAGGCCGCGATAGTGAGAGGCCCGCGCACCGCGATGAAGAGTGGCCCCCGCTTGCCGCAACTGGAGAAAGCCCTCGCGCAGAAACGAAGACCCAATACAGCCAAAAAAAAAAAAAAAAAACCCCCAAAACCCCGAAGTTAAAAAAAAACAACAAAAAAAACAACAGAAATGCTTCTATAAAATTTTATTTTGGACCTCAGATTTTTTTTCTGGTTTCTAAGTGTTCCAGGGAAGGGGAAAAAAAAAAACAACCTCAGGATAGCTTTCACCCCACAGTGTTAAGCTGTCTTTTTTATTTTACTCTTGGAAGTAGAGACTTCTATTAGGATCTTTACATTTTGGGAACCCAATTTTACCATTTTATCATTTAAACAGTAAGACAGTTTGAGAGGATAAGACCTAAATAAAGATATTTCAGGGGTTAGTTTTAAATTCTAGAAGTTGGTGATAGATGGATAGCATACTTATCCCTTACCTAACAGACAAAAACTTACTTGTCAAAGGAATCAGATTTTAACATACTTTTTGCCAGATAAATAAGGCAAAGTGACTCATACACCAATTGAATAACTAATAAAACATACGAGACATATATACACTACCAAATTTAAAATAGATAACTAGTGCGAAGCAGCCGCGTAGCACAGGGAGATCAGCTCGGTGCTCTGTGTCCACCTAGAGGGGTGGGATAGGGAGGGTGGGAGGGAGACGCAAGAGGGAAGAGATATGGGAACATATGTATATGTATAGCTGATTCACTTTGTTATAAAGCAGAAACTAACACAACAATGTAAAGCAATTATACTCCAATAAAGATGTTAAAAAAAAAAAGACACTGGAAAACAAAAATAAAAAACATCCGAGACATCCTAGAAAAGTGGTTTATCAATCTTTTAAAAATCCACATCTGTAAGTATTGTGTAGTTAAGATTACTTTCCAGCATCTGACATGGGGCAGAGCACATAGGTTTTATTACCAGTCTTTCATCGTTCTGGGTAATTGCATGTGAATATGTGCACATGCTGACCAAAATAAAATCAGGGCTCAATTGGTAGTTTACTCAGTTTCTGGACAGATAGTCCAAAAAAGATGTTTACCTCTCAATGCAAGGTGGCTGGTCAAATGACGGGACCATCCTTCTTTCAGCTGTGAAGGATTAGGAGGCATTGTCAAGCCTTTGCAGGGGGTACTGAAGCTCACTAGTTTACAAAGGCTCTGTTTTGACGGCCGTTCTGCAGGAAATGGCAATTTATTCTAGAGACCAAGGTGCCGATATAAGGATTTGAGAAAACAAGAATTTGACACCAAATAAATGAGAGTGGCATCCTTTGGCCTATGGAATAGAGTCAGGATTTGAAGTGGGTTGAGTTTCAGGAATGAGTGGCAAAGGCACCGTGGTGCCTGACCCCCTCGCTCACGTGCGCGTGTCCCGCACTCCTGGGTGTATCTGAGTGCTCAGCGTGTAGTGGGTGAGTTAGCCTGGGGTCACGCCCTGGCCCTGGGAGTAGACTCCGCTGGCCTGCGGTTCCACGGGGCTTCCTTTTGCCTATACACTCCGTGTAGGTGATAGAAATCTAAATTCTAAAGCACTTTTGCGAAACACAAGTGAAGTGAGCATTTGAAGGCGGATGTTTCGGTTTCTGCTCTCTCAAACATGTGGCATTGAAAAACAAATATATTTTTTAATGGTCTTAACTCATTATATTTTTTGACTTCTTGGTCACTTTTTACAGCTTTTGAAGACCAAACTGCAAATACATTACCAGGGATGGTTTTGTGTTGTCCTATATTTTGTTAAATTTGACAAAAGACTAGAACTTGTGGTAGCCAACAGCTTTGTCTGAAATTTAAAAGAAGTCAAAATGTATTATTAGTAAGTAAGCAATTCTAACTATTGTTTTTGCCTTCAGTGTGAACTAGTATGGCAATAATTTTGAAAAGGCAAACATGATCGAATAACTTCATCTGAAAAGCTTTAAAAGTGGCCTTTCTGTTACACACGTGGCACAGGTAGCCCGTGAACGCAGGGCCCCTCTGACCTGGCCTCCTACACTTCATTCTGATGCCACCAGAAATGTGTTGTGGATTCTATATTTAAACACCCTTAGAGTGGTAATGAGCCCTCAGGACTGCACTACAGAGTAAACACAACCTCTATCTGGTGGCAAATGTACGTGTCTTTGTTTCATTTGTGGCTGGAGACAAAGCTGATGCTTTTGTCTCGGTCAATATTCATCTTACTTTATGGTTGGTTATATAATCACCTGCTATATATTACGAACTGTGCGATGAGACAGAATTGTGTATATATAATCATCTTTGGAGAGCTGAAATTCCCTGGCTTGATGACAGTGGTGATAGTTATAAGGCTGTACAAACCTTAATAAGAGGGTGATGGGTGGTACTCGAGGGCTTCACAGTAAGCCCATCGTGTTGACCAACACTGTTCGGTGTAGGTGAAGTACTGTCTTGTGACGGGTATGCAGTCAAGATGAAAGAGAGGTGGGAGGTCACATTTAAAGAAAGGGTAAGCACACAGACTTGGTTTCTTTTAAAATAGTCTTTGTTTTCTCACGTGCTTATGTGTATCAAAGACTTGAATAGGCATTCTCCTTAAATTTGAGGATTTTTAGTTTTTAATGCTGTCTTTTTGTCTAATATTGAATATTTGCTTGCCTAAATGGTTCCCAAATTGTGGAGGAGTCTACATGTTTCCTTTTTTAAAGTTTCATTATTAAAAGTGGTTAAGGGACTTCCCTGGTGGCGCAGTGGTTAAGAATCCGCCTGCCAATGCAGGGGACATGGGTTCGATCCCTGGTCTGGGAAGATCCCACATGACGCGGAGCAACTAAGCCCGTGTACCACAACTACTGAGCCTGCGCTCTAGAGCCCGTGAGCCACAACTACTGAGCCCACGCGCCTAGAGCCTGTGCTCCACAACAAGAGAAGCCACCGCAATGAGAAGCCCACGGACCACAACAAAGAATAACCCCCGCTCACCGCAACTAGAGAAAGCCCACGTGCAGCAACGAAGACAGAATGCAGCCAATAAATAAATGAGTTAAAAAATTTAAACAAAAAAGGGGTTAAGCACACAAAGTTGTTTTTGTTTGATATTTTGAGTTTGTGACTATATGAGTTTAAATGAAATCTGTTAAATGTTTCAGAGTTAACCTGCTTCTTTTGGTATTTCTGTTTGGAACAAAATTTTTTTTTAAGTCCCCCTCCCCAAAAAAGTGTGAAATATCAATATTTTAACAAAGGACATGGGTTTTTCTCAATTAAAAAAATCCGGTGGACTTCCCTGGTGGCGCAGTGAATCCGCCTGCCAATGCAGGGGACACAGGTTCGAGCCCTGGTCCGGGAAGATCCCACATGCCGCGGGGCAACTAAGCCCGTGCGCCACAACTACTGAGCCTGCGCTCTAGAGCCCGAGAGCCACAACTACTTTACCCCGCGTGCCTAGAGCCCGTGCTCTGCAACAAGAGAAGCCACCGCAGTGAGAAGCCCGCGCACTGCAACAAAGAGTAGCCCCCGCTCACCGCAACTAGAGAAAGCCCGCACGCAGCAACAAAGACCCAATGCAGCCAAAAATAAAGAAAGAAATACATTAAAAAAAAAACCAAAACAAAACACGTGGCTTCCTTAAAAAAATAAATAAATAAAATAAAAGCACTGTCATGTTTGGTGTCTCGGTGGAACTTCTCAAGATCTTCCTCTTCTTCCTCATGGGTAAACAGAGCCTGCTCAGGGCTGTGTAATTAGGGAGTGATGGAGTTGGCACCTATATTTGGTTGTCTGACTCAGTAATGCTGTTCTGGGATCTCTCAAATCACTCCTAGGGGTGTTCATCCTGGTCTCAGGTTGTGATGTGGGTGCCACTACTTATATCCTGTGGGATCCGGGAGGGCCTCCTCTGGGCCTCTATTTTCAAGTCTCCAACATGGAGATTGTTAGGCTGTATATATGTATATATGTTTGCCTAATTATCCACAATGGGGGAAAACTAATCAGACAAGCTCAGAGGTATGTCAATGGAGAAACATTTTAGAGGCTATACATTGTATCAATTACACCAAATTGTTACACAAATATTGTCCATGTGCTTTTAGCAGTGGGCTTAAAGCAAGCATTGTTATACAGTAGTTATTCTCGGCAACAAGTTCACTAGAGAATTCTCTCTGTATCCTGAACACTGGGGGCAACAGTACAGTTAGAAGTAAAACAATAATTTTCAATATTGATAGCAAGAAACAGTTCAATTAAATTAGTAGGATGGGTCTTACAGGTCTGGTCTGGGTTTTTGGGTCAGTTGCTCGCCACTGTTGTCATCTTTTTCTCATCCTGGATGTCATGTGGGGATATATTAAGTAAATATATATACTTAATATATATTAAATCCTTTCTTAATATAAAAGGCAACAACCAGCCCACAGCTGCAGCTACTACCTTATTGTCTAGCTTCTTTTCTCACTATAATGGCAGCCAACAGCTCCATAACACACTTAGGGGTGTCTGTGAGTTCTCTGTACTCTCTTGGTGGCCTCCATGCATCAAGAACAGCCGCCATAGGGGCCCACATATTAATGGATGGCCACCCATGATTCCCCCCACAACTTTCCATTCCCCTCCCTTATTTCCCGACGTCTTGGTGCTCATGGGAGTTTCCTCGGTCTCCTAGCTGGCTTGCCATTTGTTGGGCTGCCCCCTACAGGCCTGCAAGCCCTGTAATTGCCCAGCCTCAAGACTGAAGAAAGAGGGCTTCCCTGGTGGCGCAGTGGTTAAGAATCTACCTGCCAATGCAGGGGACACGGGTTCGAGCCCTGGTCCAGGAAGATCCCACATGCCGCGGAGCAACTAAGCTCGAGTGCCACAACTAATGAGCCTGTGCTATAGAGCCCGCGAGCCACAACTACTGAAGCCCGTGCGCCTAGAGCCCATGCTCTGCAACAAGAGAAGTCACTGCAATGAGAAGTCCTCGCACCGCAAATGAAGAGTAGCTCCCGCTCGCCGCAACTAGAGAAAGCCTGCACGCAGCAATGAAGACCAAACACAGCCAAAAGTAAATAAGTAAAATAAATAAATAAAATAAATAAATTTATTTAAAAAAAAAAGACTGAAGAAAGAGCCTGGAGAGCGACAGAGACAGCAACAGAGACATCAATGGTTCATTAGATAGGGGATCTTACAAGTCTGAAGCAAGGTCCTGGAGACACCCCACCGTGTACTGTAGACCACAGGTAGGAAACGAAGCAGTCTTCGGTCTTGGGGGTGGGGGTGGGGGTGGGGGTGGGGGTGGGGCGGGTGATGGAGGCTACCAGTTATAGGGGGAATTGACATCAGGTTGGCTCATCAGTTACCAGGGGAACCAGCGGCTGGGGCAGGGGGCAAGCTTGTAGGCAGTTACTGATTAAGTCCTGTAATTAAGAGGATTGGATAGTCATGTGAGTCCGGTGTAGGCGAAGCAGGGACTGGCCGAGCAGGGGATGGACAGAGACCAAGAGGACAGCCATCTTGATTGCCTGACTGTACAAAGATGTTGAATTGCCTGACCCTAAGGCTCCTTCCCCACTCTCAAATTTTCTCTCTTTCTGTGTGAAATTGTGGGTAGAAAATAGAATGTAAGAATAACAAACATTTCCTCTGTGTTTACTATGTGCCAGGTCCTATTCTACACACTTTATTTGTATTAACTCATTTAATCCTCACAACAACCAGCCTCTGTGATAGAGGCCCCGTTGGGGCACAGGCTTTATTTTATTCACTGTTGTATCCACTCTGGGCTTGGCGTAAAGTATATGATCAATAAGTGTTAGAGCAGATGAATAAACAAGTGAAATAAAAAATCAATCCATGAATGAATAGAAAGGGGAGAGACACCAATTTTCTCCAAATCTAATTCTATGGTCTTCTGGCCTTCTTGAAGTTCATTTGGGTTCTCATTACTTCTCAGGTAAGCCCTAGAGTTTTAAGGAAATTCTTGAATTAGTTCCTCTTTTTTTTCAGCTGCTGTGAAGATATGACTTCTGCATCTTTCTTCTTTCACTTTTTCTTCTTTCAGGTAGAACCAATAACTGAGCCCAATGGTGCAAGTATTTAGATGACAATCGGACATCATTTTTTAAAAATTAATTAATTAATTAATTAATTTTTGGCTGCGTTGGGTCTTCGTTGCTGCGCGCGGGCTTTCTCTAGTTGTGGCGAGCAGGGGGCTACTTTTCTTTGCTGCGCACGGGCTTCTCATTGCTGTGGCTTCTCTTGTTGTGGAGCACAGGCTCTAGAGCACAGGCTCAGTAGTTGTGGCACGCGGGCTTTAGTAGTTGTGGCGCACAGGCTTAGTTGCTCCGCGGCATGTGGGATCTTTCTGGACCAGGGCTCGAACCCGTGTCCCCTGAATTGGCAGGCAGATTTTTAACCACTGCGCCACCAGGGAAGTCCCTATAGCACTTTCTTGGCTTGATCAAAAACCATATTTCCTTAATAGTGATGGCAATTTTTATCAAGAAAAGCTCTTTTTATTGTATGTGGGAGGGAGGGTCTATATCAGACTTTCTCTCATTTCTCCCCATTTTTACTGCTTAGGTCTCTGACAGAAAGAATAAAAATCAATTAACATTATTATTTTTAAAAGACTTCCAAGGTCACCTCCTTTAATGGAATTGAGCAAGGTCCAATTCATTCATGTAACTGAGTTTTGTTTTTAACTGTATCCTATTCTTCACATTTTACTAATTTTTCATGGGAGCTAATTTGTCATGAATATGTACTGTATTAGTTTCCTATTGCTGCTGTAACAAATTACTACAAATTTACTGGCTTGAAACATCACGTATTATTGTCTTAAAGTTCTGGAGGTTAGAAGACTGACATGGTTCTCAAAACTCAAGGTGTCAGCACAGGTACGTTCCTCTGTGGAGGCTCTGAGGAGAATAGCAGAGTGGAAACCCTCCTAATTCACGGCACATTGAACAGAGTACTAAGGAGGTTATTGCCTCAGTAATGGAGTCATTAACTTTAGACTAAAGGCTGTTCCATGTTACCAACTTAAAAAAAAAAAAAATTTGAAAGAAACAAACTGTTTCTAAATAACTTCATCCCAGAACAAAGCTCAATAATATTTATAGGAATACAAAAATATCTAGCACCCAAGAAGATACAATATTCACTTAAAAATTCCAGTATTCTGGTATTCAATCAAAAATTGCAAAGCATGCAAAGGAGCAGGAAAACATGACCCAGAGTGAGGAGAAAAATAAATCGATAGAAACAGACCCAGAAATTACCAGATGATAGAATAGACAACGCAAACAGCTAATATAACTGTTTAATATGTCCAAGAAGGAGAAGACTGAATCTGTTCTGTAGAGACAAGGAAGATATAAAAAAGACACAAATGGAAATTGTAGAGATAAACAATACACTGGATGGAATTAATAGCAGATTAGACACTGCAGGAAAAAAAAAAGGCATAAGTACAAAGGTGACCACCAGAACAAAAACATGAAGCTTCCTAAATACCAAACATATTTAAATAAACAAGAGTAAAGAATGCACATCTTGTAGAAAAAGAAGCACAGCAAATACAATACACATCATTATAAAATTTTACAACAGATTGGAGACCAAACATATCAGTTACATCAATAAATGTGAGTGGGCTTAACTCACTAAAAGAATGAGACTTTGGGTAACAAAACTAGACTCCAAATAATAATTCAGTTTCCCTGGTGCAAACAAGAAACATACTGAAACATATTTTTAGTTTTTCTAAAAAGATAGACAAAGGTATATCAGACTAGTGGAAAAATGAAAGAAAGAGAAATATAGAAGAGATCAAGACCGAGCTTTTTTTCTTATACTTACTTATTTTGTGTTAACTGAATTTTTAACTTTTCAAGTTGACCAATGAACATATAAAGTTGCTCTGTATTTGTACATGGCTACACTGCCTTTGTGATGTCCTGATAGACTGTAATAATTAGAGCTATTACTTAAAAAACAGTTATGATTTGCCAGGCACAGTGCTAAGAGGGTTTTACTTACACATCTCATTTAATCTTCAAAACAATCTTATGGCATTTATGAGTTATTATTCTCAGTTTACTATTGAGAAAATGAAGGGTCAGAGAACTTAGGTTATCCAAGGTCATACACTTGTAAGTGGCGTAGCCTGTCCTTAAGCTCGTCCGTTTGAGTCCGTTGCCCTGGCCTCAGTCAGTACGCACTGCCTTATCTTTTATTAAGTCCTAATGAGGTGTTTGAAAAATATTGACAGGTTCCTAGAATGCATGATAAATTTTATGTCACATATAAAAATACCATTTGTCTTAGAAAAGACTTTAAAAGGTCTATCCTCTTTACCTTTTCTATTTTTAATAAAGAAAACCTATCAGAAGAAAGGGGCTGATTTACATTAACCAACCATTGCAACAGAAGTTACTGTATAAAGTAGAAGGTTACTCCAGGATCCTAAATTAATGACACCACTTTATATATGTATATGTATATGTATATCTATATTTCTCTCTCTATATTTCCCACTTAGTGTTTCTTTGGTCACATAATGAGCAGTTAAGTGATATGTTTCCTAAAATAATTTAATGTTATTATAAACTTGCTCTACTTTTGAACTGAACAATTTCCATGAGTTATGGATCCCAACGTGAATTGTATTTGTATTCTAGACCTGAGGGGCATGAATACACTGATGCACTAAAACATACACAGTAATGAGGACAGCAGCACTGAAAGCTTTCACAAGGCTGCATTCATATTAACAATTTAAATAGATAATATCTCCATTTACATAGGAATAGTAGCAACTTTATTTTTAACTGGATTTAATTCCCTAAAAATTTTAGCAACATGCATGAGATTTTTCTGGCCTCAGAAACTGTGTGAGATAATAAATATTGTGTTAAGCTGCTAAGTTTTGGGAAAATTTGTTACACAGTAATAGATAACTAAAACACTGAGATACAATCTACATCAGCTAAGTAGACTATACAGAAATTGCTGGTCGCCATGGCAGGACATCCTAAAACTTGCTGAGTAGTTCTAATTAAATCAGTAGATAATAAATTGTTGGAGACAGAATGTCTCATGGCTTATAGAACAGTACCCTGAAATACAGCTTCGGCAGTGATATTAAGCATTTACCCATCACTGTCTCATAGGGAGAGAACCACTAAATCTGGTTATGGAACCAAGCAGAACCCTTCCCCGCCCCCCCCCCCCCTCCCGCCAAGTACGAAGGCCCCTCCATGTTCCCTGCTTCTTGTTTGTAGAAAAGCTGAAGTCTTCCAGGCCTCCCTGGGTCACAAAAGAATGGGTTCAAGCAGCTAAAGATTAGGACAATAGAGTCACAGATTCAGTGTCTGCTGCACATTCCTGAGTTGTTTTTACAGATATTCTAACTGCCACCAGAGGGAAAAGCCAACTGCATGACGATCAGACTGCGGCCATGACACAAGCTGCTCCATCTCGAGCAATACTGAGTCTAGGGCTAGCACAATTCCAGGAACTGGCCTTAAGACAATGGAATTAACACTATTGCTCATAATAAACTATATCTTGGTGGGCATCAAAATAATTGTAGCTTGTTTTGCACATATATGTAAGTGGGCAACTAAAACTGTCAGAAAAGAGATGCTTCAAACTCATTTGATATCTTTCACACTAAGACCTCGACACTCTTTCTCAGCATGAAGAAGTTACAGAAGCCAGACCTTCATCCCTAATTCCATGGCAATGGAATAATATCTGATGGGGGAGGGGATTTGTAAGCAGCTCTTGGCCGGAAACTGCCCTCAGCAGGAAAACCCTTTTCTTGTCAATTTAGCAAAGCTACATTGTAACTAACTTTTAACCAGGCACCAGCATGCTCTACTCATCTCCGGCGCTAGCAGATCTTTTGATCAGGCAATACTTTGCCTATTCTGTCGGTTCTTTCCGTAGATCAAAGAAGTAGAAATGAAGAATAAGTAATTCACAGATGACTGATCTCTTCCGCAGCTTCCCCTTCAGTAATGTCATGAACAAATTGTGTGAACACCATAGCATCTAAAGAAAGAGCACAAGAAGTCAACAAGCCTACGAGTCTGACCCCCTATCCCAACGATTAACTGAGATGACTTCCCCTTTTCCCTTTAACATTTTCACGGCTGAGCAGACTCCTGGGAGATGATTTTGGGGGGACTCTGTGTCCACCACCTCGTCAGATCGCCAGCATTCTGATTACAAGCAACTTTCCTTTCTACCAAATTTTGCCTCTCTCAGGTATGAATTTTTGAGCGGCAAGCAGCCGGATCTGAGCTGGGTAACAGTTATAAGGGAAAGTTGACTGCATTCTCTGTTGGGGAATAAAGACGATCTTGTTTGCCCGTCTCTGAATTTTGGTGAATTAACTCCTTCCAATCCATTCTACTCTTTTGCTCTGTTTGTATGCTCATGAAACAACTCTGAATAATAATTCAGCTCTCCCGGTGGCTGGGAAGGAGGGTGGGGCACCCTGATTGTGCAGTGGAAACATTTGGGCCTGTGGAGGCCGCCCTAGTGACACGGAGCAGGACCCTGCGGGGCTCCTGGGCGCAAAAGCCTTTCTGTGTCCCCCGTTTCTGGATTACAGGAAATAGGCTTCATTCAGCCTCCAGGACCTGCCCTGAGTTCCAAGGGCAGGTTCAAACAGATGCTAATCAGGGAAGGGAGGGGACGCAGAGACAAAGGAAGAGCAGTCGGGAAACAATAGTGCAGCCTTGGGGCAGGGTCCTGGTTCCCCCCCTCAAGGGATACACATAACGGGAAAGGGGGGTTGGGAGAAATTGGGAGATCGGGTTGACATATATGCACTATTGATACTATATATAAAATAGATAACTAATGAGAACCCACTGTATAGCACAGGGAACTCTACTCAATGCTCTGTGGTGACCTACATGGGAAGGAAATCCAAAAAAGAGGGGTTATATGTACACGTATGGCTGATTCACTTTGTTGTACAGTAGAAACTAACGCATTGTAAAGCAACTATACTCCAATAAAAATTAATTATAAAAAAAAGAAAGGGGCGCACAGAACAATATCTTTGAGCAGTTTTGCAGATACTGAAACCCCCTCCAGGTGCGAGAAGTTAACTGTCTGCTGCCCACAAGCACGGAGACCCCAGACCGCTTGGAACCAGAAGGTTGATGATGCCGACTCCCGATGACCTCACCACCAGCCAATCAGAAGAGTGTCCACGAGCTGACCACGCCCTGCTCCTAAAACACTGTAAGACCCGCTCCAAGTTGGGAGACACAGTCTTGAGGGCATGAGCCCGCTGTGGCCCCCTTTGCCTGGCAAAGCAATACAGCTATTCTTTTTTACTTCACCCAAACTCTGTCTCTGAGATTTAATTCAGTGTTGGGGGGCAGAAGCCAGATTCAGCTTCACTAGCTCACTCAGCCAAAGGCATGAGGACAAACCCCAAGTCCAGGAAGGTCAGGTTTATCAGCGCCTGGAAAGGGAGACTGCATTCCAGCAGAGCCTGGGCATTTCACCAAAGAAAGAAAGAAAGAGATAAGGTTATTATGGGATATGGGGGAAGGGAGTTTAGGTAAAATTTTAATGAAGCCATGTTTGGATAGCCTCAAGGCAAACAGGGGTCAGCTTTGGGTCTAAACTGCAAAATGAACTCAGGGCCCTGTTTCTTGGAAATGACAAGTTAAGATATCAATACAGAGTCTCTTCTAGAACGCCCTATGTCTGGAGCCTGCATCTGCTTTGGAAATGGAGGCTGCTTCTCTATGTTAAAGACATAGATCTTCATGGGACTTCCCTGGCGGTCCAGTGGTTAGAACTCCGTGCTTCCACTGCAGGGGGCATGGGTTTGATCCCTGGTCGGGGAACTAAGATCTGACAAGCCTAGCGGCCAAAAAAAAAAGACATAGATCTTTCAGGCAAAGTGGAATATTTCCTTCTTACTGTAAGCAGATAGGGTGGGGGGCCCGTGGAGGAAAAGAGCCAGTTGTAGCCTTTTTACACAAGAGAAGCCATTTTGTGATCTAAGCCTGGACGCAGTGCTTGCCCTTGAACAGGTCTCAGTGATAATGATCTTAAGGGAATAAAAGAACAAACAACTGTTATCAGGCAAGAGAAATAACAATAGCAAAGATAATAACTCAGTTGTAAAGACTCCAAGTTCTGTTTCAATGGTAAAGATTAGCCTGAAGCTCTTTCTTGAGCTGTTTTGCAGAATTTAAAGGCTGGAGCGCCCAACCCACCAGATCAACTGGAATGTAAGAGATGATGATAATGACCTTTTCTGACCCTCTTAACTTCAGTCAACTAAGCCTGGACTCTGTCGACCTTTGCCCCAGTTCTATGCTGAGTTCTCCTCTGCTCAAGCCCCTTCATGAATATGCATGTACCTTAGCTTAAAACTTGCCCAATTTTGCTGTTAGGGGAGACACTGCTTTGGGAAAGATCCCCGGTGTTCTCCTTACTTGTCGCAAGTAATAAATCCTTCCTTCTCCCCATCTTTGGCTTGGCTGTAGCTTTTGGCTCAACACCTACCAAGAGGTGAACCCAGTTTTGGGGTAACATTACTGATTAGATTTCAAACGTCAAAGTTTCTGACAGCTGCTGATTCTAGAACACCATTTCTCACTAAGAAATCAGTAAATAAATATTAACCTTTTTGTGTATTAAAAAAAATACAACATGAGCACATTTTACATTTTGTAGTTGCCACATTAAAAAAAAAAGGTAACGAGATAAATATTCATAGCTACTTTATCTGTAATAGCCCCCAAATAAAAACAATCCCAGTGTCCATCAACAGGTAAATGGATAAAAAACTATGATAGATTCATATAATGAAATACTACTCAGCAATAAAAAAAAATCAACTCCTGTTATATGCAACAGCGTGAGTGAATCTCACAATAATTATGCTGAGTGAAAGCAGTAAAAAATTATGCATACTCTGTGATTCTACTTACATAAAATTCTAGAAAATGCAAACTATTCTATAGAGACAGAATGAACATCAGTCATTATCTTAGAATGGAGGGTGGGAAGGAGGGACTACAAAGGGGCATGAGAAAACCTCTTTGAGGGTGATGGACATGTTCATTATATTGATGTAATGATGGTTTCACTGTGTATACATTGTCAAAACTTGTCAAATTGGATACTTTAAATACCTGTAGTTGATTGTATGTCAATTATATTTCAATAAAGTGATAGAAATGAAAAAAATATCAGAAGTTACTCATAAAGGGGTTTGTTATGATGTTTTACAGCCGTAGCATGATGTTGGGAGAAATATTGTTTCCAGTTAACCTTGCAGCTGGCTTTGTCTGTGTCTAGTGTGCCAGCCAGATTCAGGGCAGAGTTTTCCTTTTTCAATATAGTGTCTGGAGAGAGAATTATTTGAGTCTTTATTAAAAAAAAATCAACAGCTACTTTGCAGAAGTACACCATGAGTACAATTTTTATTTTTATTTTTGTTGTACTCATGTACACCATGAGTACAATAAAAACAACTGCTATGTTAAAAACAAATAAACAAAAATCCCTGTTTTATTATTTCCAGACACTTCCAGACACTTTTTTTTTAGGTCAACTACACAATCCTTTCAAAACTGTCTATAAAAAGTGGCATTCATATAAGACAGGTCCGGAGCATGGTTTTATTAAAATATTATATGATGATTTGGGAAATGTGAGATACAGTCATGATAGAACAAAGGCTTTTTTCTTCCATGAGAAACTAAGAGATCAATGCCACGCACATTTGTTTTATGTTGAAAGGCATGTCAGTCAGCATTCAATCACAGGATACTTCAAGTAAAGAGGGGTTTAAGGCAGGGACTTAGCTATGAAGAGGCTAGAAGGGCAGCAAGAGTCAAAGACCCAAGAGGAAGCGTGTGTGGTGTGGGGCTGGATGGTAGAAGCTCCTATTGCCTGGCTGGAGGCTGAGAGCCCACACCTGAGTTATTGTTCTTGGCAGTATTATATTATTGAATCAAAATAAAAATGTGAGTCACAATTTGATACTGAAAAAGACACAAAGAAGCCTGGGTAAGCCTGTTGGGTGGTGGTTCAGAGCATGGACTTGGAAGTCTGGGCTCACATGGGTGCCACGGCTGACCTAAAACAAAGGTCAGTTATTTCTCCAGCCAAAAAATGGGTTTATTAGGGATCAGCAGAGAATTGCAGTTTGGGGTCTGCAATCCCGGGGAGCCAAGTGCAAGTGCCTGCGTGGCAAGGGAAGGAGGACTCTTTAATAGAGGGAAGAGGAAGTTGGGAGGGTTAGGGTAAACAAAGAGCCCATGGCTTTCCTTCGGCTGAACAGTTGTCAGGAGAGAAGAATCTGCTACCCGTTGAGCTGTTTCCTGGCACAGCGTGGGAGCGCCCCCTTCTGGTCACCTGACTCTATTCAGCTGAGGGTTCTGTTTATTAATTTCTTTACACCACCAATTACGCGCTGGGGGACGCTGGTCAGGTGTTCTCAGTCGGCGGTTAGCGAGAATTCCCCACCTCCCAGGGTTGGCACGAGGACTAAACAAGGTACAGCTTGTGAAGAGCAACACAGGGCACTTAGTAAATTCTCCGCTAATTTACAGTCCTTGCGCCTGCTGGCAGCTGCTCCTGCCTGAGCCTGAGGCCACGCCAGGGACGGCCACCCACCCGGGACCAAGGACGGAAGGCAGGGAAGAAAAGCTACGCAGATCGCACCGCGCTCTCCTCCAGACCCACAAGCATTGAGAAGAGGGAGAGGAGGTTGGAATCAGACAGACCTGGGTTTAGTACCCACTGGGCCTCCTACCTGGTCCTGGGTCCCAGGAATGCTGGTCCGAGAGCTGCTTGCTGAGCAGATTTCGCACGTGGAAAATTGAAGCCTTTTCTTCCTTGCAGGGCGGATGTAAAAACTAAATGAGATTTTTAAAAAAGTATGTAAAATACCTAGCTTATAGGACGAGTTCAATTACAGTAACTGCTGTAATTAAATAATTATTTAGAAATAACGATAAATAAATAAATAACAAAATAATTAGTTAAAATATCACTATCAAAATGTCATGAAGTATTTGCGTTTGTCCTGCCATCATGGGCAGGAAAACATTGTATTTGCAAAGCAGAGTGCTCGATGTGCATATCTGTGCGTCCACCACGGATACTCTGCTGACCGTAGCTGGTGGCTCCGGGGACGCAGTTTCATCCTGGCCTGGATTCTACATTCTGGGTTCTTTCTCGCCAGGATTCTGGTCTGAACAAGGTGAAGGTCCCAGGTACTGCCACCAGGGGGCGCCACGGTTCTTTGCCGAAGCTGTTGGGGCAAATCGCCAGGACTGGGAGTTCGTCAGAAGCTCTGGGAGAGTCAGTGGCTTATCTGGAAGTGGTCAGGAGGACGCAAGACCTCAGTGAGGGGCAAGCAGGCCAGGGAGGAGAGTCACAGCCAGAGGAGGAGAAAAGGAAATGTGTCAGTGAAAGGTAGGGGCTCTGGCCTAAAGCCCACAGATCATTTATCCATTTGTCCAGCACTTGCCATGAGCCACAAATGGGCGGTGTGTGAAATCAGCCCCTCGCGTAGCTCACAGCCTTGCTGAGGAGGCTGACACATGGGCAGATGACCAACATACACGTGAAAATAATGAGACATATAACGCCACCATCTCTAACCCTTACGCTGTGCCAGGCACTGTATTGTAATGACCCCATTTAACACATGAGGAAACTGAGATTCAAAGGATTCACTAGTTTCCAAAATTCACAAAGCTGAGAAACAATGGACTCCTGCTATGCCAGTCTGTTTTAAAGGCCACGTTTTACAAATCATTACTCCTGCAGTAAAACAAGGAAAACCAAAACAGCTCTGCTCCTTGAAAACTCACAACTTTGGACTTTCGGTGAACTTCAGCGAGAGGTGACAACCAGGATGGCAGGATACTCCCTGGTGCCCCTCCACCCCGGCTGGCATCCCCACCTCCTGCTCACCCTTCACTCTCCACGGCACCACCCAGCCACCATCTTCTGGTCACCTCGCCCTCCACTCCCACCACCACAGCCTGGCCTTTGCCATCACCGATGTTGTTGCTTGGGAGAGCACTTGTCCACACATCTCACTCTGTTCCCAGTGACCCGCCTTCCAGCTTGTGGGCTCAAGTACCCCCACTGGGTCCCCTGATGGTCCAGCTTCTCCTGCATTACCCTCTCCTGCCATCTCTTCCCTCCCTCCCTTCCTTCCTTCCTTCACTTCCTTCCCCAGCTTAGTTCCCACCATGCGGCATATCAGCTACTCTTTTTCTTGTTTGGCCACCTGGCGTGGCTTGCAGGGTTTTAGTTCCCCCACCAGGGATTGAACCCAGGCCCTCAGCAGTGGAAGCACCAAGTCCTAACCACTGGACAACCAGGGAATTCCCTCAGGTACTCTTAAAAACACCTTAAACTCTCCCTTATCTGACCCTCTTCCGTGGCACTGGCTTCTACCTCCCATAAATGGGATGCTCACGCCCGCATCCGGACAGCCAGAAAAATCATCCAGCAGCAGAGAGTGTCAGGAGAGAAGGAGGAACAGAGGAACAGAAAATTCTGTGATTGAGGTGGTGTTCATTTGAAGGCTTCATGGATCTCCAGGTGGGCTCCAGGGGCTGAAGACTGTAGACAGTCCTGGAAACAGCTGCTTACGAGAGTGGGAGAGAGCTGGACGGAGAACCATGCTGGGGTCCCCAGGTAGCTGGAGGGCCCAGTTAAGGATGAGGATGCCTGATGTAAGGTGAGACCAATTCTTATGGTCATGGCTTTTCTCTGTTACAGTTCAGCTGCAGAGATGATTGCAGAATTTATCCAGGGCAGGGTTTGCCCTGTGGTTCCAACAGAAAACAGTGGGGGTTCTGAGGATACAGGCTGACGTGATGGAGCAGAATCCACAGACATGACCAGGTCACCTGGCTTCAAGATCTGCTTGTTTACTTATTATTTACAAAACATAAGCTTCCTGAGGGCTGGGCTTTGCTCTCCACGGTAATCCCACCATGTTGTCGCTCACCTGCTTGAACAAGGGAGTCAGATGATGACAGAGAAGCAGCTCAGGGCTCCGGAGCAGGAGAGAGGGCTGGAAGGAGGGAGGTGAGGTTGGAGGTGCCTGAATATCCAAATGCACAGTTTCCAAGGTGGGCCGGTTCTGGAGGTGACCCGCTCAGGACCTGGGGCGTGAGGTGGAGTGAAGGTAGGGTGACCAATGCATCTCGATTGGCCCTGGATTTTCTGACTTTACCACTGAAAGTCCTGTGTCCCGGGGACCCTCAGTCCTGGGTCATTTGGGCCGCTTGGTCTCTCTCTGCCCTGTCTCTAAGATAAGACCATCTCTGAGAAGCCGGAGTGTTGGTGGCGGGGGGGTCTGCGGAAGCTGCAGTATTGATCACTCTTGTGGGCATGCGTCATCTTCTGCCACAGTCTTAAGTGTGACCCAGTGGCATGTTTTCTTATTAGCAAAAGGGAGCTTTTTTGTAGACCTGAATTCGAAGAATAACAACTATGTTAAAAATGGCAAATACTTCCAAGAGTGGGATCACCAAAGTGTGGTTACATCAGCATTTTCCAGTCTGCAAATTAAGTGCACTGTACTCAGAGCCTTAAAAAATCATATCAACAACAGTCACCCAGCTAGTTCTTTTCTTTCTATTGGAACTGTAACTGCTGATTTATTGTAATAGCATTTATTTTCTTAGAAATCTAATAATGTCAATTTGTAATATTACATGAAAGGACTGTGTAGAAATATTATAAATTTATTTAATCAAGCATGGAAATCATATCAGGAGTGAAATAGTCTTTGGTTAGATAGACATATCTAGTTTCGAAAATAGATTTTACACTCCACATGCATTACACGGCACAAACCACAGCTTCATTACAATTCAAATTTTATAACAATTGACTTGTTACAAGCAATCAAAGAAGCATCAATGAATTATCCTCGAGAAGGTTTATTTTCAGAACAGCATTTGATGGTTAAATTATTAAATATGAAATACAGACTTTCTGGAAAAACTGTAGAAATACATTTCAACCAAAAACCACTCTTTTATTAACGAGTCAATATATACAAGGCATATTGAAACAAGTCACATCAGAATTAAACTCTCTGTGTCAACACTATGGATGTGTACAATCATGGTAAATAAAAATGTGGAGGTCAGGATATAGCTTATTCATAGATACAAAAGAAGAATTCTTTCCCAGAATATTTAGAGGAGGGTTACTGGAAATACTGTTCTTTGCTATGAACATCAGTGGTGAATCACTGTGCACAGACTTGGATACCTATATACACCTGTAGCTCAACATATTTATTCCAGAAACTGAAAGATAGACTCCGCTTCTAAGTGTCTCACATAAAATCTATACAGGTTTGTTGAATTCTTGTGAATTTGTATTCAATATTAAATTGAATACATTTTGAAAACTTTCAAAGAAATTTTCTCTCTCTTCCAAAAACGCATCTATTAATGGTTAAAGAAAACAAATGTCGTCCGTTCTGCTAGGTTTTGGCACGTAGCTCAGCTCTTCATTTCATTAGGGACCAACGAGAGGGCATAAATGCCTTATTTAAGCTAAGCCTTAAATTTTGTTTGTATTAAACGTTTTACTCTGAGATAATTGTATAATAGATTCTGAGAGAATTGCTGATAATTGTAGATTCACATGCGGTTGTAAGAAATAATACGGAGATTCTGTGTGCCTTTTACCCATTTTCCCCCAATGGTAACATCTTGCAAAATGATACAGTATCATAACCAGGATTTTGACGTTGATACAGACAAGCTAGGGAACATTTCCATCACAATAAAGGATCCCTTTTACAGACACACCCACCTCTCTCCTTCTCCACCCTCCTCCCTGGTGACCCCTAATCTGTTCTCCATTTCTAGAATTTTCCATTTCAAAATGTTATATAAATGGAATTATACAGGACATAACCTTTGGGGATGGGTTTTTTCACTCAGCATAATTCTCTGAAGACTCATCCAAGCTGTTTGCTTGTATTGGAAATTCTTTTTATTGCTGAGTAGTATTCCATGGCACGGAAGTATCACAATTTGTTTCACCAGTCACCCGTTAAAGGACATCTACAACACTGTAAAGCAACTAGACTCCAATAAAAATTAATTAAAAAAATAAAGGACATCTGGTTGTTTACAGATTTGGAATATTATGAATAAAGCTGCTATGAACATTTACGTGCAAGTTTTTGTGTGAACCTAAGTTTTCATCTCCCTGGGATAGATGCCCAGGAGTGCAACTGCTGAGTCGTATGCCAGTTGCTTGTTTAGTTTTATAAGAAACTGTCAGTTGGTTCTCCAGAGTGGCTGTTCCATTTTACTTTCCCACCAGCTATAGGCTGTTCCCGTTGCTCTGCATTCTTTCCAACATTTGGTGTTGTTACTACGTTTTAGCAATTTTGGTAGGTGCCTCGTGGCATCTATTGGGGTTTTACTTTGCAGTTCCCTCATGACTGATGATGTTGAGTATCCTTTCACATGCTAATATGCCATATCCTCTTCAGAGAAACATTTGTTCATGTTCTCCATTGTCTAATTGGATTTTTAAAAAAACTGTTGAGTTGTAAGAGTTCTCCATCTATTCTAGACGGTAGTCCTTTGTTGGATATGCTGTTGGCAGGTATTTCCTCCCAGTATGTAGCCTGTCTTTTCATTCTCTTAACATGGTCTTTTGCAGAATAAAAGTTTAAAATTTTGATGAAGTCCAATTTATCAAACTTTCCTTTTATGGACTTTAGGTTTTTGGCGTCAAGTCTAAGAAGTCTTTGCTTAGTTTAGCCCTAGGTCCCAAAGATTTTCTATTTTTTAAAAAAAGTTTTATGGTTTTACATTTTATGTTTAGCGTTATGATCTATTTTAAGTTAATTTTTATATAAGGTATGGGATTTAGCTTGAGGTTCTTTTTATTTGCCCATGGATAACTGATTGCTCAGCACATTTATTGAAAAGACTATCCTCCCTCCAGTGAATTACTTTTGTACTTTAAAAAAAATCAATTGAGCATATTTGTATGGGTCTATTTCTAGATTCTCTGTTCTGTTCCATTGATCTTTTGTGTCTATGCCTCCACCAATACCACACTGTCTTGATTAGTGTAGCTACATAATAAGTCTTTATACTGAGTAGAGCGGTTTCTCCTACTTATTCTTCTTTTACAAGATAGCTTTAGCTATTCCAAGGCCTGTGCCTTAGAACTTTTAGAATAAGCTTGACTATGTCTACAAAAACCTTGCTGGGATTTTGATAGAAACTGCATTAAACATATAGATGAATCTGGGGAGAATTGACATTTTTACTATTTTGTGTCCTCTAATCCATGAACATGGTATGTCTCCTCATTTATTTAGGTCTTTAATTTCTTTCATTGGCATCTTTTAATTTTCAGCACATAGATCCTATACACATTTTTGTTAAACTTACACCTAAGTATTTTTCTTTTCCTTTTGGAGCGATTGTAAATGGTATTGTGTTTAAAATTTTCGTTTCCACTTTGTTTATTGTTAATATATAGAAATGTGATTAAATTTTGTGTGCTGATCTTGTATCCTAAGACCTTGCTGAAATCAGTTGTTTTACTTTGCTTTTTTTAATAGATTTTTTGGAATTTTCTATGTAGACAGTTACATCATCTGTAAATAGGGATACTTTTATTACTTTTCAATCATATGCGTTTTATTTCTTTTTATTGCCTTATTGCCATGTCCAGAACTTCCAATACAGCCTTTAAAATTTTAATCAATGTAAATTTCTAGAGATTTGCTAAAACTTACTGGCCTGAATGGGGTCCATCATTCTCAAACAGATGCCTTTTCTTTTTTTTTTTTTTTTGCCTTTTTTGTTTTATTTGAATTTTTGAATTTTATTTTATTTATTTTTTATACAGCAGGTTCTTATTAGTTATCTATTTTATAGATATCTATTTTAAATTAGATTCTTTTAAATTAGTTATCCATTTTATACATATTAGTGTATATATGTCAATCCCAATCTCCCAATTCATCCCACCACCACCCCGCTCCCGCCACTTTCCTCCCTTTGTGTCCATATGTTTGTTCTCTACATCTGTGTCTCTATTTCTGCCCTGCAAACCGGTTCATCTGTATCATTTTTCTAGGTTCCACATATATGCGTTAATATATGATATTTGTTTTTCTCTTTCTGACTTACTTCACTCTGTATGACAGACTCTAGATCCATCCACGTCTCTACAAATGACCCAATTTCGTTTCTTTTTATGGCTGAGTAATATTCCATTGTATATATGTACCACATCTTCTTTATCCATTCATCTGTCGATGGGCATTTAGGTTTCTTCCATGACCCAGCTATTGTAAATAGTGCTGCAATGAACATTGGGGTACACGTGTCTTTTTGAATTATGGTTTTCTCCAGGTATATGCCAGTAGTGGGATTGCTGGGTCATATGGTAATTCTATTTTTAGTTTTTTAAGGAACCTCCATACTGTTCTCCACAGTGGCTGTATCAATTTACATTCCCACCATCAGTGCAAGAGGGTTCCCTTTCAAGCAGATGCCTTTTCAACACTCTTCTTATCACCCAACTTGTTCAGATTCCATTCCCCGTAATTTGGATAAATAACTGATAACCGTCATGAGTGGTTAAGCTGCAAAGTTCCTTGAGGCAGCTGAGTGAGCTTTAACGAGCTAAGTGGAACCTGATTGTAAAAGCAAAACTAGCGTTAGGAAAATTATCTTTCAGACGGGACTTGGACACAGAGACGTTCAGAGAATTACAATTTGAGGTTGACTTATGGAGTATGTGGTTTCTTCTTCCAGTTTTCCCCTCTTACCTCTAAATGGGGGTAGCAACAATTTTAAACTCTGAAAACATGAAATACCCTCAAAGTTACCTTATTCTTATATATCAGAAATTGCTATTGTTAAGGAACACTTTCGTGATTTGACTTTTGATAAATAAAGAATTCTGTGCATCTTACTATGCTTTTAGTAACAGGCACTTAAAAATATTTTGACAACTCAAACTCTCTTCGTGTCTTAATTTTTTAAACAAAAGTGTAACCATTAATAACACTATTATTTATTTTTTAAATGTATATCTCCTATATTTTGTGTGTTGTATTTTTATATTTATACAATATACCTAACTGACCAAAGAGGGTTTAGAGCCACATAAAAAGGCAGAAAACTGGGTAGTGCTAGATCCTTTACAAATTTCAATATAAGAGGTCTTGGAAGTGTACACATAGGTCCTTGTAGGCCTTAGGTATATACACAGGTACAATGCAGGTGCTCCTGCATATAATTTGTAGAAAATTTAAAATCTGTAATAAGAATCAAATATCAGAGACTTTTTTTCTTTTTTGTAGAAAACAGTGGCCAATCTACAGGCAGGTCAGTCACCGCTTTACTGATTTTACTGATTCAATGACTACCAGTAAGTCTTTCGTCTTGTTCTTAGAATTGGAAATTGTCTAGGTACCACTCTCTCCATTGTGTGCAGTGAGTGGTGGAATCAGACCCTGGGATGTTGACTCAGCCTCTCTGAGCCTCAGCGTTCTTGTCTGTAAGTGGCAATCATGATTCATCTCATTGGCTGTAAGGCTTCAGTGAGATGACCCCGGCAAGGGCCTGGCCCACGGCTGGGTAGGGAGCGTGCCTCCAGGTACTGACTTCTTTCCTTCCTTTTCTTATACGTTGCCTTTGCTTCCTTTCCAGCCTCTCCCTGTCCCCCTCCTCTCTCTGTACCACAGACTGAGTAGCACTCCCCATGCCTAAGAGCAGGGGACCCCCTATCCCAGCACTAGCAGAGGGGACCTGGGGAGCCCATTGCCGAAGCTGCCCCTCCCTTAATGTACCACCATGGCCCGATTACCCAGAATAGGGCTGTGCACCACACTCGGGGGGTTCTCACATGGTTTGTCATGTTGCAGTGGGAAAAAAGCTTCATGAGTGACCAGTACATTCTAGCAAATGGGGCTCGATAATGCATTTGCCATTCTGTAGCAGGATGGTAACCCACAGACAAAGAGTCCTGCACCCTCACCCTAAACACAAGACGGCGGCTGTGTGATGCGTATTTAGTTCTTCTGTGGTCGCAATGTGCTTAGAACCAGGACACTGCTTTGGGTACAACAAGCAACAAACATACTCTCACGATACAAAGCAATCACGTTGTACATACAGGCATAGGTTTGTTTTTGTTGTTGTTGTTGTTTTTTTTATCTTAAAGAACGGAACAGCAACTGTCTCAGCATGTCACTTTGACAGCCAACAGTGATCCCACGTAGGTGAGTCTGGACTGAACACATGTAAACAGACTCTCTATGTGAAGTCCCTGTGTGACCTGGGCATTTGCAAATGGCCACTTCAATCTCCAGCTAGCACAGGGGTCCCTGGTGACCCACTCTCATTCTGCGGTAAGATTGACAGGTCTGCAGTGAACCCTTTCACAAAGGGACAGCAGTCAATTGCTGTCTGGTAGCATCGCTCAAAAGGTTTTCATTTTACGCAAACATCAAGGACTTTCTTCTCACTCCATCAGGCCTTTCTTGGAACTGCTTTGAAATATTCCTCCCTGGAAATGTCAGCTACTCCTCCATACCATTTCTGAAGCCAGATATGCTCTATCTTCATCTTCATAAAGAACCATTCATACTGACGAGGCCACTTCCTCATAACTGGGTGTCTGCAGAAATAAAGACGTCACATTAAAGCCGTTCTCATCAGAGGGTGGGCTCTCCAGAGCACAGCGCCAGATGTATCGTTGGTCAGGTCACAGGGCCCTCCAGACTCCAGGCTTTGTTTAGGCTGAGACCTGCTCCAACCAGCTAGAGGCAGAAGCCAGGGAGCCAGGGTCAAGGTCTGGGGCAGCCTTAGGAGGGCAGGAAACTGTTGTCACCACAGAGTGGCAGACAGCTCAAGTCTTGAGCCAGGCAACTTTGTTCGAACTCCAGTTCAGCTGCTGGGATGCCTCATGGGCCGTTTGCTCTCTTAAGCCTGCCCGGTCTCCTTCCCAGTCATATGGGGCGAGAGGGACGGTGCTCAGATCACAGGGCTGTGTGGGCAGCAAATGACGAGACACATAAAGCACCTGCATAGAGGAAGCGCCCAGGGGACGCGGGCCATTGTTACCAGGAAGCGTCACGAAAGGCTCTAAGCATCTCTATGTGAAATGCTGAATTTTAAGTCCGGGAAACAAATCTGTTCACGGGAAGATTTCCATTCCTGTAGAGGCCTAGAACTGTTGCATCAAGCTGAGAACCAGCCAGCGTAGACGGGGAACAGCCCTCACATTCTGCCCTCTGTTTCTGACTTGCCTTCTCCCTCAGGCGTAGTCCTAAAAACATGCATCACCCTTGAGGGCAGGGTCTCGCGCTCACTTTTTTAAAACTTCATAAAAATAGAAGTTTCATTTATATCTAAAAATGTTATAAACAAAATTCAAAGACCAAGTGTAAACTGGAAAAAACATTTGCAACAATGCCAATGCAGTGATAGGTTGATGCCCTTTTTAAAAAACAATTTTTTTTTTTTTTGGAATCATTGCAAATTGACAGAGAGGTTGAAAGTATGGTATAAAGAACTAATTTTTTTTTTCCTAAACCATTTGAAAGTAAGTTGCTGATCTGAGGCCCCAACGCTCCAAACACTCATGCAGCTGAGATGATAACATGATTGTTGTTATTTTAAGCCATCTAGTTTTGTACTTACAGTTGGAACAAATTTTGGCCCCTGCAAGGGGAGTGTAGGTACAGCAAATCCTAGTCCGTGAGGCCCTGGCTTGGGGTCCAGGCAGTAGGATGCTGGAAGGACCTTAGGAGAATGACCATGAGCGTTTAAAGAAGGTAACGATAAGGTGGTTGGATGTGCGTGGTAAAGGGACCCACATTATCCAGTAGTGGAAATTTTGGCAACACTGTTACCTGCGGTAACATGGAAAATAGGAAATGAATTTAACGAATGCAAATGTCTCCTGAGGCTTTGGCTTCATCTCACTGCCCATCATAACATGGAAGAGGAGAAATCAGAACTAAAGAGTGACAGCTGAGATGGAAAATAAAGCACACAAGCACACAGACACACGCATCTACATTTATCTCTCTGTCTGTATATTGAAAACCACAAGTCCGTGTGGATGAGTCCAATCCCGATCCAATTCCAGATTGATCTAGTGTCCTCCTGTGCGTGTTGGTAACTCTCTTCCATGGCGGTGAGAAACCAGGCTTCCCTTCTCTGTGTTTACTTATTACTACACTAAGTCCCCTACATACGAACCTTCAAGTTGTGAACTTTCAAAGATGTGAACAATCGAATCCAGCAAGGAACCAGAACCTGTGCCATCAATGTCAGGCATGAGTGAAATTGCAGCTTGCCCTCCGTCTCCTATTGCTGACGATCCTTCAGCTCTACCATCTCCCACCTCCTCTCCCTCCTCCCGTCAGTAACTCTTCTTGCCTGTTCACTCGATGCCAGCCCCTGGATGCCAGCTGCTGTACTGGACTACTGTACTTTTTCAAGGTACTGTACTGTGAGTTTAAAAATGTTTTCTTTATTTTTTGTGTGTGTTTGTTTTTTATGTATTATTTGTGGGAAAAGTATTATAAACCTATTACAGTACAGTACTATATAGCCAATTGTGTTAGTTGTGTACCTAGGCTAACTCTGTTGGACTTAAACAAATTGGACTTAGGATCGCGCTCTCGGAAGGGAACTCATTCGTATGCAGGGGACTTGCTGTATGTTTACTTATTTTATGATTCCCCTGTGTGTACAATCATCCCATCTCCACAGGGATGCGGATGGCTTGTCCAGTTTACCACCTGCTTTCACGTTACTCTCCCACTAACTTAGACAAGTACTAATCTGCCAGCTTTCGTTGCCCATACCCCATGTGGATACCCGCCCCTCCTCACCCCAGCTCTGACCTTCCACCTCAGGCCTCCCCCTGCACAGACCCTCTCCTCACCCACGGAGGCAGACTCCAGCACCCCTGCAGGACCACCCTTCTCACTTTTTGCAAATGCTGATCTCCTCCCCCCCCTTCCCGGGGCTACCCTGTCACTCATTTTGACCCCAGCAGCACGCATGCCGATTTCCTGGGATGTCCTTTTAAAATTTTGATTGAGTGTAACCTGCAGAGCATCCAATTCGGGAAGCAGGTGGTGGGGGGCGGTTAGAAAGCTGCATCCTAAGTGGTCCGGCTATAAAGGGGTGAGGGGCCCACACGAAGGAACACTGCTGTCACTTCTGGCGCCGAGCTCTGCTTCGAGTGGACGTTTGGAAAAGTCTGCTGCATTGACTGGACTACAAAGCCCCCTTTATCTCCATTCCAAGGCAGGGCCGTTGTGAAAGGCTGGCAGTGTGCAGGGAACAGGGTCTGCAACCCTCAGCACGGGCGCTCTCCAAAGGCACGGACAGCCCACTGCAAGGTCACGTGCGTGGCCTCTGTGCCACCTCAGGCGACCAAGACTTTCAGCGTCAGGTGGCAGTGTTGCCACCAAAGGACAGCTCAGACCATTACTGTCATCACCTCAGAGGCGTCAAATGGCATAGCCCCGACCTCTGCTTCTTACACTGTATGTGTCTGGGCAAACCAATCTTAAAGCAGATACCAACCTTGAAAACATGGCTTGCTTGGCAAATTCCACTTCTTCTGGAGACACTGCGACCATCTGGCCAGTGAGTGTTAACCGGGCACAGCGGGGATCTTCTGGGTCGACGATATTTTTTCTGCATTTGAAGGACATTTTTCAGATATTAAAATGATGATAGAATGACAGCTGGACATACTAAGGATTTTATTAAAAATAGAGGGAGTTCCCTGGAGAGCCAGTGGGGCCCAGGTTTGATCCCTGGTCGGGGAACTAAGATCCCACAAGTTGCACACCGTAACAAAAAAAAAAAAAAAAAGAAAATAGTGATCACATTGCTGGTTATATTGTTCAGGTTTTTACATTTTCTGGAATTACTTGAAAATACTTTAGCATATATGATCCTGCAATCCCACTCCTGGGCATATATCCAGACAAAACTCTAATTCATAAAGAGACATGAACCCCTATGTTCATAGCAGTACTATTGACAATAGCCAGGACATGGAAACAACCTAAATGTCCATCGACAGATGAATGGATAAAGAAGATGTGGTACATATATACAATGGAATATTACTCAGCCACAAAAAAAAGAATGAAATAATGCCATTTGCAGCAACATGGATGGATCTAGAGATTATCATACTAAGTGAAGTAAGCCAGAAAGAGAAAGACAAATACCATGTGATATCCCTTATATGTGGAATCTAAAATATGACACAAATGAATTCATCTACGAAACAGAAACAGACTCACAGGCATAGAGGACAGACCTGTGGTTGCCAAGGGGGAGGGCGGGTGGGGGAGGGATGGATTGGGAGTCTGGGATTAGCAGAGGCAAACTATTATATATGGGATGGATAAACAACAGGTCCTACTGTAGAGCACAGGGAACTGTATTCAGTATCCTGTGGTAAACCATAATGGAAAAGAATATGAACAAGAATGTAAACATATGTGTACCTGAATCACTTTACTGTACAGCAGAACTTAACACAATATTGTAAATCAACTATATTTCAATAAACTAAAAAAAAATTAAGATACTTTGGTACAGGCAGTGTGGCAGGTGTGTCTGTGTAGGCTGGATGTCAGTGTGCATCCTCGCGGGGGCAGACAGCCCCGGAAGTACCCTAGTCGAGAGTGCACAGGCCAGGGCAAGGCTCTGCAACACCCCCATCGGGAGCCCAGAGTCGGGTTGCTGCTCTGCAGGACCCCAGGGAGTGCCACTCCCTCGAGACACTACGAATGGCGCCCCTGGAGTAACGCAGTGCGTCTGCCCGGATCCAGCCGTGGCCAAGGTAAAGGCTTTCAGGCATCACCGTCGTCAAACACAGAGGTCCCTTACCGAACGTAAGGGATGTTTAGAAATAACATTGTGTGGCAAGCGTTTCCATGGTGGCAGGATTCTTCTATAAACACCTGCTTTCCTTGTAAGAGTCACCTGGCAGTGAAAGTGTGCGAGGGCAACGGAGAGCTCCCACCCACCTCTCATCACGCGACGCTGCCTATTTCTGGAAGAAGCATAAATGGGAGAATCTGAATCTTCACGTTTCAGATCGTGGCTTCATCTTAAGCCAGGAGAGAAACCTCCCCCAGGTGACAGCTGGTGCCTTACGCATTTCACAATCTCTCCATCTGTGCTTGGGAAGGTGGTCCCAGGATGGGGCAACAAGATGTGTCTGCGCATCGCCTCATTTTGTTTCATCTTCGTGACGATCCCAGGAGGTAGGTGTGATTATTGACCTTGTTGTAGAGATGAGGAGAATGCGATTCAGGTAGGCTAAGTGACTCGTCCTGGGCCATGGAGCTTGCGGGCCTGTCAGAGCCCCGGTCCTCTGGCCTCCAGCAGGGAGGCAGCAGCCTGGCGGCCCAGCCCTTGTATCTGGGTGTATCCCCGACTGACCATCTCCTTCACCTCCTGGATCCTATGAGTCCTCAATGTTTACGGGTTCTCTCTCTTATTATCTGATTGTGGACTCTTAGATATCATGTTTAATAACATTTTAATTTTTGGTGAATGCTTTCTCAAAAGCTCAGCTTAGGGGGAAGAAAAAAGTTCACCTTAGGGGTAAAAAAAAAAAACGTATCACGTGACAAAAAAAGAGCGTGTGCAGAGATATTTGTTACAGCATCATTTATGATGGCCAAAATGGGAAGTAACCAGGCTTCCCTGGTGGCGCAGTGGTTAAGAATCTGCCTGCCGATGCAGGGGACACGGGTTCGAGCCCTGGTCCGGGAAGATCCCACATGCCACGGAGCAACAGAGCTTGTGCGCCACAACTACTGAGCCTGCGCTCTAGAGCCCGTGAGCCACAACTACTGAGCCCACGTGCCACAACTACTGAAGCCCGCACGCCTAGAGCCTGTGCTCCGCAACAAGAGAAGCCACCGCAATGAGAAGCCCGCGCACCACAACAAAGAGTAGCCCCTGCTCGCCGCAACTAGAGAAAGCCCGCACACAGCAACAAAGACCCAATGCAAACAAAAATAAATAAATAAAATAAATAAAAATTAAAAAAAAAACAACAAAAAATGGGAAGTAACCAAAATGCTCAGCAGTGGGAGAACATAAATAAATTGTTTTATCAACAGTATGAAATACAACCTTTAAAAAGAATGAGATAGAGCTATAGGTGGCCATGAGAAAGATATAAGTAAAAATAGTTAGCTGAAGAACAATATATGTAGTAGGACCCCGTTAAAAAAAGAAATCCTAAAACTATATGTGTGTGTGTATGTATATGTGTCTGTGTGTATATATATATATATAATGTTTATATATGCTTAGAAAAGGTTCTTGGAAGGATATATTCCAAAGATATAACTTTGGTTATTTCAAGAAGGGGATTTGAGGGGCTTGAGGTGTAGGGGGAGAAGTCCCTTTTTATTTTATATACTTCTATATTCTTTGAATATTACAATATGTAATGCAGAAAAGTGGTTTCCAGCAGGGGCTGGGGGGCAGATAGGAAGAGTTTGGCAAAAAGGTACAAACTTGTAGCTGTAAGGTGATAAAGTCTGAGAATCTAATGCGTAACATGTCGACTCTTGTTAATAACACTGTACTGTATAGTTGAAATTTTCTAAGAGGAGAGAAGTTAAATGTTCTCACACAAAAGGCAAATGGCGAGGAGATGGATGTGTCAATTAACTAGATGGTGGGAATCTTTTCACAATGTATACGTATATCAAATTATCATGGTGTGTGCTTTAAATATCTTACAATTTTATTTGCCAATTATACCCCAATAAAGCTGCAAAAAGACAAAAAAAAATGGTCACATAACACTATCTCCTGGTGGGCAGTCAAGGGGTAACTCAGCAGACCGGGTCTGTCCAAACCCTGCACATTCCAAAGAAAGGCCTGTCTTCAGGAGGACTGGCCCTTGACTGGCTCCTAGAAGATACCTCTGAGCCCTTGCAATTTCCTGCTTCATCAGAGTGTTTTTGTGCCTGAGACCCTGGGCCATGCTGGGTCAGCTTAACCTCTTGGGCCCTGAGTCTGAGTAGCTAAGATCAATCATGCAGATGCTGTAATTGCCATGTGATTGGATTCCAGTAAAAACCCTGGATACCAAGGCTCAGGTG
This sequence comes from Balaenoptera ricei, assembly GCF_028023285.1. Lineage (NCBI taxonomy): Eukaryota > Metazoa > Chordata > Mammalia > Artiodactyla > Balaenopteridae > Balaenoptera > Balaenoptera ricei. The sequence continues at coordinate 6,843,951 of NC_082651.1, read as the reverse complement.
AGCTTCTCTGGTTGGCAATACCTTGCACCTGTTGTCACACAACGTTTCTGGGAGAATTAAGTGTGTCCCTGTATGATTCCAGTGGGAAGGGTCTCCTAGAAGCTTGGGCCTGGATTTTTCCTGGGCTGCGCCCCATGTGCATTTTGCCCTTGATGACCTTGATCTGTATCCTCTCACTGGAATAGACCACGAGCTCTTGAGTCCTGTGAGTCCTTCCAGCGAATCACTGAGCCTGAGGGTGGTCTTGGGACTCCCACACAGTTGACCAAGCAGACTCTGCACATGCTCTTTTCACAGACGGTGTATATCACAAAACGGCTGCTTCGAGGAGGCAGGACTCATCAGAACCCATTCCCGTCCATTATAACATTAAAGAAGGTACATTTGTTAAGCAAAACGTATGTTTTGCTTATACTTAAGGGACTTGTTTTCACCTGCCTACAAGGTTTTCTTTATTATACACTCTGTTGAGTCATAATAAGAGAAAGAGCGGACACGCCCACATATTCAGGTGAAATGCTCCACGTCAGATCACCGTGTACCATTTGAAAGTGTTACAGTCTGCCGAGGTTTTGACACTGCAAAAATGTAGGTGCTGAATTGTGAATTTTTCTAAGATGAAAGAATGACGGGAGGCACTCTACATAACTGTAAACACTGAATCAACGTTGAATTTTGTAAAAAAACCTGAGGTGGATAGGAGAAAATAAGTAAAAATAGTAAATGGGAACTAAACATACAGATACCAGACGAGACTGCCATCAGTTGTACCCAATTTATTTGTTTGCTATTAAAGCCAATTTTTTCACAAAATTGCTCCATCATGAAAGCAATGAAATTAGGATTCATAAGTAAGTCATGATAGAAGAACACATTACATTTAAGAAGGGAGCATTTTGCTTCTCCAGTGGTGGAGATTACACAGACTAGAAAGAAGATTATGTATTTAAATAGGTAAATTGAAAGCTTTATCCTTTTTGAGGATAACAGCCCCTCAAAGATGTCCACATACTAACCTCTGGAACTTGTGACTGTGTTACCTTTCACGGCCAAGGGGAATTGAGGTTGCCAATCAGCTGGCCTGGATTATCCACCTGGGCTCAGTGTGATCACAAAGGTCCTTAAAAGTGGAAGAGGGAGGCAAAAGAGAGTGTTGGGGTGATGTGATGGGAAAAAGACTCTCCTGGCTTTGAATATGGGAGGGGGCCAGAACCCAGGAGTGCAGGCAGCCTCTAGAAGCTGGAAAAGGCAAGAGAATGGATTTTCCCCTAGAGCCTCCACAAAGGACACCTAGGTTTTAGCCCAGGAAGACCTGTTTGGACTTCTGCCCTCTGAAACTATGACATAATACATTTGTGTTGTTTTGGGCCACTAAGTTGTGGTGGTTTGGTACAGCAGCATTAGAAAACTAATACACCGTGGCTTCCCTGGTGGTGCAGTGGTTAAGAATCCGCCTGTCAATGCAGGGGACACGGGTTCGAGCCCTGGTCCAGGAAGATCCCACATGCTGCGGAGCAACTAAGCCCGTGAGCCACAACTACTGAGCTTGCACTCTAGAACCCGCAAGCTACACCTGCTGAGCCTGCACTCTAGAGCTCGCAAGCCACAACTACTGAGCCCGTGCGCCATAACTACTGAGCCTGCATGCCAAGAGCCCATGCTCCACAACAAGAGAAGCCACCGCAATGAGAAGACTGTGCACCGCAACGAAGAGTAGCCCCTGCTTGCCACAACTAGAGAAAGCCCGCGCGCAGCAACGAAGACCCAACACAGCCGAAAATAAATAAATACATAAATAAATTTATTAAAAAATAAAGATGGTGAAATAAATTATTTTAAAATGTTATCTGTTCTTTAGACAAAAGTGTTTCATATTGCATGGATTATAGAGCAAGGTAACGCAAGAGTTCTTGCTGGTGCAAAGTCTGGAACCCTTGTGTGGCCTTGCTCTTCCTGGACTAGCCCAGGGCCTTTAGGGGCCCATCCCCAGCCTGGGGATGTGAGCAGCCCCGGGACAAAGGAAGTCCCGCTCGTCTCCTTGAACCTCCTGAGTCTGTCTGTCTTCTTCTTGTTTCCTGTTTAGCACGTGTACAGTCCCCCTAGTCTGAGACACCATCTGCTATTTCCTGGCCTCTGATTCTAGCTGAACTCCATTCCTTGACTGCTAATGGGGCAAGACAAAAGTCACTATTCAGGAAACGATGACAGCAGCTGATTTTGAATTTGTGCATCTCTGTGTGATTGGGGTCGAGGTGGTGATGGTAACGGAGGGAGGCAAATTCATCTCAGGACGGGCTGCTCTTTTGTTTAGGAAAGCATGTTAGTGGGTCTTGATTATCAGGGCAAGGCCAGGCCTCCCCTCCTCAGGGCACCCAGACCAGTGTTTGCAGGGAGAGAGAGGGAGCTGAGTGTGTGAGATGCCTCCCCGAGGTTACTGCGTTTTGAATTCCTGTACGGGCAGAAGACACAGAAGGTTTTGTCTTACTGTGTTTGTTTGGGGAGGTCGCTGAGACCCAGAGAAGAAAAGAAAGGCGCTGGGAGGGGGCCTGGAATTTGGAGGGGATACCCAGCCATGTGGCACGGGTGTCCTCCATCCGTGTGATGAGGGGTGGCCGGTGATGGCGCAGGGATGCCCCACGATGTGGCCGCCGTCCAGGGCTGTACCTGGAGTTGCCAGACGTAGGAGGTATCAGTACAGGTGCCCAGTTACCTTTGAATTTTAGATAAACAACAATTTTTTTTTTTCAGTATAAGATGTCCCAGACGATATTTGGGACATGCTTATACTAAAAGTGTATTTGTTTATCTGAAATTCACATTTGACTGGGAATCCTGTATTTCACCCGACAACCCGTCACCCCTCCCACTATTCCCCCAGACCCTAGTAAAAGTCTCTTATACCCGGTGTCCCTGCATGGCCAAGGAGAGAAGCCGCCAGGTGTGGTGATAAGACATCCAGATGTGGCTGAGGAGGGGGAAGGGGGAACGGGGTGGGGGGGCGGTGACGGTCCCCACCTGCGTCACCAGCACCTCTCTGGGTTCCTTGGAAATGTCCGGGCGGGCTTTCTGCCTTCCGCAGTGGCTGAGAATTTGGCTATTTTATCTGCGTGCCGCTGGAAGGGCTGCCCTCGGGGCCGAGCGCCGTGGGCTGCACTGTTTCCGTTTCTCTTTCCCGTTAGGCGACGCTCTTCTGGGTATTGCTCTTCTTTCCACCCGTCCTCGGAGCCTGTCGCCTGCACCCTGCCAGGTGGGCAGCTAGTGACCCAAAAGGCCTTCGGTCTCAAGGGCAGGACCCTTGAAAAGCCTGGTCTGCTCAGGTGGTCACCTGGAGAACCCCAGCCTGAGGACCCTCTAGAAAGTGGCAGAAGCTGCCTAGGAACTGCCCTCTGCCTGCCCTGGTCCCCGGCTGCGTTCATTACCTTGCGCTACTGCTCTGTGTGGCCTCTGCTAGGGGAATGCTTGCACACCCCAGCCTGGAACTTATTTTTAACCTTTTCATTTTAATTTTTCCTCCAACAGAATCATCTTTTTTTTTTTTTTGATTATTATTAATTTATTATTCATACATTGATGGCATGGTTTCCTTCACATTATTGCTAGAGTAATCTTTCTAAAATAAAAAATTAAGTCACCTTCTAATTTCATGTACTTTTAATACCCCTCTACTTACACAAGTACAACCAAAATCTGAAAATATGGTACAAAATGTTCCTAATGGTCAGGCATTTGTCTTTTTTCCTGGCCTTATCCTTTGCAGCTCTCTGGACATAAATAATTACTTTTATGCCAAGATTCAAACCTCCCAGCCTTTCTCACACCATTCTATCTTCCTAGAATGATGAACCCTCCACATGCATGAACACACATATGCGTGTTCACGTGTGTGTGCACGCACACACTCACCTATCACTGGTTGCCTAATAAACATATTAAAACCTAGCTCCTGGGGCTTCCCTGGTGGCGCAGTGGTTGAGAATCCGCCTGCCAGTTCAGGGAACACGGGTTCGATCCCTGGTCTGGGAAGATCCCACATGCTGCGGAGCAACTAGGCCCGTGAGCCACAACTACTGAGCCTGTGCTCTAGAGTCCGTGAGCCACAACTACTGAGCCCACATGCTGCAACTACTGAAGCCCACATGCCTAGAGCCCATGCTCTGCAGCAAGAGAAGCCACCGCAATGAGAAGCCCGCGCACTGCAATGAAGAGTAGCCCCCGCTTGCCGCAATTAGAGAAAGCTCATGTGCAGCAACAAAGACCCAACACAGCCAAAATAAATAAATAAATAAATTAAAACAAAACAAAACAGAACAAAAACTTAGCTCCTTCCAAGTAACTTTTGCTCCACCACTCATATAAACTTGTGCCCTATATATATTTCTATCATAACACATGTAATACTTGTAAAACATTCCACATTTTACAACAATGCCAATGACTCCCCAGGAACAGTGCAATATAATGACCCTTAGGACTTAATTTCACACACTTATTTATTTGTCTACCTCTGCCTGACGGGTGGAATGGTAGAACATGTGCTTCATTCACCTTTGTGGTCCCGAAAATTTAGCCCCATGGATAGCACATTTTTCGTCCTGAATAAATACTCATTGAATGAATGGACAGACGATGATTTCCTTCTTCCTGAAATTTTAGATCTCTGGTTATAACATTCATATACCTCCTATGATGGGCCCTTGAACAACAAGGAAAAAACAACTATGACTCAGAAAAGCTTATGAGAACACCACCAATTCATTCTGACCATTCATCCACAACAGTCTTCACGTATGCCATATCTGATGTTGGGTAATATACTATAGCAGTACATTTTTGCATGAAAGTAAAAATAGTGTAAAAATATCTTTAAACTCTTAAGTCTGTCTTATAAAAATACATTTTAAATTCACTTGAAATATTCATCCTCATTCTTTTGGCAAGTATTGCTATACCCCTCCTAAGTTCTGAAAGTGACTGTTTTGTGAAGGACCTGTTAAACTACTGAGTAAATAACACGGCTTTTGAAATTATAATTACACATATTTACATAACAGACCACGATATATTCAAGAAATTGTTACCTTAATTACATAAAATCTCACATATAGGGTTTCTATTTTCTTTGTTCATGAGCTATTTTTAATCTTCATAGTCTATATTCAGTATAAAATAAATAATGATCTATTATCTCTCCATGGAATTCTGAAAGGAAGTGAATTATTATCATGAATAAAATAACACTTTGAATCTTCCTAGAACAAAATGTGCTTTCAACTAGCTAATCTATGGGATATTGATTTTATAACTTTTGTTGGCCTTCAATTCTATGTCACGGCCTTATTTTTCTCTGGGTAACCAAACTGATCTGGTTGTAACCGTACGAGATTAGGATTTTATTTGCAAGTGTATGAAGAGATGGGGCCACTTTCATTTTTTTTTTTTTTTTAATATTTATTTATTTAGGCTGTGCTGGGTCTTAGTTGCAGCACGAGGGATCTAGTTCCCTGACCAGGATCGAACCCGGGCCCCCTGCATTGGGAGCATGGAGTCCTAGCCACTGGACCACCAGGGGGAAGTCCCTCCTCCAACAGAATCTAATATAGAATTTGATCGTTTAAGCCAGGGGACTCAGGGACCAAAAGATAAAAAGAATCTGTTCTTTTACAGGGAGAGGGCTTCACGCCCACAGGCAGAGACCCAAAAGGCAATACTGTGTCAAAGCATGGGCCCATCCATACCCCGGTTGCAGAATGCTGTTACATTGAAAGAACAGTCAGCTTTAGCACCTTGTGGGTAAAAAAGTGGATTAGATGACCCAGGGGCTATAAAGGAAACAATGAGACAGCGGTTGAGCGCTTAAATGACTTCCAATTACACGAGAAGATTGCTTTCTTTGAGCAATCCTTTAAGATAAGTAATCCTCCTTTTGCTACAGTTTTTTTTATACTCATATTTTTATGAGCTACAATTTTCTAAGAGCTTCATGAGGATGCATTTTTCTAATAAATATACATGCAACCTTCCCAAACACTTTATGTCTTGTTGGTTAGTACGATACATTTAAAGGCCTGTCTTATTTTGATGTATTTGTGTTCAGTGGTAAAGAAAAATGTTAGAGGAAAGCAGACAGTATGTTCTTTCTGCATTTAGGAAGTTAAGCCAATACGCATAGACATACTGGGCGAATGACATTAAAATATTCAACTTTGTTTCGATTCTTTAAAATAGAGAGAAAAAAAATTTGTTTCATGCAATCCAAAAAAATTTGTTTCATGCAGTCCCTGAGTGACAGGGATACAATGTCAATCACCATCCGATCCAGGTACGGTGGTTCTCAGCCAGGAAGTGTTTCTTCCCCGTAAGGGAAACTGGGAAATCTGTGGAGCACCTTTGTCCCAGCGACTGGGCTGGGGGCTCTACTTGCATTCAGTGGGCAGGGACCGGGAATCCGAAATGTCCTGTGGTGCATGGGACTTTCTTGCACAATGAACTGTGCCACCCAAAACACAGCAGAACCCCCATGTAAGCAGCTTTGCAGGAAAGAGCTCTTTGCAGGAGGCCCCTTTTATCTCGTCACTAACCTCCAACCAGGCGCCCCCACGCTCTACTCATCTCCAGCCCTAGCACACCTTTCAAACCTTTTGATCACACAATGCCGCGCCTAATCTGTTGGCTCTTCCCGTAGGTCAAAGAAGTGGAAAGGAAGAAGTAATTCACAGAGGACCAGATCTCTTCCCCAGTTTCCCCTTCAGTGATCTCACAAACAAACTGTGTGAACAGGAGAGCATCTGAAGAAAGAGCACAGGAAGTCGACAAGCCTGCACACCGTGGGGCACGGCACCACTCTGACCCCCCATCTCAGTGATTAACTGAGATGACTTCCCTTTTTTCCCTTTAAAAACTTTCATGGCCGAGCAGAATCTTCGGAGATGGTTTTTGGGGGACACTGAGTCCACCGTCTCCCCAGATTGCTGGCATTCTGCCGAAAAGCAACTTTCCTTTCTACCAACATTTGCCTCTCTCGAGTACTGATTTTTGAGCGGCGAGCAGCCGGACCTGACTTGGGAACACACAGTGATGTGCTGCTTTGTCTCAGTAAGTGAAGGACAGCTGGTGTAGAGCAGTTTCTCACTGTGGTGCTATTGACACGTGAGGCTGGGCAGTTCATCGTGCTGGGGGTGTCCTGTGCATCGTAGAATATTTAGCGGCGTCTCTGGGCTCTACCCATGGGATTGCAGTAGCTCCCTCCTTCCCCAAGTTGTAACAACCAAAAACATCTCCAGACATTGCCAAATGTCCCTGGGGAGGGGTCCCCCCGCTTCTGTTTGAGACCCACTGGTACAGACACAGGTACATTTACAGACTAGTGGCGGGAGAGGAGAGAGGTTCAGAGGCTTCTGTATTTTGTCGAAGAAATGTGGGCGTCACCTGCAACCCAGAGAGACTGGAGGGGATGAGGAGATTTGGTCTGAAAAACAGGGAGTAGGCGTGAACCTGAGGGTGGGAAAGGAGCCTTGGTGGGAGATAGAGACTGTCCAGTGATGTTGGAATGCTTGGGAGGATTTTGTTCATGAATTTAAAGTGGGAGACTCAGCCTGGCCACGTGGTTTGTTCCTGTAACTCGGAGCTCCCTGCGTGCAGGAGTAGAGGAGGAGTGATCAGGGTTGAACGGGGGTGGACGCAGCCAGGGGAGCTTCAGAGGCAGAGGGGCAGAGACGTTGCAGGTGGTCTTGGGCGGGGGTGGGTTCTAAAGACAGACCATGGAGTCTGAGCTGGGCGAAGGGGAAGGGGAGCCAGGAGGCGCTGACCGTGGTCAGATGAGCTGGTGATGGGGCAGAGGACTGTTGGGCTTCCATGTGGTCCAGGCATGCTGCAGAGGGGTGACTCAGGCAAGAAGGGCCTGGGGTAGGATGCTCAGAATGGAGATTCGGATGTGGGGCGTGTGCTACCAGATCTGGGTGTGGCCGAGGAGGTGAAAAGCTGGCTGGAGAAGCGAGGGTGTAGGATGGACCATCCGCACGATGCTGAAGGTAAGAGGAGGGTAGCAGTGGAGAGGAAACCGTGAGGCCTCTGTGGCTTCCACCCACCTGCTCTGCTTCCACCTCCAGGGGGACATCAGAACAAACAGGGCTGCCACCATTTTCTGGGCTGGCCTTCCAGACATCTGCAGAAAGCACTTATCTATTTCTCAAGACTTGTTTCAGTCTGACTGCTTTTAGACTTGCTAGTTTGTCAATATTCTTGTTAAACTTTAGTATCCAGGACGGACCTCATTGCTCAAGCAGAAGGTTCACAAAGTAGAGGAGTAGGTCACGTCCACCACTCCCTGCTCCATCCTTCCAGGGAAGCACGTATATGTTGTGTTGTTATGTTATGTTATGTTACTTCATCTAAATTTTTATATGACATTTGATTTAATTCTAATTTTATTTTATGGCATACCAGTATAATGCCTCATACTGTCCCAGTTAATTCCCCCCCCCGCCCCCCCCTCCCAGTTTTCTCCTTCCTTCTTGGCACCATTTTCCTGGCTGTGGCTTTGGCTTCTCTTGACAATTTTTCTGTGTCTCTCAAACAGGATTCAGTGTCTCAAGCTCCCAGTTGGTTCAACCCAGGACGCTTCCACTGGCTGCCAGGTTCCCACCACTTTCCAGGGGCTGTAAATGGCCAAGGAACCAGAAATATCCTCCTCAGCACTCAGATTAAACCCCCTGCTATTAAGCAACACCTTCGGGGTTCCAGCCAATCATCCATCCATCCACAGTTTCACATCTTTGTGAAATTAGGTGTAAGAGCAACAAGTGAATTACACGTGAGAGAAAGAAGCCTACCCAGCACCACGATCCCTTGCTCATATTATTCTACCTGGTCGATAAGAACATCACTCAGGCTTTCTGTCAAGGGCCTCAGGGAAATCCACATACAGTGAGTAGACAATCGTCTTCCTGACTTATCACCTAGTAATAAACCTATCGAAGAAAGGGATGGCCTTTTCCTCGTGCCAGCCTCCCCAACTACTATTGCCTGTAGGTGGTTGCTTCTTCTCATTTTATGGGCACACAACCATTTTAAAAAATGGTCTGTTCTGGAATAACTACGAAAGTTATTTGGGGTTCGTCTGCAGACCCTCCCAGTCTCTGTTTTTTGAGACTCTGAACAAATTGGTCCATTTTCATGCTGTGTTGATGCCTTTTCCACTCTTCAGTTCAATGCTCTTATCCATGCCTTCTCTGAGTTTCTTGGAATGAAATTTGTGTCATTTGGAAGCCTTGGCCATATGTCTCTAAAGGACAGAGTGCTACATTTCTGTACGCATCTTGGGCTAGAATTTTCTCTTGTCCAGCATCAAATCTCATGACTCAGTAAATGCCAGGCAGTCATACACAAAGGGACAAGACATGCAAAAGGGGGAACGAGGTCCACTTCCAGGCAGGAGAGGAGCAGGGATGCTAAAAACAGTTCACTCTGACAGCTCACGTTTAAGCAGACGGCTCAACTTATAACCCTTTTCTCTGCAGTTTTCACCTTTCTCTATCATTTGGCCATGCTAAGAATATATTAAAATTAACATTTGTTGATTGAATATCACATGTGTTTGAGTCATTTTAATATCTATATTTGAAAAACATGCATATCATAAATAAGAACAATCACGACTCCCCCAAAATACCAATGAGTGCCTTAGCATACATTAGACTAAATTACCAGGTCTCTATCTACACTTGCAAATGCGCTGAGACTGGTACATCCAGTTGTTGAATAAGGTTGAATAAGGTCTCCCCACAAAGATGTCCACGTCCTAGTGCCCAGAACGTGTGACTGTTACCTTGTATGGCAACATGGACTTTACAGATATGATTAAGTTAAGGATCTTGATATGGGAAGATTATCCTGGATTATCTGGTGGGCCCAATGAAATCACAAGGGTCCTGAGACAGGGAGGCGGAAGATCAGAGCAGTAAGATCCAGGAAACGGGATCGACAGGTTAGATGATGCAAGGAAGGGGCCAGATGCCAAGGGATGCGGGTGGCCTCGAGGAGCTGAAAACGGCAAGGAAACAAATTCTCCTCTCAGAGCCTCCAGGGGGAACCAGCCCTGCCAACACCCTGATTGTAGCTCCATAAGACTCATTTCAAATTTCTGACCTCCAGGACTGTAAGAGAATAAATCTGTGTGGTTTTGAACCACAAATTTGAGGCAATTTATCACAGCAGCAATAGAAAACTATATACCATCCCTCAAGGCCTAACTCAAAGATTCCATATATTCACTCAGTAAATATGAGTTGAACATAGCCTCATTATGTTCAAGGCTCTGGGGCTGGTGGAGAGTCAGAAGGACACAGTCCTGGCCCTCACGGGACTTACATTCTAGCAGGAGGGGCAGACGTCAGACAGCCTGCTGTACAATTAATGATTTATTCACCTGATACTATAACATGGAAACTTGCCTATGTTTCCTGACCCTCAAAACATAGGCAGGTTTCCACGTTATAATATCAACCCAGACACCTAGGAAATGAGTGGGAATTAGTTAGGTAAAGGCAGGGAAATCACTGTAGATAGAAGGAAGAGCAAGGGCAAAGGTCCCCAGGCAGAAAAGAGCCACAAGACCACTGGGGCCAGCACAAAGACAAAGGGGGAGAGTGATGCCACAGACACTGGTACTGCCAGGGGTGGACCACAGAGGCCTCAGAGGCCATGTTAAGATGTTAAAATTTCATCCTAAGAGCAATGGGAAAGCATTGAAGAAGTTTAAGCAGGGTAATGGAATGATGAGATGTGCTTTTTGAAAAGATCCCTCCAGTTTTAGGATGGAAAGTGGGTTGGAAAGGGGCAAACAGGCATCCAGGGACACTGGTCAGGAGGATTTAAAGAGTCCAGGTGAGCAACAGTGGTCTTGGGCCAGGTGGTGGGGAGAAGCAAGCTGGAGAGAAGTAGTCAACTGGGGGAGAGGTCTGGGAGGTAGACCAGTTGGACCTAGCTGGAGGTAGACCAGTTGGACCTAGCTGACTGGTTGTGTAAGAAGGAGAAGAAGCGAATGGTGGTACCCAAGGGTCTGCTCTGAACAGTCAAGTGGATGGGGAGCCCAGGAAGAGGAGCCCTCTGGGGAAGGAGGAAGAGGCTGAGCTCGAGGGGTCCTTGAGATGTCCAAGTGGAGATGTCCAGGAAGCAGCTGGATTTGGGGTCTGGAACTCAGATGAGAGGTCTCAGCTGGGAATATAAGTTTGGGAGTCACTGGCATGTAAGTGCAGTGTTTGGGAGCGGATGGGGGAGAGCAGGGAGAGTGAAGATGCCACGTCTCCTTCATGAGAGACTCTCTCCATCAACCATCTCCAGGCCAATGTCTCCTGGAGGATTTACCACGCTCAGCTTGTTCTAGAAGGATTTCCACGTGTGTCTTACATCCTTTTCCCCTCTCAAAGGTGGGGGGGGGGGTACCACTGCCTTTCATCTCTGCGCCTAACACCGCGTAGCACAGCTCACTACACAGTAGATGCCGAAATGGATGTTTTATTGCAACAGACTGCCAGCCTGCACCTGTATGAATTTAAAACAGACTTCATGTCTTGCTTCTATCTCAGTGCAACTCACACGATGGAAGTTATATTTGGACAACTTAACACAGACAACATTTTTGTATTTTTGTAGGTTTTGCAGCTTCGGACTCAGTTCTCTCTGAGAGGTAGGTGGGGAGGTTCCCTGCTTTCAGGCGGCAGCTGCTGTGGGGGGGCAGGGGGTACGGAGGAGCAGCAGGGCTGAGGAACCCAGGTGTCTGGGATTGAATCTCAGCCCCCATTAGAACTTGGACTGTGGGCCCTCGTACAAGTTCCTCATTCTCTCGGTGCCTCAGTTTCCTCATCTGTAAAAAGGGGCTAACAATAGTACCTCTCTCATGAGCATCTTGGAAGGATCACATGGGTTATATGTCTCTGTTGCTTAGAACACTGCCTGGCACAGAAAAAGTGCCAGCTACACGATTGCTATTATGCTTCTGAGGGATGCAGTGTACATAGGGCACGGTCAATTTTCTCCTCCTCTGCCCACCTCTGTCAACCCGACTCCTGCACAGAGGAGACAGCTGTTTGTGACAATAGCTACCACTTATTAGTACTGACCATGCGCTGGAAACTTTACACTCACTGAAACATTTCATTCCCACAGCACACGGGAGAACTGTCATTCCCATTTTAGGGTTAAGGAAATTGAGGCCTAGATAAGTTAAGTGAGTTGTTCAGGCCAGGCAGGTATTTTTATTTATTTATTTATTCATTCATTTATTTATTCATTTATTTGGCTATGCTAGGTCTTAGTTGCGGCCCACAGGATCTTTGCTGCCACCTGCAGGATCTTTAGTTGCTGCTCATGGGATCTATAACAGTTCCCTGACCAGGGATCGAACCTGGGCCCCCAGCATTAGGAGCACGGACTCTTAACGACGGCACCACCAGGGAAGTCCCCAGGTAGGTATTAATTGGTGAGTGTAGGAGTCAAATCGATGAACCTCAAATCAGAAGCTTACTTCTAATATTGTAGTTATCAAATTTAAGTATACATTAAGAATTCCTGAGTGGTTCCTTGAAGATGCAGATTCTAAGCCCCCTTCATCAGAGACAGCTGGAGCCCATGAGTCTGCATTTTACAAGCAAACCTAGTGTCTCTACTGGTCTCAGGCTGCTCCCCAAGCATGGCTTACTTACTCTGCACCCTGCCAGACAGTTCCAAATTCAAACCTGGTCCTGTTCCCAGGCCAGAGGGTTCCACAATCAAACCTCAGTCAGGTTCCGAGGCCACAGGGTCCCAGAATCAAACCTCAGTAATGTTCCCAGGCCACAGGGTTCCACAATGTAACTTCAGTAATAGACCCAGGCCACAGGGTTCCACAATCAAGCCTCAATCATGTTCCCAGGCCACAGGGTTCCACAATCAAACCTCAGTCATGTTCCAAGGCCACGGGGTTCCAGAATCAAATCTCAGTCATGTTCCTAGGTCAGGGGGTTCCATCATCAAACCTCAGTCATTTTGCCAGGACACAGGTTTCCACCATCAAACCTCAGTCATGTTCCCAGGACACAGGGTTCCACAATCAAATCTCAGCCGTGTTCCCAGGCCACAGTGTTTGAGAATCAAACCTCAGTCATGTTCCCAGGCCACAGGGTTCCACAATCAAATTGATGTCATATTCCCAGGCCACAGGGTTCCAGAACCAAACCGATGTCATGTTCCCAGGACACAATCTTCCAGAATCAAACCTCAGACATGTTCCCGGGTAACAGGGGTCCAAAATCAAACCTCACACATGTTCCCACGACACAAGGTTCCAGAATTAAACCTCAGTCATGTTCCCAGGCCACAGGGCTCCACAACCAAAAAGAGGTCATATTTCCAGGACACAGGGTTCCACAGTCAAGGCTCAGTCATGTTCCCAGGCCACAGGGTTCCAAAATCAAACTTCAGTCATGTTCCCAGGACACAAGCTTCCACCATCAAACCTCAGTCATGTTCTCAGGCCACAGAGTTCCAGAATCAAACCTCAGATATAGTCCCATGACACAAGGTTCCAGAATTAAACCTCAGTCATGTTCCCAGGGCACAGTGTTCCACAACCAAACCGATGTCATGTTCCCAGGTCACAGGGTTCCACAATCAAATTGATGTCATATTCCCAGGCCACAGGGTTCCAGAACCAAACCTATGTCATGTTCCCAGGCCACAAGCTTCCAGAATCAAACCTCAGACATGTTCCCAGGTAACTGGGTTCCAGAATCAAACCTCAGACATGTTCCCACGATACAAGGTTCCAGAATCAAACCTCAGTCATGTTCCCAGGCCACAGAATTCCACAATCAAATTGATGTCATATTCCCAGGCCACAGGGTCCCAGAACCAAACCGATGTCATGTTCCCAGGCCACAATCTTCCAGAATCAAACCTCAGACATGTTCCCAGGTAACAGGTTTCCAGAATCAAACCTCAGACATGTTCCCATGACACAAGGTTCCAGAATAAAACCTCAGTCATGTTCCCAGGGCACAGGGTTACACAACCAAACCAATGTCATATTTCCAGACCACAGGGTTCCACATTCAAGGTTCAGTCATGTTTCCAGGCCACAGGGTTCCAAAATCAAATCTCAGTTATATTCCCAGGACACAAGGTTCCACCATCAAACCTCAGTCATCTTCCCAGGTCACAGGGTTCCAGAATCAAGCCTCAGTCATTTTCCCAGCGCAGAGGGTTCCACAAACAAATCTCAGCCGTGTTCTCAGGCCACAGGGTTTGAGAATCAAACCTCAGTAATGTTCCCAGGCCACAGGGTTCCACAATCAAATTGATGTCATATTCCCAGGCCACAGGGTTCCAGAACCAAACAGATGTCATGTTCCCAGGCCACAAGCTTCCAGAATCAAACCTCAGACATGTTCCCAGGTAACAGGGTTCCAGAATCAAACCTCAGACGTGTTCCCACGACTCAAGTTTCCAGAATTAAACCTCAGTCATGTTCCCAGGCCACAGGATTCCAGAATCAAACCTCCGTCATGTTCCCAGGATACAGCGTTCCACAATCAAATTGATGTCATATTCCCAGGCCACAGGGTTCCAGAACCAAAACGATGTCATGTTCCCAGGCCACAAGCTTCCAGAATCATACCTCAGACATGTTCCCACGACACAAGGTTGCAGAATTAAACCTCAGTCATGTTCCCAGGGCAGAGGGTTCCACAACCAAACCGATGTCATGTTCCCAGGCCACAGGGTTACACAATCAAATTGATGTCATATTCCCAGGCCACAGGGTGCCAGAACCAACCCGATGTCATGTTCTCAGGCCACAAGCTTCCAGAATCAAACCTCAGACATGTTCCCAGGTAACAGGGTTCCAGAATCAAACCTCAGACATGTTCCCACGACACAAGTTTCCAGAATTAAACCTCAGTCATGTTCCCAGGGCACAGGGTTCCACAACCAAACAGATGTCATGTTCCCAGGCCACAGGGTTCCACAATCAAATTGATGTCATATTCTGAGGCCACAGGGTTCCAGAACCAAACCGATGTCATGTTCCCAGGCCACAATCTTCCAGAATCAAACCTCAGACATGTTCCCAGGTAACAGGTTTCCAGAATCAAACCTCAGACATGTTCCCACAACACAAGGTTCCAGAATTAAACCTCAGTCATGTTCCCAGGACACAAGGTTCCACCATCAAACCTCAGTCATGTTCCCAGGACACAGGGTTCCAGAATCAAACCTCAGTCATGTTCCCAGGCCAGAGGGTTCCGGAATCAAACCTCAGTTATGTTCCCAGGCCACAGTATTCCACAATCAAACCGTTGTTATGTTCCCAGGCCACAGGGTTCCAGAATCAAACCTCAGTAATGGTCCGAGGCCACAGGGTTCTAGAATCAAACCTCAGTAATGTTGCCAGGCCACAAGGTTCCAAATTAAACCTCAGACATGTTCCCAGGCCACAGGGTTCAACAATCAAACCTCAGTCATGATCCCAGGACAGAGGGTTCCACAATGAAATCTTAGTCATGTTCCCAGGGCACAGGGTTTCAAAATCAAACCTCAGTCATGTTCCTGGACAGAAGGTTCCACCATCAAACCTCATTCATGTTCTCAGGCAACAGAATTCCAGAATCAAACCTCAGTCATGATCCCAGGCCAGAGGGTTTCACAATCAAACCTCAGTCATGTTCCCAGGCCACAGGATTCCACAATCAAACCGTTGTTATGTTCCCAGTCCACAGGGTTCCAGAATCAAAACTCAGTCATGTTCCCAGGCCACAGAATTCCACAATCAAATTGATGTCATATTCCCAGGCCACAAGGTTCCAGCACCAAACCGATGTCATGTTCCCAGGCCACAAGCTTCCAGAATCAAACCTCAGACATGTTCCCAGGTAACAGGGTTCCAGAATCAAACCTCAGATATGTTCCCACCACACAAGGTTCCAGAATTAAACCTCAGTCATGTTCCCAGGGCACAGGGTTCCACAACCAAACCGATGTCATATTCCCAGGCCACAGGTTCCACAGTCAAGGCTCAGTCATGTTCCCAGGGCACAGGGTTCCACAATCAAACCTCAGTCATATTCCCAGGCCAGAGGGTTCCAGAATCAAACCTCAGTCATATACCCAGGCCACAGGATTTCACAATCAAACCATTGTTATGTTCCCAGGCCACAGGGTTCCACAATCAAATTGATGTCATATTCCCAGGCCACAGTGTTCCAGAATCAAACCTCAGTCATGATCCCGGGACAGAGGGTTTCACAATCAAACCTCAGTCATATTCCCAGGCCAGAGGGTTCCAGAATTAAACCTCAGACATGTTCCCAGGTAACAGGGTTCAAGCATCAAACCTCAGACATGTTCCCACGATACAAGGTTCCAGAATCAAACCTCAGTCATGTTCCCAGGCCACAGAGTTCCAGAATCAAACCTCAGATATAGTCCCATGACACAAGGTTCCAGAATTAAACCTCAGTCATGTTCCCAGGGCACAGCGTTCCACAACCAAACCGATGTCATGTTCCCAGGTCACAGGGTTCCACAATCAAATTGATGTCATATTCCCAGGCCACAGGGTTCCAGAACCAAACCGATGTCATGTTCCCAGGCCACAAGCTTCCAAAATCAAACCTCAGACATGTTCCCAGGTAACAGGGTTCCAGAATCAAACCTCAGACATGTTCCCACGTCACAAGGTTCCAGAATTAAACCTCAGTCATGTTCCCAGGCCACAGGATTCCAGAATCAAATCTCCGTCATGTTCCCAGGATACAGCGTTCCACAATCAAATTGATGTCATATTCCCAGGCCACAGGGTTCCAGAACCAAACCGATGTCATGTTCCCAGGTAACAAGCTTCCAGAATCAAACCTCAGACATGTTCCCAGGTACCAGTGTTCCAGAATCAAACCTCAGTCATATTCCCAGGCCACAGGGTTCCAGAATCAAGCCTCAGTCATTTTCCCAGGCCAGAGGGTTCCAAAGTAAAAGCTCAGTCATGTTCCCAGGCAAAAGGGTTCCAAAAACAAACCTTAGTCATGTTCCCACATCTCAGGATTCTAGAATCAAACCTCACGAATATTTCCAGGCCATAGGCTTCCAGAATCAAACCTCAGTAATGTTCCCAGGCCACAGGGTTCCAGAATCAAACCTCAGACATGTTCCCAGGCCACTGGGTTCCAGAATCAAACCTCAGTCATGTTCCCAGGCCACAGGGTTCCAGAATCAAACCTCAGTCATATTCCCAGGCCACAGGATTCCACAATTAAACCATTGTTATGTTCCCAGGCAACAGGGTTCCAGAATAAAATTGATGTCATATTCCCAGGCCATAGGTTTCCGGAATCAAACCGATGTCATGTGTCCGGGCCACAAGTTTCCAGAATCAAACCTCAGACATGTTCCCAGGTAACAGGGTTCCAGAATCAAACCTCAGACATGTTCCAACGATACAAGGTTCCAGAATCAAACCTCAGTCATGTTCCCAGGCCACAGGATTCCAGAATGAAACCTCCGTCATGTTCCCAGGATACAGCGTTCCACAATCAAATTGATGTCATATTCCCAGGCCACAGGGTGCCAGAACCAACCCGATGTCATGTTCTCAGGCCACAAGCTTCCAGAATCAAACCTCAGACATGTTCCCAGGTAACAGGGTTCCAGAATCAAACCTCAGACATGTTCCCACGACACAAGTTTCCAGAATTAAACCTCAGTCATGTTCCCAGGGCACAGGGTTCCACAACCAAACAGATGTCATGTTCCCAGGCCACAGGGTTCCACAATCAAATTGATGTCATATTCTGAGGCCACAGGGTTCCAGAACCAAACCGATGTCATGTTCCCAGGCCACAATCTTCCAGAATCAAACCTCAGACATGTTCCCAGGTAACAGGTTTCCAGAATCAAACCTCAGACATGTTCCCACAACACAAGGTTCCAGAATTAAACCTCAGTCATGTTCCCAGGACACAAGGTTCCACCATCAAACCTCAGTCATGTTCCCAGGACACAGGGTTCCAGAATCAAACCTCAGTCATGTTCCCAGGCCAGAGGGTTCCGGAATCAAACCTCAGTTATGTTCCCAGGCCACAGTATTCCACAATCAAACCGTTGTTATGTTCCCAGGCCACAGGGTTCCAGAATCAAACCTCAGTAATGGTCCGAGGCCACAGGGTTCTAGAATCAAACCTCAGTAATGTTGCCAGGCCACAAGGTTCCAAATTAAACCTCAGACATGTTCCCAGGCCACAGGGTTCAACAATCAAACCTCAGTCATGATCCCAGGACAGAGGGTTCCACAATGAAATCTTAGTCATGTTCCCAGGGCACAGGGTTTCAAAATCAAACCTCAGTCATGTTCCTGGACAGAAGGTTCCACCATCAAACCTCATTCATGTTCTCAGGCAACAGAATTCCAGAATCAAACCTCAGTCATGATCCCAGGCCAGAGGGTTTCACAATCAAACCTCAGTCATGTTCCCAGGCCACAGGATTCCACAATCAAACCGTTGTTATGTTCCCAGTCCACAGGGTTCCAGAATCAAAACTCAGTCATGTTCCCAGGCCACAGAATTCCACAATCAAATTGATGTCATATTCCCAGGCCACAAGGTTCCAGCACCAAACCGATGTCATGTTCCCAGGCCACAAGCTTCCAGAATCAAACCTCAGACATGTTCCCAGGTAACAGGGTTCCAGAATCAAACCTCAGATATGTTCCCACCACACAAGGTTCCAGAATTAAACCTCAGTCATGTTCCCAGGGCACAGGGTTCCACAACCAAACCGATGTCATATTCCCAGGCCACAGGTTCCACAGTCAAGGCTCAGTCATGTTCCCAGGGCACAGGGTTCCACAATCAAACCTCAGTCATATTCCCAGGCCAGAGGGTTCCAGAATCAAACCTCAGTCATATACCCAGGCCACAGGATTTCACAATCAAACCATTGTTATGTTCCCAGGCCACAGGGTTCCACAATCAAATTGATGTCATATTCCCAGGCCACAGTGTTCCAGAATCAAACCTCAGTCATGATCCCGGGACAGAGGGTTTCACAATCAAACCTCAGTCATATTCCCAGGCCAGAGGGTTCCAGAATTAAACCTCAGACATGTTCCCAGGTAACAGGGTTCAAGCATCAAACCTCAGACATGTTCCCACGATACAAGGTTCCAGAATCAAACCTCAGTCATGTTCCCAGGCCACAGAGTTCCAGAATCAAACCTCAGATATAGTCCCATGACACAAGGTTCCAGAATTAAACCTCAGTCATGTTCCCAGGGCACAGCGTTCCACAACCAAACCGATGTCATGTTCCCAGGTCACAGGGTTCCACAATCAAATTGATGTCATATTCCCAGGCCACAGGGTTCCAGAACCAAACCGATGTCATGTTCCCAGGCCACAAGCTTCCAAAATCAAACCTCAGACATGTTCCCAGGTAACAGGGTTCCAGAATCAAACCTCAGACATGTTCCCACGTCACAAGGTTCCAGAATTAAACCTCAGTCATGTTCCCAGGCCACAGGATTCCAGAATCAAATCTCCGTCATGTTCCCAGGATACAGCGTTCCACAATCAAATTGATGTCATATTCCCAGGCCACAGGGTTCCAGAACCAAACCGATGTCATGTTCCCAGGTAACAAGCTTCCAGAATCAAACCTCAGACATGTTCCCAGGTACCAGTGTTCCAGAATCAAACCTCAGTCATATTCCCAGGCCACAGGGTTCCAGAATCAAGCCTCAGTCATTTTCCCAGGCCAGAGGGTTCCAAAGTAAAAGCTCAGTCATGTTCCCAGGCAAAAGGGTTCCAAAAACAAACCTTAGTCATGTTCCCACATCTCAGGATTCTAGAATCAAACCTCACGAATATTTCCAGGCCATAGGCTTCCAGAATCAAACCTCAGTAATGTTCCCAGGCCACAGGGTTCCAGAATCAAACCTCAGACATGTTCCCAGGCCACTGGGTTCCAGAATCAAACCTCAGTCATGTTCCCAGGCCACAGGGTTCCAGAATCAAACCTCAGTCATATTCCCAGGCCACAGGATTCCACAATTAAACCATTGTTATGTTCCCAGGCAACAGGGTTCCAGAATAAAATTGATGTCATATTCCCAGGCCATAGGTTTCCGGAATCAAACCGATGTCATGTGTCCGGGCCACAAGTTTCCAGAATCAAACCTCAGACATGTTCCCAGGTAACAGGGTTCCAGAATCAAACCTCAGACATGTTCCAACGATACAAGGTTCCAGAATCAAACCTCAGTCATGTTCCCAGGCCACAGGATTCCAGAATGAAACCTCCGTCATGTTCCCAGGATACAGCGTTCCACAATCAAATTGATGTCATATTCCCAGGCCACAGGGCTCCAGAACCAAACCGATGTGATGTTCCCAGGCCACAAGCTTCCAGAATTAAACCTCAGACATGTTCCTAGGTAACAGGGTTCCAGAATCAAACCTCAGACATGTTCCCACGACACAAGTTTCCAGAATTAAACCTTAGTCATGTTCCCAGGGCACAGGGTTCCACAACCAAACCGATGTCATGTTCCCAGGCCACAGGGTTCCACAATCAAATTGATGTTATCTTCCCAGGCCACTGGGTTCCAGAACCACACCGATGTCATGTTCCCAGGCCACAAGTTTCCAGAATCAAACCTCAGACATGTTCCAGGTAACAGGTTTCCAGAATCAAACCTCAGACATGTTCCCACGACACAAGGTTCCAGAATTAAACCTCAGTCATGTTCCCAGGGCAAAGGGTTCTACAACCAAACCGATGTCATATTCCCAGGCCACAGGATTCCACAGTCAAGGCTCAGTCACGTTCCCAGGGCACAGGGTTCTACAACCAAACCGATGTCATATTCCCCGGCCACAAGTTTCCAGAATCAAACTTCAGACAGGTTCCCAGGTAACAGGGTTCCAGAATCAAACCTCCGTCATGTTCCCAGGGCACAGGATTCCAGAATCAAACCTCCGTCAAGTTCCCAGGATACAGCGTTCCACAATAAAATTGATGTCATATTCCCAGGCCACAGGGTTCCAGAACCAAAACGATGTCATGTTCTCAGGCCACAACCTTCCAGAATCAAACCTCAGACATGCTCCCAGGTAACAGGGTTCTAGAATCAAACCTCAGACATGTTCCCACGACACAAGGTTCCAGAATTAAACCTCAGTCATGTTCCCAGGGCACAGGGATCCACAATCAAACCAATGTCATGTTCCCAGGCCACAGGGTTCCACAATCAAATTGATGTCATATTCCCAGGCCACAGGGTTCCAGAACCTAACCGATGTCATGTTCTCAGGCCACAAGCTTCCAGAATCAAACCTCAGACATGTTCCCAGGTAACAGGGTTCCAGAATCAAACCTCAGATAGTTCCCACCACACAAGTTTCCAGAATTAAACCTCAGTCATGTTCCCAGGGCACAGGGTTCCACAACCAAACCGATGTCATATTCCCAGGCCACAGGATTCCACAGTCAAGGCTCAGTCATGTTCCCAGGCCACAGGATTCAACAACCAAACCGATGTCATGTGCCCAGGACACGTGGTTCGACAATAAAAGCTCAGTCATATTCCCAGGCCACAGGGTTCCAGAATCAAACCTCAGTCATGTTCCAGGCCACAGGGTTCCACAATCAAACCTCAGTCATGTTCCCAGGACACAGGGATCCACAATCAAGCCTCAGCAATGTTCCCAGGACACTGGGTTCCACAATGAAACCTAAGTCATGTTCCCAGGACACAGGGTTCCACAATCAAACCTCAGTCATACTCCCAGGCCACAGGGTTCCACAATCAAATCTTAGTCATGTTCCAAGGGCATAGGGTTTCAAAATCAAACCTCAGTCATGTTCCCAGGACACAAGGTTACACCATCAAACCTCAGTCATGTTCCCAGGCCACAGGGTTCCAGAATCAAACCTCAGTCATGTTCCCAGGCCACAGGGTTCCACAATTAAATTGATGTCATATTCCCAGGACACAGGTTTCCGGAATCAAACCGATGTCATGTTCCCGGGCCCCAAGTTTCCAGAATCAAACTTCAGACATGTTCCCAGGTAACAGGGTTCCAGAATCAAACCTCCGTCATGTTCCCAGGGCACAGGATTCCAGAATCAAACCTCCGTCAAGTTCCCAGGATACAGCGTTCCACAATAAAATTGATGTCATATTCCCAGTACACAGGGTTCCAGAACCAAAACGATGTCATGTTCTCAGGCCACAAGCTTCCAGAATCAAACCTCAGACATGCTCCCAGGTAACAGGGTTCCAGAATCAAACCTCAGACATGTTCCCAGGTAACAGGGCTCCAGAATCAAACCTCAGACATGTTCCCAGGTAACAGGGTTCCAGAATCAAACCTCAGTCATTTTCCCAGGCCACAGGATTCCAGAATCAAACCTCCGTCATGTTCCCAGGATACAGCGTTCCACAATCAAATTGATGTCATATTCTCAGGCCACAGGGTTCCAGAACCAAACCGATGTCATGTTCCCAGGCCACAAGCTTCCAGAATCAAACCTCAGACACGTTCCCAGGTAACAGGGTTCCAGAATCAAACCTCAGACATGTTCCCAGGTAACAGGTTTCCAGAATCAAACCTGAGACATGTTCCCACGATACAAGGTTCCAGAATCAAACCTCAGTCATGTTCGCAGGCCACAGGATTCCAGAATCAAACCTCCGTCATGTTCCTAGGATACAGCGTTCCACAGTCAAATTGATGTCATATTCCCAGACCACAGGGTTCTAGAACCAAATCGATGTCATGTTCCCAGGCCACAAGCTTCCAGAATCAAACCTCAGACATGTTCCCAGGTAACAGGGTTCCAGAATCAAACCTCAGACATGTTCCCACGTCACAAGGTTCCAGAATTAAACCTCAGTCATGTTCCCAGGCCACAGGATTCCAGAATCAAACCTCCGTCATGTCCCCAGGGTACAGCGTTCCACATTCAAATTGATGTCATATTCCCAGGCCACAGGGTTCCAGAATCAAGCCTCAGTCATTTTCCCAGGCCAGAGGGTTCCAAAGTAAAAGCTCAGTCATGTTCCCAGGCAAAAGGGTTCCAAAAACAAACCTTAGTCATGTTCGCACACCACAGGGTTCTAGAATCAAATCTCACGAATATTTCCAGCCCATAGGCTTCCAGAATCAAACCTCAGTAATGTTCCCAGGCCACAGGGTTCCAGAATCAAACCTCAGACATGTTCCCAGGCCACTGGGTTCCAGAATCAAACCTCAGTCATGTTCCCAGGCCACAGGGTTCCAGAATCAAACCTCAGTCATATTCCCAGGCCACAGGATTCCACAATTAAACCATTGTTATGTTCCCAGGCAATAGGGTTCCAGAATAAAATTGATGTCATATTCCCAGGCCATAGGTTTCCGGAATCAAACCGATGTCATGTGTCCGGGCCACAAGTTTCCAGAATCAAACCTCAGACATGTTCCCAGGTAACAGGGTTCCAGAATCAAACCTCAGACATGTTCCAACGATACAAGGTTCCAGAATCAAACCTCAGTCATGTTCCCAGGCCACAGAATTCCAGAATGAAACCTCCGTCATGTTCCCAGGATACAGCGTTCCACAATCAAATTGATGTCATATTCCCAGGCCACAGGGCTCCAGAACCAAACCGATGTGATGTTCCCAGGCCACAAGCTTCCAGAATTAAACCTCAGACATGTTCCTAGGTAACAGGGTTCCAGAATCAAACCTCAGACATGTTCCCACGACACAAGTTTCCAGAATTAAACCTTAGTCATGTTCCCAGGGCACAGGGTTCCACAACCAAACCGATGTCATGTTCCCAGGCCACAGGGTTCCACAATCAAATTGATGTTATCTTCCCAGGCCACTGGGTTCCAGAACCACACCGATGTCATGTTCCCAGGCCACAAGTTTCCAGAATCAAACCTCAGACATGTTCCAGGTAACAGGTTTCCAGAATCAAACCTCAGACATGTTCCCACGACACAAGGTTCCAGAATTAAACCTCAGTCATGTTCCCAGGGCAAAGGGTTCTACAACCAAACCGATGTCATATTCCCAGGCCACAGGATTCCACAGTCAAGGCTCAGTCACGTTCCCAGGGCACAGGGTTCTACAACCAAACCGATGTCATGTTCCCAGGCCACAGGGTTCCACAATCAAATTGATGTTATCTTCCCAGGCCACTGGGTTCCAGAACCACACCGATGTCATGTTCCCAGGCCACAAGTTTCCAGAATCAAACCTCAGACATGTTCCAGGTAACAGGTTTCCAGAATCAAACCTCAGACATGTTCCCACGACACAAGGTTCCAGAATTAAACCTCAGTCATGTTCCCAGGGCAAAGGGTTCTACAACCAAACCGATGTCATATTCCCAGGCCACAGGATTCCACAGTCAAGGCTCAGTCACGTTCCCAGGGCACAGGGTTCTACAACCAAACCGATGTCATATTCCCCGGCCACAAGTTTCCAGAATCAAACTTCAGACATGTTCCCAGGTAACAGGGTTCCAGAATCAAACCTCCGTCATGTTCCCAGGGCAAAGGATTCCAGAATCAAACCTCCGTCAAGTTCCCAGGATACAGCGTTCCACAATAAAATTGATGTCATATTGCCAGGCCACAGGGTTCCAGAACCAAAACGATGTCATGTTCTCAGGCCACAACCTTCCAGAATCAAACCTCAGACATGCTCCCAGGTAACAGGGTTCTAGAATCAAACCTCAGACATGTTCCCACGACACAAGGTTCCAGAATTAAACCTCAGTCATGTTCCCAGGGCACAGGGTTCCACAATCAAACCAATGTCATGTTCCCAGGCCACAGGGTTCCACAATCAAATTGATGTCATATTCCCAGGCCACAGGGTTCCAGAACCTAACTGATGTCATGTTCTCAGGCCACAAGCTTCCAGAATCAAACCTCAGACATGTTCCCAGGTAACAGGGTTCCAGAATCAAACCTCAGATATGTTCCCACCACACAAGGTTCCAGAATTAAACCTCAGTCATGTTCCCAGGGCACAGGGTTCCACAACCAAACCGATGTCATATTCCCAGGCCACAGGTTCCACAGTCAAGGCTCAGTCATGTTCCCAGGCCACACGGTTCCAGAATCAAACCACAGTCATGATCCCGGGACAAAGTGTTACACAATCAAACCTCAGTCATATTCCCAGGCCGGAGGGTTCCAGAATCAAACCTCAGTCATATTCCCAGGCCAAAGGATTCCACAATCAAACCATTGTTATGTTCCCAGGCCACAGGTTTCCACAATCAAATTGATGTCATATTCCCAGGCTACAGGGTTCCAGAACCAAACCGATGTCATGTTCCCAGGCCACAAGCTTCCAGAATCAAACCTCAGTAAGGTTCCCAGGTAACAGGGTTCCAGAATCAAACCTCAGACATGTTCCCAGGTAACAGGGTTCCAGAATCAAACCTCAGACATGTTCCCAGGTAACAGGGTTCCAGAATCAAACCTCAGACATGTTCCCACGATACAAGGTTCCAGAATCAAACCTCAGTCATGTTCCCAGGCCACAGGATTCCAGAATCAAACCTCCGTCATGTTCCCAGGATACAGCGTTCCACAATTAAATTGATGTTATATTCCCAGGCCACAGGGTTCCAGAACCAAACCGATGTCATGTTCCCAGGCCACAAGCTTCCAGAATCAAACCTCACACATGTTCCCAGGTAACAGGGTTCCAGAATCAAACCTCAGTCATGTTCCCAGGCCACAGGATTCCATAATCAAACCGTTGTTATGTTCCCAGGCCACAGGGATCCAGAATTAAACCTCAGTCATATTCCCAGGGCAAAGGGTTCTACAACCAAACCGATGTCATATTCCCAGGCCACAGGATTCCACAGTCAAGGCTCAGTCATGTTCCCAGGCCACAGGATTCAACAACCAAACAGATGTCATGTGCCCAGGACACAGGGTTCGACAATAAAAGCTCAGTCATATTCCCAGGCCACAGGGTTCCAGAATCAAACCTCAGTCATGTTCCAGGCCACAGGGTTCCACAATCAAACCTCAGTCATGTTCCCAGGACACAGGGATCCACAATCAAGCCTCAGCAAAGTTCCCAGGACACTGGGTTCCACAATGAAACCTAAGTCATGTTCCCAGGACACAGGGTTCAACAATCAAACCTCAGTCATACTCCCAGGCCACAGGGTTCCACAATCAAATCTTAGTCATGTTCCAAGGGCATAGGGTTTCAAAATCAAACCTCAGTCATGTTCCCAGGACAAAAGGTTCCACCATCAAACCTCAGTCATGTTCCCAGGCCACAGGGTTCCAGAATCAAACCTCAGTCATGTTCCCAGGCCACAGGGTTCCACAATTAAATTGATGTCATATTCCCAGGACACAGGTTTCCGGAATCAAACCGATGTCATGTTCCCGGGCCCCAAGTTTCCAGAATCAAACTTCAGACATGTTCCCAGGTAACAGGGTTCCAGAATCAAACCTCCGTCATGTTCCCAGGGCACAGGATTCCAGAATCAAACCTCCGTCAAGTTCCCAGGATACAGCGTTCCACAATAAAATTGATGTCATATTCCCAGTCCACAGGGTTCCAGAACCAAAACGATGTCATGTTCTCAGGCCACAAGCTTCCAGAATCAAACCTCAGACATGCTCCCAGGTAACAGGGTTCTAGAATCAAACCTCAGACATGTTCCCACGACACAAGGTTCCAGAATTAAACCTCAGTCATGTTCCCAGGGCACAGGGTTCCACAACCAAACCGATGTCATGTTCCCAGGCCACAGGGTTCCACAATCAAATTGATGTCATATTCCCAGGCCACAGGGTTCCAGAACCTAACCGATGTCATGTTCTCAGGCCACAAGCTTCCAGAATCAAACCTCAGACATGTTCCCAGGTAACAGGGTTCCAGAATCAAACCTCAGAAATGTTCCCACCACACAAGGTTCCAGAATTAAACCTCAGTCATGTTCCCAGGGCACAGGGTTCCACAACCAAACCGATGTCATATTCCCAGGCCACAGGTTCCACAGTCAAGGCTCAGTCATATTCCCAGGCCACAGGATTCCAGAATCAAACCTCCGTCATGTTCCCAGGATACAGCGTTCCACAATCAAATTGATGTCATATTCCCAGGCCACAGGGTTCCAGAACCAAACCGATGTCATGTTCCCAGGCCACAAGCTTCCAGAATCAAACCTCAGACATGTTCCCAGGTAACAGGGTTCCAGAATCAAACCTCAGACATGTTCCCAGGTAACAGGGCTCCAGAATCAAACCTCAGACATGTTCCCAGGTAACAGGGTTCCAGAATCAAACCTCAGTCATTTTCCCAGGCCACAGGATTCCAGAATCAAACCTCCGTCATGTTCCCAGGATACAGCGTTCCACAATCAAATTGATGTCATATTCCCAGGCCACAGGGTTCCAGAACCAAACCGATGTCATGTTCCCAGGCCACAAGCTTCCAGAATCAAACCTCAGACACGTTCCCAGGTAACAGGGTTCCAGAATCAAACCTCAGACATGTTCCCAGGTAACAGGTTTCCAGAATCAAACCTGAGACATGTTCCCACGATACAAGGTTCCAGAATCAAACCTCAGTCATGTTCGCAGGATACAGCGTTCCACAATCAAATTGATGTCATATTCCCAGGCCACAGGGTTCTAGAACCAAATCGATGTCATGTTCCCAGGCCACAAGCTTCCAGAATCAAACCTCAGACATGTTCCCAGGTAACAGGGTTCCAGAATCAAACCTCAGACATGTTCCCACGTCACAAGGTTCCAGAATTAAACCTCAGTCATGTTCCCAGGCCACAGGATTCCAGAATCAAACCTCCGTCATGTCCCCAGGGTACAGCGTTCCACATTCAAATTGATGTCATATTCCCAGGCCACAGTGATCCAGAACCAAAGCGATGTCATGTTCCCAGGTAACAACCTTCCAGAATCAAACCTCAGACATGTTCCCAGGTACCAGGGTTCCAGAATCAAACCTCAGTCATATTCCCAGGCCACAGGGTTCCAGAATCAAGCCTCAGTCATTTTCCCAGGCCAGAGGGTTCCAAAGTAAAAGCTCAGTCATGTTCCCAGGCAAAAGGGTTCCAAAAACAAACCTTAGTCATGTTCCCACACCACAGGGTTCTAGAATCAAACCTCACGAATATTTCCAGGCCATAGGCTTCCACAATCAAACCTCAGACATGTTCCCAGGTAACAGGGTTCCAGAATCAAACTTCAGACATGTTCCCAGGCCACTGGGTTCCAGAATCAAACCTCAGTCATGTTCCCAGGCCACAGGGTTCCAGAATCAAACCTCAGTCATATTCCCAGGCCACAGGATTCCACAATTAAACCATTGTTATGTTCCCAGGCAACAGGGTTCCAGAATAAAATTGATGTAATATTCCCAGGCCATAGGTTTCCGGAATCAAACCGATGTCATGTGTCCGGGCCACAAGTTTCCAGAATCAAACCTCAGACATGTTCCCAGGTAACAGGGTTCCAGAATCAAACCTCAGACATGTTCCAACGATACAAGGTTCCAGAATCAAACCTCAGTCATGTTCCCAGGCCACAGGATTCCAGAATGAAACCTCCGTCATGTTCCCAGAATACAGCGTTCCACAATCAAATTGATGTCATATTCCCAGGCCACAGGGTTCCAGAACCAAACCGATGTGATGTTCCCAGGCCACAAGCTTCCAGAATTAAACCTCAGACATGTTCCTAGGTAACAGGGTTCCAGAATCAAACCTCAGACATGTTCCCACGACACAAGTTTCCAGAATTAAACCTTAGTCATGTTCCCAGGGCACAGGGTTCCACAACCAAACCGATGTCATGTTCCCAGGCCACAGGGTTCCACAATCAAATTGATGTTATCTTCCCAGGCCACTGGGTTCCAGAACCACACCGATGTCATGTTCCCAGGCCACAAGTTTCCAGAATCAAACCTCAGACATGTTCCAGGTAACAGGTTTCCAGAATCAAACCTCAGACATGTTCCCACGACACAAGGTTCCAGAATTAAACCTCAGTCATGTTCCCAGGGCAAAGGGTTCTACAAACAAACCGATGTCATATTCCCAGGCCACAGCATTCCACAGTCAAGGCTCAGTCACGTTCCCAGGGCACAGGGTTCTACAACCAAACCGATGTCATATTCCCAGGCCACAAGTTTCCAGAATCAAACTTCAGACATGTTCCCAGATAACAGGGTTCCAGAATCAAACCTCCGTCATGTTCCCAGGGCACAGGATTCCAGAATCAAACCTCCGTCAAGTTCCCAGGATACAGCGTTCCACAATAAAATTGATGTCATATTCCCAGGCCACAGGGTTCCAGAACCAAAACGATGTCATGTTCTCAGGCCACAACCTTCCAGAATCAAACCTCAGACATGCTCCCAGGTAACAGGGTTCTAGAATCAAACCTCAGTCATATTCCCAGGCCACAGGATTCCACAATCAAACCATTGTTATGTTCCCAGGCCACAGGTTTCCACAATCAAATTGATGTCATATTCCCAGGCTACAGGGTTCCAGAACCAAACCGATGTCATGTTCCCAGGCCACAAGCTTCCAGAATCAAACCTCAGTAAGGTTCCCAGGTAACAGGGTTCCAGAATCAAACCTCAGACATGTTCCCAGGTAACAGGGTTCCAGAATCAAACCTCAGACATGTTCCCAGGTAACAGGGTTCCAGAATCAAACCTCAGACATGTTCCCACGATACAAGGTTCCAGAATCAAACCTCAGTCATGTTCCCAGGCCACAGGATTCCAGAATCAAACCTCCGTCATGTTCCCAGGATACAGCATTCCACAATCAAATTGATGTCATATTCCCAGGCCACAGGGTTCCAGAACCAAACCGATGTCATGTTCCCAGGCCACAAGCTTCCAGAATCAAACCTCAGACATGTTCCCAGGTAACAGGGTTCCACAATGAAACCTCAGACATGTTCCCAGGTAACAAGGTTCCAGAATCAAACCTTAGACATGTTCCCACGATACAAGGTTCCAGAATCAAACCTCAGTCATGTTCCCAGGCCACAGGATTCCAGAATCAAACCTCCGTCATGTTCCCAGGATACAGCGTTCCACAATTAAATTGATGTTATATTCCCAGGCCACAGGGTTCCAGAACCAAACCGATGTCATGTTCCCAGGCCACAAGCTTCCAGAATCAAACCTCACACATGTTCCCAGGTAACAGGGTTCCAGAATCAAACCTCAGTCATGTTCCCAGGCCACAGGATTCCATAATCAAACCGTTGTTATGTTCCCAGGCCACAGGGATCCAGAATTAAACCTCAGTCATATTCCCAGGGCAAAGGGTTCTACAACCAAACCGATGTCATATTCCCAGGCCACAGGATTCCACAGTCAAGGCTCAGTCATGTTCCCAGGCCACAGGATTCAACAACCAAACCGATGTCATGTGCCCAGGACACAGGGTTCGACAATAAAAGCTCAGTCATATTCCCAGGCCACAGGGTTCCAGAATCAAACCTCAGTCATGTTCCAGGCCACAGGGTTCCACAATCAAACCTCAGTCATGTTCCCAGGACACAGGGATCCACAATCAAGCCTCAGCAATGTTCCCAGGACACTGGGTTCCACAATGAAACCTAAGTCATGTTCCCAGGACACAGGGTTCCACAATCAAACCTCAGTCATACTCCCAGGCCACAGGGTTCCACAATCAAATCTTAGTCATGTTCAAACGGCATAGGGTTTCAAAATCAAACCTCAGTCATGTTCCCAGGACACAAGGTTCCACCATCAAACCTCAGTCATGTTCCCAGGCCACAGGGTTCCAGAATCAAACCTCAGTCATGTTCCCAGGCCACAGGGTTCCACAATTAAATTGATGTCATATTCCCAGGACACAGGTTTCCGGAATCAAACCGATGTCATGTTCCCGGGCCCCAAGTTTCCAGAATCAAACTTCAGACATGTTCCCAGGTAACAGGGTTCCAGAATCAAACCTCCGTCATGTTCCCAGGGCACAGGATTCCAGAATCAAACCTCCGTCAAGTTCCCAGGATACAGCGTTCAACAATAAAATTGATGTCATATTCCCAGTACACAGGGTTCCAGAACCAAAACGATGTCATGTTCTCAGGCCACAAGCTTCCAGAATCAAACCTCAGACATGCTCCCAGGTAACAGGGTTCTAGAATCAAACCTCAGACATGTTCCCACGACACAAGGTTCCAGAATTAAACCTCAGTCATGTTCCCAGGGCACAGGGTTCCACAACCAAACCGATGTCATATTCCCAGGCCACAGGTTCCACAGTCAAGGCTCAGTCATATTCCCAGGCCACAGGATTCCAGAATCAAACCTCCGTCATGTTCCCAGGATACAGCGTTCCACAATCTAATTGATGTCATATTCCCAGGCCACAGGGTTCCAGAACCAAACCGATGTCATGTTCCCAGGTAACAAGCTTCCAGAATCAAACCTCAGTCATATTCCCAGGCCACAGGGTTCCAGAATCAAGCCTCAGTCATTTTCCCAGGCCAGAGGGGTCCAAAGTAAAAGCTCAGTCATGTTCCCAGGCAAAAAGGTTACAAAATCAAACCGTAGTCATGTTCCCACACCACAGGGTTCTAGAATCAAACCTCACTTATGTTTCCAGGCCACAGGCTTCCAGAATCAAACCTCAGTAAGGTTCCCAGGCCACAGGCTTCCAGAATCAAACCTCAGACATGTTCCCAGGCCACTGGGTTCCAGAATCAAACCTCAGTCATGTTCCCAGGCCACAGGGTTTCAGAATCAAACCTCAGTCATGTTCCCAGGCCACAGGATTCCACAATTAAACCATTGTTATGTTCCCAGGCCACAGGGTTCCAGAATAAAATTGATGTCATATTCCCAGGCCATAGGTTTCCGGAATCAAACCGATGTCATGTGTCCGGGCCACAAGTTTTCAGAATCAAACCTCAGATATGTTCCCAGGCCACAGGGTTCCAGAATCAAGCCTCAGTCATTTTCCCAGGCCAGAGGGTTCCAAAGTAAAAGCTCAGTCATATTCCCAGGCAAAAGGGTTCCAAAATCAAACTTTAGTCATGTTCCCACACCACAGGGTTCTAGAATCAAACCTCACTCATGTTTCCAGGCCACAGGCTTCCAGAATCAAACCTCAGTAAGGTTCCCAGGCCACAAGGTTCCAGAATAAAACCTCAGACATGTTCCCAGGCCACAGGGTTCTAGAACCAAACCGATGTCATGTTCCCAGGCCACAAGCTTCCAGAATCAAACCTCAGACATGTTCCCAGGTAACAGGGTTCCAGAATCAAACCTCAGACACGTTCCCACGTCACAAGGTTCCAGAATTAAACCTCAGTCATGTTCCCAGGCCACAGGATTCCAGAATCAAACCTCCGTCATGTTCCCAGGATACAGCGTTCCACAATCAAATTGATGTCATATTCCCAGGCCACAGGGTTCCAGAACCAAACCGATGTCATGTTCCCAGGCCACAAGCTTCTAGAATCAAACTTCAGACATGTTCCCAGGTAACAGGGTTCCAGAATCAAACCTCAGACATGTTCCCACGTCACAAGGTTCCAGAATAAACCTCAGTCATGTTCCCAGGCCACAGGATTCCAGAATCAAACCTCCGTCATGTTCCCAGGATACAGCGTTCCACAATCAAATTGATGTCATATTCCCAGGCCACAGGGTTCTAGAACCAAATCGATGTCATGTTCCCAGGCCACAAGCTTCCAGAAGCAAACCTCAGACATGTTCCCAGGTAACAGGGTTCCAGAATCAAACCTCAGACACGTTCCCACGTCACAAGGGTCCAGAATTAAACCTCAGTCATGTTCCCAGGCCACAGGATTCCAGAATCAAACCTCCGTCATGTTCCCAGGATACAGCGTTCTACAATCAAATTGACGTCATATTCCCAGGCCACAGGGTTCCAGAACCAAACCGATGTCATGTTCCCAGGCCACAAGCTTCCAGAATCAAACCTCAGACATGTTCCCAGGTAACAGGGTTCCAGAATCAAACCTCAGACATGTTCCCAGGTAACAGGGCTCCAGAATCAAACCTCAGACATGTTCCCAGGTAACAGGGTTCCAGAATCAAACCTCAGTCATGTTCCCAGGCCACAGGATTCCAGAATCAAACCTCCATCATGTTCCCAGGATACAGCGTTCCACAATCAAATTGATGTCATATTCCCAGGCCACAG
This sequence comes from Balaenoptera ricei, assembly GCF_028023285.1. Taxonomy (NCBI): domain Eukaryota; kingdom Metazoa; phylum Chordata; class Mammalia; order Artiodactyla; family Balaenopteridae; genus Balaenoptera; species Balaenoptera ricei. Next base: position 6,810,695 of record NC_082651.1, on the reverse strand, counting down.
GGTTCCAGAACCAAACCGATGTCATGTTCCCAGGCCACAAGCTTCCAGAATCAAACCTCAGACACGTTCCCAGGTAACAGGGTTCCAGAATCAAACCTCAGACATGTTCCCAGGTAACAGGTTTCCAGAATCAAACCTAAGACATGTTCCCACGATACAAGGTTCCAGAATCAAACCTGAGTCATGTTCGCAGGCCACAGGATTCCAGAATCAAACCTCCGTCATGTTCCCAGGATACAGCGTTCCACAATCAAATTGATGTCATATTCCCAGGCCACAGGGTTCTAGAACCAAATCGATGTCATGTTCCCAGGCCACAAGCTTCCAGAAGCAAACCTCAGACATGTTCCCAGGTAACAGGGTTCCAGAATCAAACCTCAGACATGTTCCCACGTCACAAGGTTCCAGAATTAAACCTCAGTCATGTTCCCAGGCCACAGGATTCCAGAATCAAACCTCCGTCATGTCCCCAGGATACAGCGTTCCACATTCAAATTGATGTCATATTCCCAGGCCACAGGGTTCCAGAACCAAACCGATGTCATGTTCCCAGGTAAGAAGCTTCCAGAATCAAACCTCAGACATGTTCCCAGGTAACAGGGTTCCAGAATCAAACCTCAGTCATATTCCCAGGCCACAGGCTTCCAGAATCAAGCCTCAGTCATTTTCCCAGGCCAGAGGGTTCGAAAGTAAAAGCTCAGTCATGTTCCCAGGCAACAGGGTTCCAAAATCAAACCTTAGTCATGTTCCCACACCACAGGGTTCTAGAATCAAACCTCACTCATGATTCCAGGCCAGAGGCTTCCAGAATCAAACCTCAGTAAGGTTCCCAGGCCACAGGGTTCCAGAATCAAACCTCAGACATGTTCCCAGGCCACTGGGTTCCAGAATCAAACCTCAGTCATGTTCCCAGGCCACAGCGTTCCAGAATCAAACCTCCGTCATGTTCCCAGAATACAGCGTTCCACAATCAAATTGATGTCATATTCCCAGGCCACAGGGCTCCAGAACCAAACCGATGTGATGTTCCCATGCCACAAGATTCCAGAATTAAACCTCAGACATGTTCCTAGGTAACAGGGTTCCAGAATCAAACCTCAGACATGTTCCCAGGTAACAGGGTTCCAGAATCAAACCTCAGACATGTTCCCAGGTAACTGGGTTCCAGAATCAAACCTCAGACATGTTCCCACGTCACAAGGTTCCAGAATTAAACCTCAGTCATGTTCCCAGGCCACAGGATTCCAGAATCAAACCTCCGTCATGTTCCCAGGATACAGCGTTCCACAATCAAATTGATGTCATATTCCCAGGCCACAGTGTTCCAGAACCAAACCGATGTCATGTTCCCAGGTAACAAGCTTCCAGAATCAAACCTCAGACATGTTCCCAGCTAACAGGGTTCCAGAATCAAACCTCAGTCATATTCCCAGGCCACAGGCTTCCAGAATCAAGCCTCAGTCATTTTCCCAGGCCAGAGGGGTCCAAAGTAAAAGCTCAGTCATGTTCCCAGGGAAAAGGGTTCCAAAATCAAACCTTAGTCATGTTCCCACACCACAGGGTTCTAGAATCAAACCTCACTTATGTTTCCAGGCCACAGGCTTCCAGAATCAAACCTCAGTAAGGTTCCCAGGCCACAGGGTTCCAGAATCAAACCTCAGACATGTTCCCAGGCCACTGGGTTCCAGAATCAAACCTCAGTCATGTTCCCAGGCCACAGGGTTCCAGAATCAAACCTCAGTCATGTTCCCAGACCACAGGATTCCACAATTAAACCATTGTTATGTTCCCAGGCCACAGGGTTCCAGAATAAAATTGATGTCATATTCCCAGGCCATAGGTTTCCGGAATCAAACCGATGTCATGTGTCCTGGCCACAAGTTTCCAGAATCAAACCTCAGACATGTTCCCAGGCCACAGGGTTCCAGAATCAAGCCTTAGTCATTTTCCCAGGCCAGAGGGGTCCAAAGTAAAAGCTCAGTCATGTTCCCAGGCAAAAGGGTTCCAAAATCAAACCTTAGTCATGTTCCCACACCACAGGGTTCTAGAATCAAACCTCACTTATGTTTCCAGGCCACAGGCTTCCAGAATCAAACCTCAGTAAGGTTCCCAGGCCACAGGGTTCCAGAATCAAACCTCCGTCATGTTCCCAGGATACAGCGTTCCACAATCAAATTGATGTCATATTCCCAGGCCACAGGGTTCCAGAACCAAACCGATGTCATGTTCCCAGGCCACAAGCTTCCAGAATCAAACCTCAGACAAGTTCCCAGGTAACAGGGTTCCAGAATCAAACCTCAGACATGTTCCCACGTGAAAAGGTTTCAGAATTAAACCTCAGTCATGTTCCCAGGCCACAGGATTCCAGAATCAAACCTCCGTCATGTTCCCAGGATACAGCGTTCCACAATCAAATTGATGTCATATTGCCAGGCCACAGTGTTCCAGAACCAAACCGATGTCATGTTCCCAGGTAACAAGCTTCCAGAATCAAACCTCAGTCATATTCCCAGGCCACAGGGTTCCAGAATCAAGCCTCAGTCATTTTCCCAGGCCAGAGGGGTCCAAAGTAAAAGCTCAGTCATGTTCCCAGGCAAAAGGGTTCCAAAATCAAACCTTAGTCATGTTCCCACACCACAGGGTTCTAGAATCAAACCTCACTCATGTTTCCAGGCCACAGGCTTCCAGAATCAAACCTCAGTAAGGTTCCCAGGCCACAGGGTTCCAGAATCAAACCTCAGACATGTTCCCAGGCCACTGGGTTCCAGAATCAAACCTCAGTCATGTTCCCAGGCCACAGGGTTCCAGAATCAAACCATTGTTATGTTCCCAGGCCACAGGGTTCCAGAATAAAATTGATGTCATATTGCCAGGCCATAGGTTTCCGGAATCAAACCGATGTCATGTGTCCGGGCCGCAAGTTTCCAGAATCAAACCTCAGACATGTTCCCAGGCCACAGGGTTCCAGAATCAAGCCTCAGTCATTTTCCCAGGCCAGAGGGTTCCAAAGGAAAAGCTCAGTCATGTTCCCAGGCAAAAGGGTTCCAAAATCAAACTTTAGTCATGTTCCCACACCACAGGGTTCTAGAATCAAACCTCACTCATGTTTCCAGGCCACAGGCTTCCAGAATCAAACCTCAGTAAGGTTCCCAGGCCACAGGGTTCCAGAATAAAACCTCAGACATGTTCCCAGGCCACAGGGTTCCAGAATCAAAACTCAGTCATGTTCCCAGGCCACAGGGTTCCAGAATCAAACCTCAGACATGTTCCTAGGTAACAGGGTTCCAGAATCAAACCTCAGACACGTTCCCACGTCACAAGGTTCCAGAATTAAACCTCAGTCATGTTCCCAGGCCACAGGATTCCAGAATCAAACCTCCGTCATGTTCCCAGGATACAGCGTTCCACAATCAAATTGATGTCATATTCCCAGGCCACAGGGTTCCAGAACCAAACCGATGTCATGTTCCCAGGCCACAAGCTTCCAGAATCAAACCTCAGACATGTTCCCAGGTAACAGGGTTCCAGAATCAAACCTCAGACATGTTCCCAGGTAACAGGGCTCCAGAATCAAACCTCAGACATGTTCCCAGGTAACAGGGTTCCAGAATCAAACCTCAGTCATGTTCCCAGGCCACAGGATTCCAGAATCAAACCTCCATCATGTTCCCAGGATACAGCGTTCCACAATCAAATTGATGTCATATTCCCAGGCCACAGGGTTCCAGAACCAAACCGATGTCATGTTCCCAGGCCACAAGCTTCCAGAATCAAACCTCAGACACGTTCCCAGGTAACAGGGTTCCAGAATCAAACCATAGACATGTTCCCAGGTAATAGGGTTCCAGAATCAAACCTCAGACATGTTCCTAGGTAACTGGGTTCCAGAATCAAACCTCAGACATGTTCCCACGTCACAAGGTTCCAGAATTAAACCTCAGTCATGTTCCCAGGCCACAGGATTCCAGAATCAAACCTCCGTCATGTTCCCAGGATACAGCGTTCCACAATGAAATTGATGTCATATTCCCAGGCCACAGTGTTCCAGAACCAAACCGATGTCATGTTCCCAGGTAACAAGCTTCCAGAATCAAACCTCAGACATGTTCCCACGATACAAGGTTACAGAATCAAACCTCAGTCATGTTCCCAGGCCACAGGCTTCCAGAATCAAGCCTCAGTCATTTTCCCAGGCCAGAGGGGTCCAAAGTAAAAGCTCAGTCATGTTCCCAGGCAAAAGGGTTCCAAAATCAAACCTTAGTCATGTTCCCACTCCACAGGGTTCTAGAATCAAACCTCACTTATGTTTTCAGGCCACAGGCTTCCAGAATCAAACCTCAGTAAGGTTCCCAGGCCACAGGGTTCCAGAATCAAACCTCAGACATGTTCCCAGGCCACTGGGTTCCAGAATCAAACCTCAGTCATGTTCCCAGGCCACAGGATTCCAGAATCAAACCTCAGTCATGTTCACAGGCCACAGGATTCCACAATTAAACCATTGTTATGTTCCCAGGCCACAGGGTTCCAGAATAAAATTAATGTCATATTCCCAGGCCATAGGTTTCCGGAATCAAACCGATGTCATGTGTCCTGGCCACAAGTTTCCAGAATCAAACCTCAGACATGTTCCCAGGCCACAGGGTTCCAGAATCAAGCCTCAGTCATTTTCCCAGGCCAGAGGGTTCCAAAGTAAAAGCTCAGTCATGTTCCCAGGCAAAAGGGTTCCAAAATCAAACTTTAGTCATGTTCCCACACCACAGGGTTCTAGAATCAAACCTCACTCATGTTTCCAGGCCACAGGCTTCCAGAATCAAACCTCAGTAAGGTTCCCAGGCCACAGGGTTCCAGAATAAAACCTCAGACATGTTCCCAGGCCACAGGGTTCCAGAACCAAACCGATGTCATGTTCCCAGGCCACAAGCTTCCAGAATCAGACCTCAGACATGTTCCCAGCTAACAGGGTTCCAGAATCAAACCTCAGACATGTTCCCAGGTAATAGGGTTCCAGAATCAAACCTCAGACATGTTCCCAGGTAACTGGGTTCCAGAATCAAACCTCAGACATGTTCCCACGTCACAAGTTTCCAGAATTAAACCACAGTCATGTTCCCAGGCCACAGGATTCCAGAATCAAACCTCAGACATGTTCCTAGGTAAGTGCGTTCCAGAATCAAACCTCAGACATGTTCCCACGTCACAAGGTTCCAGAATTAAACCACAGTCATGTTCCCAGGCCACAGGATTCCAGAATCAAACCTCCGTCATGTTCCCAGGATACAGCGTTCCACAATCAAATTGATGTCATATTCCCAGGCCAGAGGGTTCCAGAACCAAACCGATGTCATGTTCCCAGGCCACAAGCTTCCAGAATCAAACCTCAGACATGTTCCCAGGTAACAGGGTTCCAGAATCAAACCTCAGACATGTTCCCACGTCACAAGGTTCCAGAATTAAACCTCAGTCATGTTCCCAGGCCACAGGATTCCAGAATCAAACCTCCATCATGTTCCCAGGATACAGCGTTCCACAATCAAATTGATGTCATATTCCCAGGCCACAGTGTTCCAGAACCAAACCGATGTCATGTTCCCAGGGCACAAGCTTCCAGAATCAAACCTCAGACATGTTCCCAGGTAACAGGGTTCCAGAATCAAACCTCAGACATGTTCCCAGGTAACAGGGTTCCAGAATCAAACCCCAGTCATGTTCCCAGGCCACAGGATTCCAGAATCAAACCTCCCTCATGTTCCCAGGATACAGCGTTCCACCATCAAATTGATGTCATATTCCCAGGCCACAGGGGTCCAGAACCAAACCGATGTCATGTTCCCAGGCCACAAGCTTCTAGAATCAAACTTCAGACATGTTCCCAGGTAACAGGGTTCCAGAATCAAACCTCAGACATGTTCCCACGTCACAAGGTTCCAGAATAAACCTCAGTCATGTTCCCAGGCCACAGGATTCCAGAATCAAACCTCCGTCATGTTCCCAGGATACAGCGTTCCACAATCAAATTGATGTCATATTCCCAGGCCACAGTGTTCCAGAACCAAACCGATGTCATGTTCCCAGGTAACAAGATTCCAGAATCAAACCACAGACATGTTCCCAGGTAATAGGGTTCCAGAAT